>NC_065585.1:109289188-109592218 GCF_024542745.1 Macaca thibetana thibetana | reverse complement strand
CAGGAGTAAGGTGGTATTGAATTGTGGTTTTGATTTGCATTTTCCTGATCATTAGTGATGTTGAGCATTTTTTCATATGTTCATTGGCCATTTGTATATCTTCTTTTGAGAATTGTCTATTCATATCCTTAGCTCCTTTTTGATGGTATTTTTTTTTTCTTTTTTTGCTGATTTGTTTTACTTCATTGCAGATTCTGGATATTAGTACTTTGTCAGATGTATAGATTATGAAGATTTTGTCCTACTCTGTGGGTTTTCTGTTTACTCTGCTGACTGTTCCTTTTGCCATGCAAATACTTTTTAGTTTAATTAAGTCCCAGCTATTTATCTTTGTTATTATTGCATTTACTTTTGGGTTCTTGGTCATGAAATCCTTGCCTAAGCCAAAGTCTAGAAGGATTTTTCCAGTGTTATCTTCTGGAATTATTATGGCTTTAGGTCTTAGGTTTAAGTCCTTGATCCATCTTGAGTTGATTTTTGTATAATGTGAGAAATGAGGATCCAGTTTCTTCCTTCTCCATATAGCTAGCCGGTTATCCCAGCACCATTTGTTGAAAAGATGTCCTTTTCACACTTTAAGTTTTTGTTTTCTTTGTCAAAGATCAGTTGGCTGTATTTTGGTTTATTTCTGGGTTCTCTATTCTGTTCCATTAACCTATGTGCCTATTTTTATACCAGTGCCATGCTGTTTTGGTGACTATGACCTTATAGTATAGTTTGAAATCAGGTAGTGTGATGCCTCCAGATTGGTTCTTTTTGCTTAGTCTTGGTTTGGCTATGTGGGTACTTTTTTGGTTCCATATGAATTTTAGAATTATTTTTTCTAATTTCCGTGTTGTATGATGGTGGTATTTTGATGGGAATTGCATGGAATTTGTAGATTGCTTTTGGCAGTATGGTAATTTTTCATAATATTGATTGTACCCATCCATGGAACATGGGATGTGTTTCCATTTGTTTCTTTCAGCAGCGTTTTGTAGTTTTCCTTGTAGAGGTATTTTGACTCCTTGGTTAGGTACATTCGTAAGTATTTTTTTTTTTTTGTAGCTATTGCAAAAGGGGTTGTGTTCTTGATTTGATTCTCAGCATGTTTGCTGTTGGTGTATAGAAGATCTACTGATTTGTGTATATTAATTTTGTATCTAAAAACTTTGCTGAATTCTTTTACAAGTTCTACGAGCTTTCTGGAGGAGTCCTTAGGGTTTTCAAGGTAAACAAACATATCATCAGCAAACAGTGAGACTATGACTTACTCTTTACTGATTTGAATGTCCTTTATTTCTTTCTCTTGTCTGATTGCTCTGGCTAGGACTTCCAGTACTATGTTGAAGAGGAGTGGTGAGAGTAGGCATCCTTGTCATTGTTCCAGTTCTCAGAGGGAATGCTTTCAACTTTTCCCCATTCAGCATTATGTTGGATGTAGGTTTGTCATACATGGCTTTTAATGCCTTCAGGTATGTCCCTTCTATGTTGATTTTTCTGAGAGTTTTAATCATAAAGGGATGCTGGATTTTGTTGAATGCTTTATCTGCATTTATTGAGATGATCATGTAATTTTTGTTTTTAATTTTGTTTATGTGGTGTATCATATTTACTGACTTGCATATGTTAAATCATCCCTGCATCTCTGGTATGAAACCCACTTGATCATGGTTGATTATCTTTTTGATATGTTGTTGAATTTGATTAACTGGTATTTTGTTAAAGATTTTAGCATCTATGTTCATCAGGGATTGGCCTGTGGTTTTCTTTTCTTTTTTGGTTACGTCCTTTCCTGGTTTGGGTATTAGGGTGATGCTGGCTTCATAGAATGATTTTGTTCTCTGTCTTGTGGAATAGTGTCAAAAGGATTGGTACCAATTCTTCTTTGAATGTCTGGTAGAATTCTGCTTTGAATCCGTCTGGTTCTGGACTTTGTTTTTGGTAATTTTAAAATTACCATTTCTTTCTTGCTGCTTGTTACTGGTCTGTTCAGGGTATCTAATTCTCCCTGATTTAAGCTAGGAGGGTTGTATCTTTCCAGGAATTTATCCATCTGTTCTAGGTTTTCTAGTTTATGTACATGAAGGTGTTCATAGTAGCCTTCAACGATCTTTTGTATTTTTGTAGTGTCAGTTGTAATATCTCCTGTTTCATTTCGTGTTGAGTTTATTTGGATTTTCTCTCTTCTTTTCTTGGTTAATCTTGCAAATGGCTCATCAATTATGTTTATCATTTCAAAGAACCAACTTTTCATTTCATTTATCTTTTGTATTTTTTTGTTTGTTTGTTTTAATTTCATCTGGCTTGATGACCTGTGTAGTGCTGTCAATAAAGTATTAAAGTCTTCCACTATTTTTATGATGCTATCTCATTTCTTAAGTCTATTAGTAATTATTTTATAAATTTGGGAGCTCCAATGTTATATATGTTTAGGATTGTGATATTTTCCTGTTGGAGGAAGCCTTTTATCATTATATAATATCCCTCATTGTCTTTTTAAACTGCTGTTACTTTTAAGTTTCTTTTGTCTGATATAAGAATAGCTGCTCTTGCTTGTTTTTGGTGTCCATTTGAATGAAATACCTTTTTCAACCCCTTTAAGTTTATGTGAATCATTACATGTTAGGTGAGTCTCTTGAAGGCAGCAGATAGTTATTTGGTGAATTCCTATCCATTCTGCAGTTCTGTATATGGTAAGTGGTGCATTTAGGCCATTTTCTTTCAATGTTAATATTGAGATGTGAGGTACCATTCCATTCATCATACTATTTTTGTCTGTGTAGCTTGCTTTGTTTTTGTTTTTTAAGTTGTATTTTCGATTTTTAGGTCCTGTGAGATTTATGCTTTAAAGATGTTGTGTTTTGATGTGTTTCCAGGATTTGTTTCAATATTTAGAGTTCAATATTTTAGCAGTTCTTGTAGTGGTGGCTTGGTAGTGGCAGATTCTCTCAGCATTTGTTTATCTGAAAACAACTATATCTTTCCTTCATATACAATGCTTAGTTTTGCTGGATACAAAATTCTTGTCTGATAATTCTTTTGTTTGAGGAGGCTGAGGATAGGGTCCCAATCCTTTCTAGCTTGTAGTGTTTCTGCTGAGAAATCTGCTGTTAATCTGATAGGTTTCCCTTTATAGGTTACCTGGTGCTTTTGTCTCACAGCTCTTAAGATTCTTTCTTTCACCTTAACTTCAGTTAACCTAATGATAATATGCCTAGGCGATGATCTTTTTGTGATGAATTTCCCAGGTGTTCTTTGTGCTTCTTGTAGTTGGATGTCTAGGGCTCTAATAAGGTTGGGGAAGTTTTCCTCGATTATTTCCCCAAATATGTTTTCCAAAATTTTAGATTTCTCTTCTTCCTCAGGAACACTGATTATTCTTAGGTTTGGTCATTTAACATAATCCCAGACTTCTTGGAAGTTTTGTTTATATTTTCTTATTCTTTTTTTTTATGTCTTTTTTGGATTGGGTTAATTCAAAGACTTTGTCCTCGAGCTCTGAATTTCTTTCTTCAACTTGTTCAATTCCATTGCTGAGACTTTCCAGAGTATTTTGCATTTCTATAAGTGTTTCCAATGCTTCCTGAAGTTTTTATTGTTTTTCTTTAAGCTATCTATTTCCTTGGCTATGTATCTCTTCACTACATACAAGATATATACATACATATATATGTATATGTGTGTATGTGTGTGTGTGTGTGTGTGTGTGTATATATATATATATTATTTCCTTGCATTGGGCTTTGAATTCTTTTGGTGCCTCCCTGATTAGCTTAATATTAGCTTAATAATTAAGCTTCATAATTAACCTCCTGAATTCTTTTTCAGGGAAATCAGGGATTTTTTCTTGGTTTGGATCCATTGCTGGTGAACTAGTGTGATTTTTTTGGGGTGTTAGAGAGCCCCGTTTTGTCATAGTACCAGGGTTGCTTTTCTGGTTCCTTCTCATTTGGGTAGGCTCTGTCAGAGGGAAGGTCTAGTTCTGAAGCCTGTTGTTCAACTTCTTTTGTCCCAAGGAGTGTTCCCTTGATGTAGTACTCTCTTTTTCCTACGGATGTGGATTCCTGAGAGATGAGGTGTAGTGATTGTTATCTGTCTTCTGGATCTAGCCACCCAGCAAGTCTACCTGGCTTTGGCCTGGTATTGGGGGTTGTCTGCACAGTCCTATGATGTGAACTGTCTATGGGTCTTTCAGCTGTGGATACCAGCACCTGTTCCAGTGGAGGTGGCGGAGGGGTGAAATGGTCTCTGTGAGGGTTCTTAGCTTTGGTGGTTTAATGCTCTATTTTTGTGCTGGTTTGCCTCCTGCTGGGAGGTGGCACTTTCCAGAGAGCATCAGCTGTGGTAGTGTGGGGAGGAACAGATGCTAGATGGGGTTCTAGAACTCCCAAGACTATATGTTATTGTGTTCAGTTACCAGGGTGAGTAGGGTAGGACCATCAGGTGGGGGCAGGGCTAGGCGTATCTGAGCTCAGATTCTCCTCAGGTGGGTCTTGCTGCAGCTGCTGTGGGGGATGGGGGTAAGATTTCTAGGTCAATGGAGTTGTGTACCTAGGAGGATTATGGCTGCCTCTGTGGAGTCATGCAGATTGTCAGGGAAGTGGGGGAAGGCTGGCAGTCACTAGCCTCACTCAGTTCCTACACAATCCAAAGCATCTTTTTGACTCCCACCATGACCCATTAACAGCACTGAGTCTGTTTCCAGGCAGTGGGGAACCAGGGCTGAAAACTTGCCCCAGGCTACCTGCCTCTCAGCTGCAAAAGCAAGTAGGGTTTTTGTGTTTCCCCCCGCCTGTGGAGTCTGCACACCAGATTCATTACTTCCCCAGAGTTCTGGCCAGGAGGTTTCTTCGCCAGTTCAAGCTGGAGATTTCCTTCTCCCTGTGGCACTTTCCCTGTTCTTCTGTTCACCCTCCTAAAAAATCCCTGTGATGCCAGGCAGGAATGGCCTTCTTGGGGACCCAGTGAGCCCACAGGGCCTTTCTAGCTGCTTCCTCTACCCCTGTATTTCACTTGGCTCTCTAAATGAACTCAGCTCCAGGTAAGGTTGGAATCTCCTTCAGTAAGCTAGACTTTCAGTTTCCCAAGTGGGGATATGCGCTCGAGGGTAGACAATTTGGGCACTCACAGTTTGGGCACTCACAGTATTGGTGGTGTCTCCTGGGAGCACTCTGCTTCCTTCAGAGGGTCTGTGGGTCCCCTTGGAATTCCTGGTTGGTTCTTGCAGTTGTTCTGGAATTAAAATTCACAATGCGAGCCTCTGCATGCTGCTCTGTCCATTTGAGTCGGAGCTGCAATCTAGTTCTGCCTCCCATCCGCCGTGATGCCCTGACCTTGACTGAACAGCTCTGTCTTTACAATAAATAAATAATAATGATTTTAAAATATTTGTTGTCAGTTTTGATGAATTACATTTTTCTAGGAATATGTCAATTTTTAATCCAATTGGTAAAGTTATTTAATGTATACTGTTATGATTCATTTATGTTTATAGGATCTGTAGTGATGGCCCTTTTCTCATTCTGTGTTACCCTCTCTCTGTTTTTCTTGATCTGTCTTTGCAGGAATATAATGATTTTGTTAGTCTTTTCAAGACAGCAACATTTGGCTATGCTGATCCAATTTTGCAGGACTACTCAAAGTGTTGTTTATAGATAGATGATGGGCTGTGAAGTGTTTCATACTGGTCTGAGATATAATGAGTATTAGAAATGAAGAATGAGTGTTCAGAAACTTTTATAGTAATTTGACATTGCCATGACATTCAATCACATCATTAGTCCTATAAGTGCTTTTATCTTGTAAAATTATTTATGAAAAAATTTTATATATTTTGAAATCATGGAAACACACACACAAACACATATAACACATTTATGTAGGTATACATGTATTTATAATGTACATTTATATGCACAATTTTAATGTAAATGTAAAATTTAATGAAAAATAAAGCTGATGCTAGGTGGAGATCAATAAGTGTGTTAGGGAATTGGAGATATTGAAAGAACATAAAAAATAAATTTGAACTCTTAGAAGATGACATGAGAAAATATAGATGACCTTGGGTTTGGTAATAACTTTTTAGATATAGCACAAAAGGTACTTATTTCCAAGAAATAAATAATTAATAAACTAGACTCATTAAAAATTTTTGCTCTGTGAAAGACACTGTCAAAATAATGAGAATACATTCCACAGACAGAGAGAATACTGGCAAAAGACATATCTTATAAAAGACTGTTATCTAAAATATACAAAGATCTCTCAAAACTCAATAATAAAACATGAACAACCTGATTAAAAAATGGGTCAAAGATCTGGACAACTCACCCAAAAGATACACAGGTGGCAAATAAGCATATGAAAAGATGCTTAACATTATATTTCATTAGGAAATTGCAAATTAAAACAAGAAAATACCATTACATACCTATTAGAATGCAGAAAATCCAAAACTATGGCAACATTAATTGTTGGTGAGGATATGGAGCAACATAGACTCTCATTCATTGCTGGTGGGAAAGCAAAATGGTGAAGTCACTTTGGAAGACAGTTTGATAGTTTCTCAAGAAACTAAACATACTCTTACCATATGACCCAGCAACTACATTCCTTTCTATTTACCCAGATGAATTGAAGACTATGTCTGCACAGAAACCTACATATGCATGTTTATAGCAGCTTTATTTGTAACTGCCAAAACTTGAAAGCAACCAAGATTTCCTTCAGTAGGAGAATGGATAAATAAACTGTGGTACATCTAGACAATGGAATATTATTCAGTGCTCAAAACAAAACATCTAGACAAATGGAATATTATTCAGAGGTATCAAGCCGTGAAGAGATACAGAAGAACCTTAAGTACATAACACTAAGGGAAAGAAACCAATCAGAAGAGGCCATATACTGTATGATTTAAACTATAGAATAGTCTGGAAAAGATAAAACTATGGAGACAATGAGGCAGCAGTGAATAGGTGAAGCACAGAGGACTTTTAGGTGAGTGAAACTACACTGCATGATAGATGCTATGATGATGAGTGTGCATTATCTATGGATATCATATTCTATGGGTTTTGACTAATGTATAGTCAAAACCCATAGAATATACAACTCTAAGAGTCAACCCTAATTAAACTGTGGACATAGGGGATAATAATGTGTCATTGTAGGTTCATCAGTTATAAATGTACCACTCTGGTCTGGGGTGTTGATAATGGGTAGGGGGTGCAAATGTGGGGCAGCATTATATGGGAATTCTCTGTATCTTCCACTCAATTTTGCTGTGAACCTAAAGTTTCTCTAAAAAATCAAGTCATCCAGGCACGGTGGCTCATGCCTGTATTCCCAGCACTTTCAGAGGCCAAGGTAGGAGGATCACTTGAGGCCAGGAGTTCAAGACCTACCTGGGCAACATAGCAAGATGTCTCTACAATATTTTGTTGTTGTTGTTGTTGTCTTTTAATTAGCTGAATGTGGTGGTGTGTGCTTTGAGAGGCTGAGGCAGGAGGATTGCTTCAACCCAGGAGTTGGAGGCTGCAGTGAGCTATGATCATGCCACTGCACTCCAGGCTGGGCAACAGAATGATATCCTGCCTCAAAAAAAAAAAAAAAAAAAAAAAAAAAAGAAGTCTATTAAAACGTACTTAAAATTTACCAATAAATGTTAATAAATAAACAAATTTGAGGCTACTAAAGGGGGTTAGAATAGATATGTAACTTAAAATTAAGGTTTTTTTTTTTTTTTGGTTTTCTTCTTATTTATGCTTGATCTGGTGGAAAGAGCATGGGCTTCATATTAGGCACAATCATTGTATCCCAGCACTGTTATTTACAAATGCTATGACCTTGGGCAAAGCACTTAAGCTTTCTGATTCTCAGAAATCCCACCTATAAAACCTGTACTCTGTATATCCCAGTGACCTAATATATGTTATTATTGTGGTGTCTGGTTCATTTTAAGTCTCAGTAAACAGTGGCTAATAGTAGTTTATATGTAATATTCATCTTTACAGTGTTTATTGTAGGCAGTGTTCTTGATTCTGGTTGTAAACAAATGTACTGCTATGTGTTGCTGTGTTTTGCCATCTGTAACATAATATGTTATCCACAATGTGCCATTTGTGGAAAAATAATCCTCTAAATTTTTGAAAAAGCAACTGAAATAAAAAGATACAAGAACTAAAAAATAAAGTAAAAAACCATGAAAAATAGATGGCAGAACCCATTTATGCTGGAGGTTGCATATTTTTTTGTGTGAAAAATCAGATCTTGATGATAACCTTGAGCAGTAGGATATAAATAACTCCTACAAGCTTAGCGTTCCAAAAATGGAACGCTGGGCATAAATGGGTTAAGAAAGAAACTGAAAAATTTTACCAGAATGGAGAGCCATGTTAGAAGAAGCGAGTAGGAGAGATGTCACTAAAAGAGAGTCAGGGACTTGGAGAAAATGTGCGAGGAAATCATATAAAACCAAATGGAGAAGAACTAAAAGATGAAGGCAACTCCAAAGAGGAAAAGAGATGTGTAAATAAGGGGAAGGCAATATGTGAATCATTCTTAATGAGAGAAAAGGATTCCAAATTTAATAAAACTTCCCTCAACCAATTGTCCTAAAAAGTACAGTGATTCAGGAAAAGAAAAATAACCTAGAATAATAGATGTAGAAGAAGCAAGGGGTTTTTCTTAAGGCTGAATTTGGCTTATTTCACTATATCATTTAAATTTAAATTAAGGTGAACACAATGTCTACAGATTTTTATGGGGTAAAAAGTAGACATAAGTATTTTATTCCGCATCAGATTATCGATCATGTGAAAAGAAAGGGATTTTTTTTTTTCTTTAGGAGACAGAGAGGGAAAGAGAGAGAGAGAGAGAGAGAGAAAGAGAAAGAAAGAAACACTATGCAGCTGCTCATGGGGGTTGAATGCCTCCGACCGAAGAAGGCACGGCATAGAGATCTCTTACCACTAGGGGTAGTATCCAAGTCATGTGGCACCAAACATGTAACCGGTGGAAGGTATCCAAGTTACCAGGGCTGATTCCTTATGGGTCTGCAGCAACCTCAATTCTTGCCTCCTCAGAAGAAAGAATTTGACTGAGGGGCATAAGGCAGAAAAGGAGACCAAGGTAAATTTCAGAGCAAAAGTGGAAGTTTCTTAAAAAGCTTTAGAGTGGAAGGAAAGGAAGGAAAGGAAACAAAGGAAGGAAAGCACACTTGGAAAAGGGTCAAGCGGGTGACTTGAGAAACCAAGCGCATCAAGAAAGGCATTCTTCAACATGAGAGTCATTGAGGAATGGAAGGCTTATCAACGGTTTCGAAGCAATTACTTCATGATGAGACCCTAAATGAAATTAAATAAAGAATTCAGGGATGAAAAAGCAGCAGTATGAAAGACCAAGAGGCAAACAATGAATTCATTAAAAAAAAAATATATATATATATATATTTTATATATTTATATATATATAAATATATATATAAAAGCTGCTATGGAGGTTTTAATCACAAAAGAGGCTGTAACTGACATAAACCTTGACAATGTGAAATGATAATGGCATAACTGAAAAATCTGCAGGGAGAGAGGGAAGAGGGGAGTTAGGACAAGAGAGCACTAATTTCCTCATCTTTCATCTTGGAAGTCAAAAGACACTGTCTGAAGTTAAGTCAATAAACAGAAGTTGAAGTATATAATTAATAGTTAAAAATAACTTGAAAAGACAATAAATCTCTTAAATGATCAGAATAGAACAAAAAATTAACAGTAAGGAAACAAAGACTACAAGAAAAAGGTAAGAAACAATAGAAGTATAAAAACAGAAACAGTAACAAACCAAAATGAAACCTCAAGACTCAATATGTTTCTTATAAAAATGAGTATAAATGGAAGAAATTCACCTAGTGAAATAAAAGTTATCAGATTATATAAAAGGCATAAAATTAAAACAAAATAACTCTAAAAGACTAAATATGAATCAATAGGCAAAGAAATATCTGGTGGCTGAATACATGCATGTTATAAAGGACAACAACCAAAAATGATGGCAAAAAATAGAGGTCACGACTAGTAATATTATAGAAGAGCGAAACAAAACAAAAAGCATTACATGAAACAAAAACAGTTTATATTAGTAAAGGGTGTATACCACCCTTTTGAAATGAAACATTATTTTTTTTAAACCAATGCAGAATCAAATTATTTAAGGCCAAAATTACAGTAAATAAATGATAAATTGACAAATATTCTAATAGTAGAAACCTCTAATGCACTGCTCTTACTTTTTGAGAGGTGACATAAATAAAATTAACTAAATTACTTTGGGTTTTCACAATATAAATAAGAATGATTATATACTCATTTACACAAGCATATATCATGAAGCATTTAAAAAATTGATCAGACATCTTTATTCTATGAAAAAATCAGAAATTTATAGCGATTTATAAATTTATAGAACTTACTCCATAATTTTGGCAAGTTTCCCTGAAGTCATAAAGTTTCATGAAACTTCTAA
Source organism: Macaca thibetana thibetana (assembly GCF_024542745.1). Classification (NCBI taxonomy): domain Eukaryota; kingdom Metazoa; phylum Chordata; class Mammalia; order Primates; family Cercopithecidae; genus Macaca; species Macaca thibetana. Next base: position 109,581,715 of record NC_065585.1, on the reverse strand, counting down.
ATTAAGAAACGAGTGCTATATTATTAGAAAGGCAGCACGAAATGGTTTCCTTTCAATATCAAACTACTTTTCCCATTGTTATCTCAGAGAAAACACTGTTCTGATTACAGGTGTCTAGACAGCTGTTAGTTATAGCCAATTCTACCATTTTCTAACAAAGGAACTAAGGAAAACCTGGAATCAAAAGTCACCTCTCAACAATGATTTGAGTAATAACACTTGTGGTTGCAAAGCCCTTGAGCTAGTAAGAACTGGCGTACCACCCATTCAAGGTTTTCTGATCTTTCCCTTATGACATACTCATGAGTCAAAGATTCACTTTAATAGACAAGGTCACATTTCCATTGATTAGTAACAGAATTGACAGTTGAATCCACATCTCCTAAATCTTAGTCCTTTGCTACTTTTAAACCACATTGCTTTTCCTCAGCACACACAAGGACTATGGCTACAGGGCAGCTTTTCCTTCAATTGAACATTGCAAGAGATGTATTTAACTGGTTTTCTGACCATTGCTTCTGTGGCCTTAGCAATTTTCCCAAATCTTCATACTCAGTCTTATAAGTGTTCATTGTATAAAATGTGTTTGATTGGTGTATTTGTAATTGCATAATTATCTTGCTCACACCGGATTATTGTTACAAAGGAAGGTTGCCAATACAGCTTTCCCCCGATGGAAGCCTGTGGTCAGCTTTTTGGATATACTAAACACATCTATTCCAGCCTCTATGGTGATATCCCCTTGGTAATCTAGTAGCTCTGGTCCCATGACCCCACAGATATTGCTCTACATATGATTTTCTTCTAACTTACTGTGAATGTGGCTGCATGCATTATTGGGATCTTTTTAATTTTTTGCCACTCTGCATACTTTTATCAGTTGTACCTTCAACCAGGTGTTTAATAGACTCTGCATATGTTCCTTTTACAAACATTTTATTTGTAATAATAAACTAAAATGTTCTTACTTAAAGAATATTCAAAAGAGTCCTGTGATTTAAAAATAGAATATTGCTTTCTTTACTGTTTTTCTAGGTCTCTATTCTGAGCCTTTTTGTTCCTGCTGAGGGGCTAAAGCTTTCCTAAGCCACTGGGAAGGAAGCCAGTCCTAGAAAAGAGGAGTGAATAGTAGCCGTTTCTAGAAGAAACATAATTTTGACAAGGGCGGTATCTTCATTTTTACCATCAAGACTGTTTCTAAGCAGGGATATCACACTTGGGTCCTCCTGTACAAAGATGGGAAAGTTAATTCATATTTATAATGTTGAAAATCTGGCTGTTTTAAAACAAGATGAGAAAACATCCCAGAATGGTGAATTTGTTAACGCAACATGCTATCAATCATTTCTCATCTTTCCCTTTGGTGTTCTTTTTTAAATTTATAGAAACAAAACATTTAAAGCTGAACTAATTAAGTTTTGTGTTTTAAGGGGAAAAAAAATCTACATGTAGATAACAATTCATCTCGGGTCCCTTTAGGCAACTTTTAGAAGTTCAAGAGATGTTGATTTGTATCTGAGTTATTTAATAGAATTGGCATTGTCAGGAAGTGTCTACATGCAACTTTTTTTTTTTTTTAAACTGAGACAGGGTCAGGGTGGAGTGCAGTGGCACCATCTCGGCTCACTGCAGCCTTAACTTCCCAGGCTCAAGCAATTCTCCCACTTCAGCCTCCTAAGTAGCTGGGACTACAGGTGCATGACAACACGCCCAGCTAATTTATGTAATTGTGTGTGTGTGTGTGTGTGTGTGTGTGGGGATGGGGTTTTGCCATGTTACCCAGGCTGGTCTTGAACTCAAGGGCTGAAGCCATCCACCTGCGTCAGCCTCCCAGAGTGCTGGAATTACAGGTGTGAGTCACCACTCTTGGACTATATAATACATTTCATTTTCAGTTATTCTATAAACATTTTGAACAGCTTCTGCTACAATGTATTATGAGTCATGTGGAAAAAAAGGGGCAGTGATCTCAACCACATTGTCAGCTTATTGAGGCTAGAATGTGACATGTGAATAAGTCATTTTAATATGAGGTAGGAAATGTTAAGTGTAATGGGAGATAGAGTTAACGGACTTTGAAAGTATAGGGTCAGCCAAGATTACTTCTGGCTGGAGAATCAAGAAAGAGACAATATTTGAGGGGAACTTGAAGAATTAGCTAGGATCTTAATACACAGAGAACAGGCAAAAATACACTCTAAGCAAAGACATCATTGTAACCAAATTTGTATCAACTTCCAATTGAATTATTCTTCTCAGTATCTTGTCAGAGAACCAGGCTAATTTACAATTAGACACCCAATTTCTGGCCACTAATAACTCTTATCTCTGCATTTGGGGTCTGTGTGTTTCCACAATTCCAAACCCTGGGCCAGATGACAGCAGCAACCTCTTTAAGGCTCCTAAGGCCAGTGGCCCACTGAGCTTGTGGTGGAGACTCAGCACATTGGGACCCATCTGTTTGTCAGAGCCCCTGGCTGGAACATTCTACTCCCAGCCATCTGTTCCTGCCAGCTGTCCATCACCTTGGAAAAGACTTTCCTTTGTTGAGATGTGTGCAACACAAATATTGCTATTTTTTTCAACGTGTAGTGGAATGTGCTAACACAGAACCCAGAACATTAAAAAATAAAGAAATTAGTTTTGTGGTAGTTTTACTGTTTGCTGATTTTGGCAGAGGCAATTTACACTGCTGGGTTTGTTCCTCCACCTGGAAAATGGGAATATTAGCATTTGATTTGTTTCTGCCGTCCATAGCAGTTAAGAGAAGAAATTAATTTCAAAGTATTGCTTCAAAAAATTCTTTTTTTTAAAGAGACAGGGTCTCTCTGTGTTACCCAGGTTGCAGTGCAGTGGCACAATCATATTTCGTTGCAGCCTCCAACTCCTAGGCTCAAGTGATCCTCCCACTTCATCCACCAGAGTAGCTGGGACTACAGATGCATGCCACCACACCCGGCTAATTTTTAAGTATTTAGTAGAAATGGGATCTTGCTATGTTGCCCAGGCTAGTTTAGAACTCCTGGCCTCAAGTGGTCCTCCCACTCTGGTCTCTCAAAGTGGTGAGTTTATAGGCAGAGCCACTCACTGCACCCAGGTGAATTTTTTTCTTCTTCTTCTTCTTCTTCTTCTTTTTTTTTTTTTTTTTTTTTTTTTTTAACATAAAAACAGATGCATCTCATTCTTTGGATGAGATTTAATTCTGTAAATTTAGCTATATAATATTTTTAGCAAATTAAATAATAAATATTTTCCACCATTTTCCTTTGTAAAAGGAAGAAATGTTCATAGAAGGCAAAACTCAGAACACAAAATCGCACATAGTAGCCAATGAACTTTAAGAATCTCATATCTTTGATAATCTTTTTTTTTTTTTGATAACCCTCTAATGTCAATGTTAAAATAAGCCACACAATAAAAGGGTTTACCTGAAACCAATTTCTCTCAGAACGAATCCCATGTGAGAAGAAGATAGGCTGTATGGGTTACATGCTGTTTAAAATTATGCTGTATAAAATTATTCTCTAACAAATGTCTAGGGTTCTTTATCTTTACTAAGCATTTATTGACATTTATCAAAATTCTTGGTCACTTTCTACATGGCTGGTGGGCCTGTAAACTGGAACAAGCCTCTTGGAGAGCAATTTGAGAAATTTGTCAAAGATCTTAAACACATTCATAGCCTTTGGCCCCGTAATTCCATGCCTGGGAATTTATCTTAAAGCAATAATCGGAGATGTGCCCAAAGATTTATGTATGATGATATTTATCACAGCATTTTATATAATAGCAAGCAGTGGAAACAACTTAAATGTCAAACAATAGGGGGTTGGTTAAATAAATTATGGTACATCTATATCCAGAATACTGTGTAGCATTAAAAATAATGATCTCAAAGAAGTTTTTAAGGCCATGTGAAAATGCTGAAGATATTTCACTAAATGAAAACGACAAGAGTCAATAGAGCAGATCCCAATTTGTTTAAAAAAGCGTATCTACCTCTACATAGCAAAAAAAAAAAATATGGATATATATTCTAAAATATTAATAGTGATTATCTCTGTGTGGTAGAACAAATGATTATTTATGGAAACTCCAAATTATTATTTATGAACTCCAGTTCAAACTCCATTTTGAGGATTAACTGTAAAACTTATAAAACTTATACTTTTTCTCAATTTTAGATTTCAATATATGCTACTAGTATCTTCAAAAGAAGACTTTCTCTTTTCTTAATATGTCATATAATATACAATTGACCATGGAACAACATGGAGGTTAGAGGTACTAATACACCACACAGTAGAAAATCTGCATGCAACTTTTGACTCTCCTAAACCTAACTGCTAATAGCCTACTGTTGACACAAACTTGCTGATAACACAAACAATCAACATGTATTCTGTATGTTATGTATATATTATATACTTTGTCCTTACCAGAAAGTAAGCTGGAGAAAAGAAAATGTTACTAAGAAAATCACAAGGGAGAGAAAACATATTCACTGTTCATTAAGTAGAGGTGGATAATCACAAAGGTCTTCATCCTCCTCATCTTCACATTGAGTAAGCTGATGAGGAGAAGGAAGAGGAAGGGTTGGTTTTTCTGTCTCAGGGAGGGCAGAGGCAGAAGAAAAGCTGCATATAAGTAGACCTGGACTCCATTCAGTTCAAACTCCATTGTTGAGGATTAACTGTAAAACTTATTAAATACCTCCTAAATTTCTCTATTTCAAGGAATCCCCCTGAGGGTTGGCTTTGCTGTGGCTGTCCAGTTCCACTGTTAGGTTCAGAAACGTCATTTCATCGGGGTATTCTGGGGGGCTGGTTCTCACTAATCAAACTCAAGAGTGATTTCAATGAACATAAAAAGAACAATTAAGTAACTTTGAAACTGGACTGTAGTTTTCTAGTGATTAGAATCCCACTGATTCATTGAAAGTATGAGCTGGAAGAACCCTCAATGATGACAAACTCCAGAATGGTTAGTGTCATTCTAAGGTCACACAGATAATAGTGACAAAATGACACCAGAACTCAGGATTGAAACCTTTCTTCCACCTTCTCTTCCACACTGGTTTGAACTGAGCTCCAAGGGTTCCTCTATTGGACACTCCTTTTTTGGTATGAAGATGCTGGAAAATTTAAGTGAACAAGCTAGCTTTTAACAACTAATTCATTCTGAGCAAAGACAGCTGAGGAATCTTCCAGAAATGATACAGGCTGATGGCTATGGGTTCTGTGGATTCTTTGTTGTTGTCTTTTTACTGATAAAATATCTGTTGGGTAGACCAAAATACTTATATATGGCAACTATATGGGTCCTTTCCAGCTCTTGGAGAGAACCAAAACACACACACACACCCCAACAACTCTGATGAATTATTATGAATTCTTACCCTTTATTCTTTATTAAAGCTTTTTTAATGTTACCAGAAGCTTCTGCTTCTATCATTTTAACACCATCTGGTTGCAGTTTTCTAAGAGGAAGGCAGCTCTTTGCATTTCTGTTGTTGTTAATTTCTGATGAAAGTGGGAAGCCCCACTGTTTATTATGTGTGAATTCTTGTGCTTTCCAGATATGGGGAGAGAATTGTGGACCTTGTCCCTCAGTTGTGGAGTGGTTCTTCTTTTATGTGGGACAGTTGTCCTTTATCCATATCCTACGTTATTTCCTAAGCCATTACCATATTTAAAATACCCTAATCTAATTAGTATTAGTACTTGAAGAAGGTTCATGCAAAGACACCAAGTAGGTCAGTATATCTCTTTTATGCTGCCTGAAATTCTACCTCTATTTCTTTTTTTTGATCAAGAAACTTTCTTTCTAAATGACATCAACCTGTATAAGAGATTAAACAGTCTTGTAATTTATTTCTCTGCAAGTAGCTATTGTTACATGATGTGTCTCTTTTATATAGTATTTTTCTGTGTTTGGCTTCTATAATTACTGCAGCTGATTTTCTTATAACTTTCTGAACAAACTGGCAGGAGGATGATATAAATGTTGGGAAATAGAAAAATTATATAAATATGACTTTTCTTCTTTACTATATGTAATATAATGAAATCATTTCTAGGTATGGGATACAGAGGGTGTTGGATTGGGAAGAAGTGTGTATGGGGAATTTAACACAGATAATATCAAGGTAACTGCAATACATTTTCCTATTAGATTCCAAACACCACCTGAAGATAATTTGGAAGGTGTAGCAGCAGAAAATTAAACCCTGTAAATGCTGTCTGGCAAATTAAAAGACATAATTGATTATATTAACTCATTTAAGTGCCTCTAATTGCGAGCAATAGGATTTGTTTGGTATGGCTTTTCAACTTGCCAAGCAAAGTTTACACTGTCAACAAGCAAGTAATAGAAGTTGCCAAATGGCTGTTTTAAAAATTTCAACTCTCAGGTGCTCAGTTTTACTTGATACTTTCCTTTTGGTGCCAAACTCTCTTCTGTAGTCTCCAGTAAGTAAAAAACCAAAAACCAAAACAAAAAAACACCAAAAAAACAGTAAAAGCATCATGTTGGATTTAGGAGGGGTCCCCAATGCCCATCTATTCTTCTTCACTGCAGCCAAGGGTTCTAAACCCATATCCAGGCAAAGAGATTCTGTTTCCATTTGAGTTACTGCTTGTAACATTCACACCTTGTACTCAGAGATTCCCAGAGCTGGTTTTATGGGTAATACTGAAGGGTACCATTCTCTTCCGCTTGCTCTGCAATGCCGGAAAACCACAGCCTTTGAGTCAGCACCCAAATACTCTAGGCCTGGAGAGTGTTAGCACCAGACTGGCTAGACCTCCTTTGGCAGTACATTTTTCTCTAATACAAGTGGGTAAGGCAATGGAATAGCACCCAGAGTATTCCTGCTTACTCACATAAAATTCTTAATTACACATGCAAATTACCTGGTGCTATTAGGAACATGCCACTAAAGGGCTCACAGATTCCCCCAACCCCACCGAAATGCCATTTGTTTTCTGAATATTGAGTCTCTCTATTAATGAACAATACATATTTATTGGGCACTTTTCATGTAGGCAACACTATTCTGGATGCTCTAGGGAAAGTAAAGAGGGTATGTGTCAAAGTTTTTGTCCTCAAGGAGTTTACAGTATGTCAGGGAGACAATGAATGCTTACCTTAAAATAGCTACAACATAAGTCAGTTATTTGTAAGTGTCAACTGACATGCCTAAGGGACCTGTTTTAAATCCTGCTAAGTTGTAAGTACTGAGAAGGTAAGGACTCAGGATTCCTGAAGGCCAGCCTGGCTTTCTCCCTTGCGTTTACTCAGCGTCTACGCCCAGGGACAACTGAGAAAGCAAGGTTATTGTACTTAGTTCTTGAAAATTTTTACAGTTCAATGAATGATGTCCTCAGTGTTGTCCTTTTCCACCTGGGGAGGGGAAACATTAAGTGTTACTGACATGCTATTTCCTTGCCCGCCAGCTCCGTTTGGAAATACCGGTTATGGGAGGAATGGAACAGGGAGAGACAGCGCCAAGATGATTTTGATGTGGTCTTATACATGCTCTTGTATTTGCATGCTAAGCCTGCTACTAGATTTTCTCAATGCAGATGAAGCTGTGAATGTGAAAGAGTTTTTAAAAGCATAAATAATCATAATAGCCAGCATTTATGAGCACTGTGTACCAGACTCTTGGCTAAGCATTTTGTGTATATGATTTATTTTAATCCTGATGACAACTTTATGAAGTCAAGTAGCATTTTTAGTATCGCGATTTTCTAGGTAGGGAAACAGAGCTTGAAGAGAATGGCTATTGGCAGAATGAGGATGTGAGCCTTGGTCTGAGTGACACTAGAGCCCATGTTCTCTAACACCTACTCTATACTACCTCTTAGAAAGCATTTTATTACTCTGAGGGATGGTGATGTTTATGTAGATAATGATGGTGGGGAAAAAGGGATGGCAGCTCACTTTCTGTATCTAGAAAGAGGCTTTCTGGTGCTACCTGCTGGGATTTATTGTATTCCCGTTTCCAATAATCTTTAATTAGAACCAGAAGGATGAGATGAATACAAGTATCACTTCCCTGCTCCATTACAGAGACTAGGCCTCTCCCCACTTAGACGTAAGTTCCTGCCGTGAGACAAAAAACGCTTTATCAGATTGGGTCAAACCTTTGACTTTGGGTTATACCAATGACTCACCATTTATGATTCCTGATCACCGTTGCCTGTCGATAACATAAGCCCTCCCCCATGCTTGGGTTTTCTTTTTTTCTTTTTTCTTTTTTTTTGAGATGGAGTCTTGCCCTGTTGCCCAGGCTGGAGTGCAGTGGCGTGATCTCGGCTCACTGCAAGCTCCGCCTCCCAGGTTCACGCCATTCTCCTGCCTCAGCCTCCCTAGTAGCTGGGACTATAGGCGCCCGCCGCTACGCCCGGCTAATTTTTTGTGTTTTTAGTAGAGACGGGGTTTCACCATATTAGCCAGGATGGTCTTAATCTCCTGACCTCGTGATCTGCCCGCCTCAGCCTCCCGAAGTGCTGGGATTACAGGCGTGAGCCACCACGCCCCGCCCATGCTCTGAGTTTCTAAAGGCTGGCTGTGTCTGCTTCTTATCTGTGGTTGAAGATCTTTGATTTACAAATCCTTATCTCTTCTCAATAGCACGTTATTGTGTGTTTCTATAGCCCACTGCCTGGGCTCAAGCGTCAGCTTCCAAATGAGACCCAATCTGGCTGTGTAACTTACTGGCAGCATTGCCTTTGGGTAAGTTATTTGACATTTCTAAGCTTTAGCTTCCTCAAATCTAAAATGGTTTAGTAGTATTTACACATTTTTGTGGTTGACAAGATTAAATAATGTTTGTAAAATGTTTAGCACATTACCAGGCACAAGAAAACTAGTCAATAAATGATTAAATTGTGTATTCTTTTACATAGCTTGGTCTTTCTCTGAGTAATTGGATTTTATCCTTTCCCCACCGGTTTCCTAGGCCAATGGTCTTGGACAATGAGCTTGGGCAGTGTTCCAAAGGTAAGAAATCGATGGCTGAGGTCTTGGCTTTCTAGAGCATTTGGATCTGCTCCAGATGCCTCTAGGCTTCCTCAAAAGATGGTCCCAGCCAGGGTGGGGCTAATAGTTTGGAGCCCCAGAAGTCCCAGGCCAGCTGCTTTTGGGAGCTGCTGAAACTGAGGCCTTCCAGCAAGCTCAGAAGGCACTGCTATTGTCACACTCCCACAACTTCCCTGTGGCCTTACTGAGACAACTTCAGCTACCCGCAACTACATTACCCTTATATCTGATGACACATAGGGAAGTCCCATTATTTATTATGTGTGGATTCCAGTGCTTTCCACATATAGAGAAACAACTGTTTGCGGGCCTTGCTACTTGGCTCCTGACCTGCCTGCTGATTCAACCTGACATACCTTTGCTTTAAATTTAGGGGCTAACACTGTGGCCAGAACCACTGATTTTTGTTTTTGTTTTTTTGAGATGGAGTCTTGCTCTGTTGCCAGGCTGGAGTGAAGTTGCACCATGTCGGCTCACTGCAGCGTCCACTCCTTGGGTTCAAGTGATTCTCCTGCTTCAGCCTCCTGAGTAGCTGGGTCTGCAGGTGCACGCTACCATGCCCAGCTGAGGCTAATTTTTGTATTTTTAGTAGAGGCGAGGTTTCACCATGTTGGCCAGGCTAATCACGAACTCCTGAGCTCAGGCAAGCCATCAGCCTCGGCCTCCCAAAGTGCTGGAATTACAGGTGTGAGCCACTGCTTCTGGCCTGATTGTTATAGTACGTAGTCAGGCAGACATAAGCAGGGCAGGAGCGGGTTCCCCCTCCCCACACCAGGAATGTCAGGTGACCATCAGGTGATGGTCAGGCAGTTGTTAAGCTGTCTCTCTAAAAAAATTGGTCACAGCTGGCTCAAGGGAAAGGCAGTCTCTTAGTACATGAAAAACCTGAAACTGGTGATCAACTCCCCAGTAAGATCTCCTGGGCCAGAGGGCTCACACATATGCATTAAAAGGCAAAATGGTGAAGTTTAACTGGTCTGTTACCTTACAGAAACCCTGGACTTGTAAGGGAAAAAGGCCTCAAGTGAGCATGAGTACAACTCTAGTAAACACACTGCACACGCTCCCCTCCCAATCACTGGCAGGCTGCTGTGCATGCAGGACAGCCCACCCCAAGGGAAGAATCAGAGGAGAAGTAACACAAGACCCCAGAAGCATGCCAGCGTATAAAACCCCAAGTGAAAAGGTCAAACTGTGCACTTGATTGCTTAAGCTGCCCGCTTGGCCCTCTTCCAAGTGCACTTTCCTTCCTTTCATTCCTGCTGGAAAGCTTTTTAATAAACTTTCACTCCTGCTCTAGAACTTACCTCAGTCTCTCCTTCTGCCTTATGCCCCTTGGTTGAATTCTTCCTTCTGAGGAAGCAAGAATTCCTCAGAAAGAACCCAACTCCTTATGGGTTGCTGCAGACCCATACAGATTCTCTGCCTGTAACATGATCACCAGGCTCTGTTCCTCTTTCTGTCACCCCTGACCCAGAGGAAGCACTTGTCAGGTTTATCTCCTGGTGCTTGCTCTGCCTTTAACCCTTTCTTCTCACAGGGCCTTTCTTCTTTCTTTCTTTCTTTTTGAGACGGAGTCTCACTCTGTTGTCCAGGCTGGAGTGCAGTGGCACAATCTTGACTCACTGCAACTTCTGTCCCACGGGTTCAAGCAATTCTTGTGCCTCAGCCTCCCAAGTAACTGATGTTACAGGTGTGCACCACCATGCCCACGCTAACTTTTGTATTTTTAGTAGTGACGGGGTTTCACCATGTTGGCCAGGCTGGTCTCAAACTCCTGACCTCAAGTGATCCACCTGCCTTGGCCTCCCAAAGTGCTGGGATTACAGGCGTGAGCCACTGCGCCCAGCCTCACAGGGCCTTTCTTAGTGCTGGTTTCCCTCAATTTCTACCTTCTCCATGTTGCTTCTAGTTGAACTCTTCTGTGACAATGCTGCTGCCACCTCAGGTAACTTAAGTGGAAGAAGGAGGAAAGCAATTCCATCTTCAGTGACCTGAGTAAAGCCGTCTTCCTTAGCCACATGTGGAGAATTGTTCTCATTATGACGATTTGAATGTCATAAATCTTTGCGCTTCGACAGTGACATAGAGTAAAGCCTCATTAATTAAGGCCTCACTGATTCAGAATTTAAGATAATTTCTTCATAGGCCAAGCTGAAATTTACATTTGCACTATCTATGAAAAAAGGGTTCATTAAGTAAATCAATAAAGTAAGGAAGATTGCAGGAAGCCTGTTTAATATAATTAAGAAAACAAACTATTTTCAAGCACTTTGTAATACCATCGACATATAAACAATGTGCTCATTACAAATGACTATTATGGGATCATTAAAGCATTTTGAGGAAGATTCCTGTTTGACACCTTTTTTTTTATTGAATGATTACTTCAAGTAAATGTATTTAATCAAAGATAACGAAACTGCTTTTTAAAATAATCTATGGTTTCAGTCTTTCCTGTAAGTGGATGTATCAGTAACGTATTGGTCAAGAGAGAAGCCAACCTGGGACTCTGGCGTTTGTATCTTGGCTCTCTGACTGTGAACTTGGGCAAGTCATTTCCTTCTATAAGCTATGATTTTGCCTTCTCCAAGGGATTTTGAGAGGATTCAATAAAATAACGTATGTAAGGTATTTTTCACTGTCTTAGATATCGAGTAATAAGCAACAAAAAAGCAGCTGTTCTGTCTCAACCCATATAACAGAACCTGAGACAATTGTCATTATTCTCATTTTCCACATGAAGAAACATGGGCTCAGAAACATGGCCCCATTTCTCCAGGTAGTAAATGGAGAAGCTGGGATGCAAGCTGGAGCTGGCCTGGTACCATGACTACCTCTCACCTCAGTTCTCTGTATCATGTCCTGTCTGATGGCTCTCAGTGAGGTTACCTGTGTCTCGTACACACCCTGGAGATACTGGTGCTTCCTGTTGCACAGGCTAGCTCTTTTTTTTTTTTTTTTTTTTTTTTAAAGAGGCAGGGTATTGCTCTGTCACCTAGGCTGGAGTCAGTGCAAGAGGTACCATCATAGCTCACTGTATCCTCAAATTCCTGTGCTCAAGCAATCCTCCTGCCTCAGCCTTCGGAGTAGCTGGGACTACAGATGTACACCACCATGCACAGTTAATATTTAGAATTTTTTTTTTTTTTGAGACGGAGTCTTACTCTGTTGCCCAGGCTGGAGTGCAGTGGCACGATCTTGGCTCATTGCAACCTTGGCCTCCCAGGTTCAAGTGATTCTCCTATGCCGCAGCCTCCTGAGTAGCTGAGACTACAGGTGCGTGCCACCATGGCTGGCTAATTTTTGTATTTTTAGTAGAGACAGGGTTTCACCATGTTGGCCAGGCTGGTCTCGAACTCCTGAGCTCAAGTGATCTGTCCACCTTGGCCTCCCAAAGTGTTAGGATTACAGGCATGAGCTGCTGCGCCTGGCCATGGGAAAAAAAAAAATTTAGAGACAGCTGTCTTGCTATATTACCATGGATGGTGTTCAACTCTTGGCTTCGGGTGATCCTCCCACCTCAGCCTCCAAAGCACTGGAATTACAGGTGTGAGCTACTGCACTCTGCTGGCCATGATTTTGTAGCTGTTTTTCTTCCTTTTAGTGCAGTAGAAAAAATGAAAACCTTTTTCTGATGCATGTGTTTTATTTTCAAATTTTAGAGCAGAATTAACTTGGCAGTGAGAGGAAGGACAAAATTAAGGTATCTGAAATGGGACTTTTGAGAGATGCAGAAAATTTCTGGTATCTCAGACAAGGGAGGGGAAAGAAAACCAACTATGTTGTCCTGAAGGCACCAGGCAGATCTCAGCCACGCACAAATCACTCGGAGGAGACCAAGAGCCGCTGCTTTTAATACTGAAGCCAGAGCTTCCAAAGTGATGGAAATCTGTTGTTGACAGGAGGGAAGAAATATGGATTAAGCCTATAACTCTGTTTACAGCATCAGGGGATGAATTAGCCTAATTGGAATATTAGTCTCAGTTACAGAGAGTAATCACTACAGGCTGCCTCTGTTTTCATTAGAAATTTAATTAAGTTTATCAATGTTTGGCTTCTCTGGCCTTCATTTTCCAGATTCTCTCTGGACAGCCCTATTGTTTAAGGGGAATTTTCTTTCATTTTTATATTGTTTCCTAGGAAAGGAGCTGGACTGGGATCTTAGCAGAGATTTGGGGATGGAAAATGGGTTGGAAAGACAGGAGGGTGATCCTTAGAGGGGCTGGCCCTTCTTGGGGAGCTCAGCTGACAGGCATCAGTGGTGAGGGCTAAGGGCTTGGTTCTCACAGGTAGCACTCGGGGCTCACCGGCATTAAACAGAACTTAAAAGGGAACAGTCTAAGTCCAGGAACCAAGCATTTTCTAAATCTACTTGACAAAGTGCCAAAGCATTTCTTTAGATGCCTCTAGTAAGAGCACAAACATGGGCCTCCATGATTCTGCAATTTAGGCTTTGACAGGCAAATCTCCTCTAGGAAAACAGGTGATTTTATCTAATCACACGGTGTCTGTGGCCACAATATATAGGAAGAATTGTGTGCACAATGCAAATGCTTCTAAGAAGAATGTGGGTTTTTCAGTTCAGCAGAAAGTGTGCCTTCCTTCCTTCCTTCTCTGTTTTCTTCCTATTCTTCTCCTTCTCTCTCTATCTTTCCTTCTCCTCCTCTCCTTCATCTTCTCCTCCTCTTCCTTTTCAATGAGTTTAGGTCTCTAATGCAGACATTTCTTTCTGCTTGTTCTCCTCTTTCCAGCCTGACCCCAGCCACATCCAAAATTTTATTTTAAAAATGTTCACATCTATGGATTGTTATTTTAGTATTTTTGTTTCCTTCTTTCTGCATGTGTATGTATTTATACATATGTGTATAGGACTGTGTATTGTTTGTTTTTGCTGAATTATTTTAAAGTAATTTGAAGACATCATTATACTGTACTCATAAACACTAGCGTGTGCAAAGTCCTGTTTTGACATGCATTTTGTCATAAATGATTCTGAATATGAAGTGCAAGGACAGGACCCTTTCTGTGGAGGAAAAACACTTTGAATAGGGTTCTTTTGGGACTCAGGGAGAAAGAGGCAACATGATGGAATTAATTACTGGTGATGATTTCTAACAAATTGACCTAACAACATCTCCATCTGACACCAAAAAAAATCTTTCTCCCACCCCAAAGAATAAAACCCAAGGCTTTTTCAATATCTTTATTTCTTCTTGCGAATAAATTTTTTTTTTGGATAACTGGTCTGTTTTGTCCTTTTTATCCTATTCCATGTACAGTTGTAAAAAGCACTGTGTTCTCTATTCAGCTTTTAAGCATAATTCTCAGCTTTATTTGAAGGGCAATGTGACAGTGGTTAAGCCATGTAATCTCTCTGGTCTTTAGCTTTCCCTACTGAAAAATGGGGGGGGGGCGGTGGTTAAGGATCTTATGGAACCTTTAAAGAATTCAAATTTAGTTATAAATTACATGTAATAAAATGGACCGATTTCAAGTATACAGTTCAGTGAATTTTGGCAAATGTATGTATCCATGTAACCTCCACTCAAATCAATTCAGAACATCTCCATTATCTCCAAAATATTACCTAGGGCCACTTTGCAGCTAATCCCCATGATGCAATCTTGACCCTAGGCAACCTCTGATTTGCTTTAGTGTATTTTAGAATTTCATACAGTCTATACTCCTTTGTGTTGGTTTTTTTTTGCTCAGCATAATGCTTTTGAAATTTTCCATGTTGTAGCACCTAGCAATGGTTATTCTTTTTTATTTTTAGTGTTCCACTGTACATAATTTGAATGGAATTTCCATTGTATGGCTTTTGTATTATTCTTGCCACGCAGTTTTCTTCTACATACATTGTAAACTCCACAACATAATGTTGTAATTTTTGCTTTTTAATTATATTGTAAAAATATTTTTAAAGTGAAAAAGTAATTTTTAAATTTACCCTTACATTTACCATTTTCAATATTATTCATTCCTTTGTGTAGATTCAGGTTTCCATTTGGTATCATTTTCCTTAACCAGAAGACTTTCACCTTCACATAGTGCAGGTCTGTAGATGGCCACACTTCTTAGCTTTTGGTTGTTTGAAAAATATTTGTCTTTTTTTGAAATATACTTTTATTGGATATACTAAATTGTTTTGTTTGTTTTTGTTCTTTCAACACTTCAAAGATATCATTCCGTTTTCTTTTGTCTTACCTTTTACCTAACAGAAACTCAGTATATAATTCTTATTGTAGTTCCCCTTTATGTAATGTATTTTTCACTCTGATTTTAGGATTTTCCTTTTTATTACTGGTTTTAGCCACTAAGTATGGTTTATATACTTCTATAGGTTTCTTTATGTTTATCTTGTTCAAAGTTTGTTGAACTTCTTGAAAATTTTTTATCAAATATAGTTTTTCTCAACTTTGGAAAATGTTTAGACCTTTAAATTTTTCCCCATTCTCCCTACATCTTCTCTCCTTCTGGGAGATATTTACATGTATGTTAGACTTAATATTGTTCTATAAATCATAGAGGCTCTTCTTTTTTTCTTTTTATTGTTGTTGATTTTTCTCTTGCTGATATGGTTTGGGACTGTGTCCCCACCCAAATCTCATCTCTAATTGTAATCCTCATGTCTGGTGGGAGGTGATTGGATCATTGGGGTGTTTTCCCTCATGCTGTTCTTTTGGTAGTAAGTGAGTTCTGATGGTTTAAAAGTGTTTGGCAGTCCCACCCCTCCTCCTCCTGCTGCCATGTAAGATGTGCTTGACTTCCCCTTTAACTTCTGCCGTGATTTTAAGTTTCCTGAGGCCTTCCCAGCCATGTGGAACTGTGAGTAAATTAAATCTCTTCTTTATAAATTACCCAGTCTCAGATATTCTTTATAGCAGTGTGAAAATGGACTAATACACTTGTCAGTTTTAGAATTTATTGCTATGGACTTAGATTTACTGGTTGTTTCATCTGCAGTGTCTAACTTGTATATCTCATTTAAATACTTATATATTTTAAATTCAGACATTGTACTTTTCAGCTGTAGAAGTTTGAGTTTTGTGACTTCTAGACTATAGACAGTGCAAGGATTCCTGAATCTGTGAGCAGAGTGGTGCATAGGCTGGATACAGTCTGCCCTGGTAGAATCCAGTTGAGGGTACCACATTGCATTTAGTTGATTGTGTGTTGTTTCCCTAGCACTTAGCACAGAGCCTGGCAATAGTAAAAATACAATGAATGTTGGGAGGCCAAGGCAGGCAGATCACAAGGTCAGGAGTTCGAGACCAGCCTGACCAACATGGTAAAACCCCGTCTCTACTAAAAATACAAAAATTAGCCGGGTATGGTGGTACATGCCTATAATCCCAGCTACTCAGGAGGCTGAGGCAGGAGAATTGCTTGAACCCAGGAAGTGGAGGTTGCAGTGAGCCGAGATCATGTCATTGTACTCCAGGCTGGGCAACAGAGTGAGATTCCATCTCAAAAAAAAAGAAAAATACAGAGGATGATTAGAAGCATTTCATGCTCTCTTCATCCACGTAGAAGACTCAAAATCCTGTGCAGGCAATAACACTTTCTTGAGTATATTATCTAAGAGAGAACATGAGAGTTCAACAGAAAACACCAAAAACTAGGAAGGAGAAGGAAAAGAAGCAGCCTGCTTGACTGGGATTGTCCAGAAGCTTGGAGTGACTCTCCAATACGGGGAGAGTATGAAGTGAGAATCTCTGCAGTCTACTTTACCACTGGGGAATTGTCCAAACCAGGCCATAGGAGAGTACCTTAACCCTTCCAAGCTCTAAATCTAACTTGGGGAGCTACTGGGAGATTGTGAAAAACACTGCTCCAGGGAGGAGCTTGCCCTGGGTCCCACATGTGCCCTTTCTGAAACCTAAGTGGTTACAACAAAATGCCATTTTTGATCTTAGTTTTTAATAGCATCTAAACTGTCTGGAATCCAACAAGGTTGGTCCTACACATTAAAAAGAAACCTGAGCTGTTGCTTGCAGAACAGGGGCATAAGCAGCAGGTGGGCTTCTACTGCCAGGAAAGAGAAGGGAATGTGTCATGTACTGCAGCCACAAATGCTGGTGCTGGGAAATGGGTGCCACCCCTAGGACGTGAGCAGGATGCAATAACCGCAGAGGCTTGGTCCAGAGCTTGGCAGAAGCTCCTATGGCTTAGGGTTGAGTTGCAGGTTAGGTGTGTGCTGGATCTGACAGATTAGGTAGGTCTGCTAATTAAAAATCTGATGATGCACCTCAAGAAACTAAAAAAGCAAGAACAAACCAAGCCCTAAATTATCAAAAGGAAAGAAATAACAAAGATTGGTGCAGAACTAAATAACATAAAAACAAACAAAAATTACAAAAGATTAATTTAAAAAGTTGATTATTTGAAAAGATAAACAAAAGTGTTAAACTACTAGCTAGACCAACCAAGAAGAGGCAAGACCCAAATGAGTAAAATCAGAAATGAAAAATGAGACATTATAACTGATACCACAGAAATACAAAAGATCATCAGAGACTATTATGAATAGTTATATGCTCACAAACTGGAAAACCTAGAGGAAATAGATAAATTCCTGGAAACATACAACCTACCAAGATTGAACCAGGAAGAAATAGAACTCCTGAACAGATCAATAACAAGTAGCAAGATTGAATCGGTAATTTTAAAAACTCCCCAAAATGAAAATCCAAAGACCAGACAGATTTACAACAGGATTCTACCAAATACACAAAGGACTGGTGCTAATACTCCTGAAACTATTCCTAAAAATTGAGGAAGAAGGAAAATTCCTTAACTCATTCTACAAGGCCAGTATCACCTTTATACTAAAGCCAGACAAGAGCAATGAAAAAGAAAACTACAGACTAATATCCCTCATGAACAAAGACACAAAAATTCTCAACAAAAAACTAGCAAACTGAATCCAACAGCACATTGAAGTGATAATACACCATAATCAAGTGGGTTTTATACTGGGGATACAAGAATGGTTCAACATATACAAATCAATAAATGTAATACATTGCATAAACAAAATCAAGGACAAAAACCATGTGATTATCTCAATAGATGAAAAAAAAAAAAAGCATTTGGTAAGATTCAACATCCCTTCATAATAAAAACTCTCAACACACTAGGCATAGAAAGAGCATACCTCAAACCAATAAAAGTTATTTATGACAAATCCACAGTTAATATCATACTGAATTGGGAAAAGTTGATAGCATTTTCTCTAAGAACAGGAGCAAGATAAGAATGCCCACTCTCATCACTCCTACTCAACATAGTATTGGAAGTCCTAGCCAGAGCAATCAGGCAAGAAAAAGCAATAAAAGGCCTTTAAATTGGAAAAGAGGAAGTAAACTTACTTCTCTTTGCTGATGATATGATCTTATATCTAGAGAAAGCTAAAGACTCCATCAAAAACTCACTTAGATTGATAAAATTGATAAAAAAAATTGATAAAAAAAAATTGATAAAAAAAAAACTTCAGTGAAGTTTCAGGACACAAAACTAGCAAATAAAATTTAGTATTGTTTCTATATGCTGATAGCAGTCTTACTAAGAAAGAAATCAAGAAGGCAATCCATTTACTGTAGTTGCAAAAAAGCCTAGAATAAATTTAACCAAGGAGACAAAGTATTTCTACAAAAAAACCTACAAAACACTGAGGAAAAATATTGAAGATGACACAAACAAATGGAAGACCACCTCATGCTTGTCGATTGAAATAATTAATATCATCCAAATAACTTTACTGCCCAAAGCAATCTACAGATTCAATGCAATCTAAATCAAAATACCAGTCATCTTTCACAGAATTAGAAAAGACAATCTTAAAATTCATATGGAACCAAAAAAAGCACAAGTAGTCAAAGTAATCCTGAGCAAAAAGAACAAAGCTGATGATATCATGTTACCTGACTTCAAATTATATCACAAGGCTGTAGTAACCAAAACAGCATGGTATTGATAGAAAAACAGACATATAAATCAATGGAACAGATCAGAGAATCCAGAAACAAAGCCACATATTTACAGCCAACTGATCTTTAGCAGAACCAACAAGAACTTACACTGGGGAAAGGATACCCTCTTCAATAAATGGGGCTGGGAAAATTGGATTGCCATATGCAGAGGAATAGAAGGACTCTTATCTCCCACCATATATAAAAATCAACTCAATATGCATTAGAAACTTAAATGTAAGACCCAAAAGTATACAAATAATAGAAGAAAACCTAGGGAAGACTTCTGGACATTGGACTAGGCAAAAAAAACTATGACTAAGACCTCAGAAGAACAAGCAACAAAAACAAAAATAAACAAACAGGACTTAATTTAACTAAAAGTCTTTGCATAGCAAGAGAAATAATCAACAGAGTGAAGAGATGACCTGTTAAATGGGACAGAATGTTTGCAAGGCATTTATCTGACAGGGGACTAATATCCAGAATATGGAAGAAACTCACGCCACTCAACAACAACAACAAACCCTAATAATTCCATTAAAAAGTGGGCAAAGTACACAGATAGACATTTTTCAACAGAAGACAGGAAGAGGGCCAACAATGTATGAAGAAATGCTCAACATCACTAATCATCGGAGAAAGGCAAATCAAAGCCACAGTGAGATATCATCTTATATTAGTCAGAATGGCTATTAATAAATGACAAAAAGTAAGATGTTGGTCAGAATATGGAGAAAAGGGAACTCATACACAGTTGGTGGGAATATAAATCAGTACAGCTTCAATGGAAAACAGTATGGAGATTTTTCAAAGAATTAAAAATAGAAGTACCATATGATCCAGCAATCCTACTACTGGGTATCTACCCAAAAGTAAACTAATCATTATATCAAAAAGATACCTGCACTCATACATGTGTTTATTGCAGCACTATTCACAATAGTAAAGATATACAATCAACCTAAGTATCCATCAACTGATGAATAAGGCCGGGCGTGGTGGCTCAAGCCTGTAATCCTAGCACTTTGGGAGGTCAAGGCGGGTGGATCACTTGAGGTCAGGAGTTCAAGATCAGCCTGGCCATCATGGTGAAACCCTGTCTCTACTAAAAAAATACAAAAATTGGCCAGGTGTGGTGGCACACGGCTGTAGTCCCAGCTATTTGGGAGGCTGAGGCAGGAGAATTGCCTGAATCCAGGAGGCGAGGGCTGCAGTGAGCCAAGATCACGCCACTGCACTCCAGCATGGGCAACAAAGTGAGACCCTGTCTCAAGAAAAAAAAAAAAAATCATAAATCAACAAAACACCAGATGAATGGATAAAGAGACTATGGCATACATACACAATAGAATAAAATTCAGCCATTGAAAGAATAAAATTGTGGCCTTTATAGCAGCAACATGGATGGAACAGGAGATCATTATCTTAAGTGAAACAAACTAGACACAGAAAGACAAATAACTACATATTCTCACTCATAAGTAGGTGCTAATAAATATGTTCTTGTGGACATAGAGAGTTGAATGATAGGTAATGAAGACCCAAAAGGGTGAGGGGGTTGCACAGGGGAGGATGATGAGAAATTGGTTAATGGGTGCAGTGTATTTTATTTGTGTGATGCATACCCTAAAAGCCCTGACTTGGCTACTATGCAATCTAGGCATGTAACAAAGTTATACAGATATCCCCATAAATTCATACAAAGAAAAAGGAAAAAAAGGCAGTTTTCTTTTAAAAAATCAACTTTATTGAAATATAATTATGTATAATAAACTGCATCTACTTAAAATATACAATACATATTTTCTTCTTTATTCATGTCTTTCTATTCTTAATTATATTTCTAATAACTATTTTAAAGTTCTTTTCTGTTAATTCCTTTATCATTCACTGTTATTTCTAGGATGCTTCTATTGATATGATTTTGTTCTGGCGATGGGTCAAAATTTCCTGCATTTTTTGCATGGTTAGTAATTTCTGATAGGATTTTGGGTTTTTTATGTTGTTGAGTATCTGGATTTTTTTGTCTTCCTTTAAATAGCTTGAGTTTGTTTCAATAGGCAGGCAAGTTATTTGCATATGATTTGATTTTTAAAAATACTCATCTGTAAGTTTATTAAAGGCTGAAGTGCAGTATTTGCTCTATGGCTACTTTAACCTTACTACTAAAGCCTGATTGAGTATCTTTACTGAATGCCCTGGATGTTAATGAGATCCCTTTTTTTCTGACTGGTGAGAACTTGAATGGTATAATACTTCTTTTCCCTGCCTCATAGAGTTTCTGTCTACATATGCAAAGCTTAGTATTTAGCACCAGTCTTACGAGATTTTCCTAGGCAATTTTCTGGGTCTCATTTTTTGCATAACTCTCTTCCTTGCCACTACCATGTCTCACAAGTTTCAGCTGCCTCAGTCTCCCTGAACTCCCATCTCCATTTTCTCACCTTCTTAAGACTTCCATGCTCTGTCTGCATTCCTCTTCCCTGAGAAACAGACTAGAAAGTGCCATTAGAGAGAAAGCGGGGACAATTATAGGACTCACCTCATTTGTTCTCTTTTTTCAGGGATCACCATTCTGTGCTGCCTGTTGTTCAATGTCTGAAAACTCTTGCTTTATATATTTTGTCCAGTTTTCTAGTTTACAAAAGACAGAGTGTCTGGTAATAGTTACTCCATCAAGATCGGAAACAGAAACTTTCCTAATCCGTTGTAATCTCCAAATTTTACCACTTCCAGACCTAATCATATATTATTAGTCTTCATATCCTGCAGAACTTTATTTTTTGTTCATTTTTACAAAAAATGTAAGCAAACACAAACAAAAAGTTCCAAATATAGAATCAAGTTTCTGGAATGAAGAAACAGGTGGTAGCTTCTGATGTTCCCAGCATCTTTTCCCCCAGTTCTTTTTTTTGCTGACCTGTGTCTACTCTTTTCTCTAGTGGCCTATTAAGATTTATGTCTATATTTCTGTATCAATACCCATATCTAAATTTGTATCTATATTTGTTTCTCTATTTGTATTTCTATATCTACATTTTATTTTTATTTATATGTATATCTGTTTGAACCTGTTTTTTTTTTTTTTTTTTTTTTTTTTTACCAATTTTCCTTTTCATCTATGTTAATATGAGATGTAGAAAGGCAGTCTAGTCTACTATTTAAGAGCAAAGACACAAGATCCAAACTCCTTGGACTTGAATCTTATTCCACCAAATGCTGTGTGTCTCTGGGCAAGTTATCTGATATGGTTAGGCTTTGTATCCCCACCCAAATCTCATGTTGAATTGTAATCATCATCGCTATAATTTCCACATGTCAAGGAAGAGACCAGGTGGAGGTAATTGAATCACAGGGGTGATTTCCTCCATGCTGTTCTCATGATAATGAGTGAGTTCTAACAAGATCTAATGGTTTTATAAGTGTTTGGTAGTTCCTTCTGCGTGCACCCTCCTTCCTGCTGCCTTGTGAAGAAGGTGCCTTGCTCCCCATTTGCCTTCTGCCATGATTGTAAGTTTCCTGAGGCCTCCCCAGCCATGCTGAACTGTGAGCCAATTCAACCTCTTTCCTTTATAAATTACCCAGTCTTGGGCAGTTCTTTATAGCACTGTGAAAATGGACTAAATAAAACATTATCTAATCTTTACATGCCTAAGTTACTTCACCTGTAAAATGGGATAATATTAGCATCTGCAAATTTGTAGCAAAGAGTAAAATAGTTAATGTACGTGAAGCACACAGAATAGTATCTGGTATGTGGTAAGTGCTATATAAACCGTAAATGTTATTAGCTCTATCTGATTATGGAAAAAGATCTTACTGAGTTCCTGGGCTAAGCTACTAGCATTTTTTGAACCTGCGGCACTTGGGCTTGCTTTCAGAAACATTTGGAGGTAAATTTACTTTTTCCTGAAATGAATAGAAATGAATGTGACTTGGAAAAAAAAAATGAAAATTTCTATTCAAATCAAGTCATATCTTCTCAGGAGCAGTAGCCTTTCTAGGTAAGCAGCCTGGTGCCTAAGAAGAATTGTGCCAGAGGGCATGTAGAATACCTAATAGTGATTCTATAGGGCTTTCTGAGGCACTTTTATTTACAACCCAATGTGGTGGAATGCATAATCCAGGAATCAGTTGCCTCTTCCTGAAGCCTCTTTTCTCTCTCCACAGCAGGCTTACTACTCAGCCACTGCCATTTCAGTGTGTGCCTTACATGGTCTTCCCCAAGGCCTCTCAATCTATTACAACTTGCTTATGCAGAGCAATTTATCTCCTTTCCTGTTCCTATTTCCTCATTTACATGTTCTCCCTGACCACATTCCTCATCAAAAACGCTTCTTTAATGTAAAGTGCCACCTTCCTTTTAGCTCAGTGAGGAATGATTAATAAATAGGTTTTTAAAAATTACATTAGTACATCTATTTCAGAAATGATAAAATTGTTAGGAATAACAATTCCTGAAGGAAGAAAGAACATAATCAGGGTCACACAGCTGGTATTATGGGTTGCAGAACAGGACTTGTATTTCAGCTTGCTTGTCTCCAGATGTGAGTGTTTTTCCCCCACATCACACAATTCAGATGGTTTCATTAGGCCTGGAGGAATCCAGTCATCTAGGAGAATCCAAAGAAGTTGAACCCTACTTTCAGCCTTTGTGTGTGTGTGTGTGGGACAACTTTTCTCACCACCTGCCTCATGTAGAAGTCACATTTGCAGAATCACATTTTCTTTGTTTCTTCTGGTTACTATAAAGAGAGGAAGCTAGAGTTGTTATATTTCTCTCTGTCCTTGAGTCATCAGAGTGAATGCCCAAGGCAATGAAAATTCTGTTTCTCCTTATTAAGGCTGCTGGACACCAAGTAAGTGGCTATTTTCTTCTAGTTTCTTAATTTGGGTGCTGGTACTCTCATGATATTTTTCTCTTAGTCGAACCTGGTAGAAGAAAATAAAGGGATGGGAAAAATGTTAGAATTTTTCAATCCATTGCCTGCAGATATTTAGAATCCTGAATATTTTTTCCACGTTACACTGAGGACTTGAAATACAGCCCATTTTCCTCTCTATGATGTGGATTGAGCATATGTGTATTGGAATCAGCTATTTTTAATGCAGAAATCAACCTCTTCTGTGCTTTTCTGAGGGTTATAGGGTTTTGCTTTATGCAGTCACAATGGTGAGAAACAACTGGAAATTGGACTTGTCCCAAGCTATAGAAAGGTGACTGCTGGGCCCTGAGAGGTTCACTGTTGCTTTCAAATCCTGTAAATGACATCGCTTATTGTGTGGGGTATGTAAATGTAGACAATTAAATAATAGCTAACATTCTCCTATTTTAAAATTAGAGCCCATGATTGACTGTCTTGTGTCTGACTTTGGCCCTGCCAGGAACCAGAGAGGGAAGTAATGTGAATTGCATTTAGTATTTGTCAGATACAGTAAGCTGGTCTTGGTTGAAAAGGTAAAAGTGTGTGTCTATTTTATAGTAAACGCTTTACTGTAAGCAGATATTAAAAGATGACATTGTTGATCGATCTTCCTGGTTCTCTAACGGTAGGACATATGCATCATTGGGATTCATCTTGTTAATGTTGGGGTCTGAGGGTGACACCTTACTTTATCACCTTAAAAACCTAATACATATGCACAAATATTCGGCATTGCTTAGCATTTGTCATTAGAGCAAAGGGGCCTGGCAGTGGCTATATACCCCGATGCATTGTCTAAATTAATCCATTGAGGGATATTGAATCACTTAATCACAACACAGACTTGCTGCCTTGGTAGGCACGCTCTCCCTTCATTAGATTTAATATATTTCTCATTATACAAATCTGCCGCTGTGACAATAAGTCTTGTTCACAAATCAGTTTGCCCTTTTGCTTTGCAGATGCGGAGAACTTTCATCAAACAAGACATAAATGGGGCCTGTTAGACAGGAGGTCAGAGCAGTCGCCGTCAGATATTAATATCTATTCATTAAGATGATTTTTAATATCATATTTTAATGGGCAGAGGTAAAACAATTATGATTCTAACTTCTTGCTTGCATTGTAAACAAGAAGAAGGAAATGTCATTGCAAGAAATACTTGGAACTCCTCAGATAAGTCACAAAACTTCTTCCCCTTATTCCCTCTGAGTGCAAACCAAATGCATGGAGACTCTATTGGTACATGTGGTCTTTCAGGTTACTGCTGATTTGAGTCTAGCTGATTTAAAAACCAAGGCATAAAGAACACTATGCATATAAAGATAAGCAAAGTGTTTGGAAATCAATTAAAAATGGATATTAACCAGTGGAGCTAAAATTATAATTATTCATTTCAGAAAAATGTCCACCTTTTTTCTTTTTTGCTTTCTATGGTAGTATAGTGCTTGGTAGAGCAGAAAGTTTGAATAGCATTTTTGGAAGTCAAATTCTAATTTATTACACATTTAGTATATATCCTGGCACATTATTTACCTCCTTTCTTATTTTCTTGATCACATTCTCCAAAGGATTGTCTCTGTTATTGGTCTTTTCAAAGAATATGTCTTCTTTCCCAGTGATCATTTCACTTGTTTTCATTTTGTTATTGTTTTATTTTATTAATGTCTATTTTTATCTTTATTAATCTTTCTTCCTATCCTTTCTTTGGATATTGTTCTTTTATTAGCTTTTGTGAGTTAAAAGTTTGTTTTTTTAATTTTCTGTTTGTTTTCTTTAGATTTCAGATGCACAGAAGTGAATTAGTCATAGTTTTTGGTTCATGATATACCACCAACTCATATTTCTTTGTTGATGACTTATTTAATGTGAAAAGCACATATAAAACTACCATTCAAAACAAAATGTAGGACCGTGACAATATCTTCATTTAACCATATGGACTTCTACCCTATTTTTCTTTCTCCCTCTTGCTGTTGACATAAACATTATCTTGAGTTCCAGATCTATCTTTCCTTTTCATATAGTTTTATTGCATCTATGTGTAAACCTAAAATTATATATTTTAATTTTAGTGGTTATATACTTTATGAGAAGAGTGTCATGTTGTATGTAATCTTCTGGGACTTTTTTTTTTTTTCCGCTTCATGTAAGAATACATATCAACAATGGTCTGGATACAGTGCTTTGTATGTGTCAATCAAATAATGTATATTAATACCATCATTTAAACCTTTTCTACTTTCAGTGACTTTTTTCTTCTTAATCACCTACAGAGAGAGGTGTGTTAACATATATCACTCAGATTACGGGTTTGTCTACTTTACTTAATTTTTTTACTTTATATAGTTTTAGGTTATATTATCATATGAATGCAAATTCAGGATTGTCAAATTTTTCCAAAGTAAAATGGATAACGTACCATTAAGAAATATCTCTTTATTATTTCTGGTAATTTTTTTGTCATAAAATCTACATTGTTTGACATCCATATAGCAATATTAACTAAAAAAAGACCCAAACCATGATTTTTAAAAAGTCAAAAGACATAAACAGACATTTTACAGATAAAGCAAGGCAAATAGCATTTAAAAATATGAAAAGATTTTAACCTCATTCATAAAAGTAATGCAAATAGAAATTCTGCTGAGATACCACTTCTTATCTAAGATACTTTAAAGAATTCAGACACTTACAAAACAGTGTGTTGACAAGACTATGGAGAAACAGGCACCGCTACATGGCAGGTGATAATCTCAAAAGGTACAGTACAACTCCTATGGTGGGGGATTTAGCAATATCTAACAACATTACATATGTATTCATTCTTTGATCCATAGGTCTACCAGTGTATCCTGAGACTACTCCCCAAAAATATAAAGAAAACATGCAGAAAATTATTTACTGTAGCATTATTTGTAATAGCAAAAGATTAGAAACAACACAAACCTCCATGAATAGAGGTTTGAATAAACTCTATTATATGGCCAAAATAGAGTCATATGCAGCTGTTAAAATGAAAATGAGGAGGATCTCATGAACTCATGGCTAGTGATTTCCAGGAGAGAGCAAGAGAGAGAGAGAGATATATAACATAATATAAATATATAAATATAAATAATATATTAATTTATAAATGTACCATATAATTACATATTATATAATTATATAAAATTATGTAATACATAAATTATTATATATAATATATCTATAATATATTAACATATAATGGATATATTATAATTTATAAATATATTACTTTATAAAGATAAATATAATATATAAAATATGTTATATATAATATAAATATATATAAAATATTTATTTTATACATATAAATATACTTTTTTTCCTTTCATTCTTTTTATTTTGTTTTGATTTTTGGGAGATGAAGTCTCCCTCTGTTGCCCAGGCTGGAGTGCAGTGGTGTGGTCATAGCTCACTGCAGGCTTGAACTCTTGGGCTCAAGCAATCCTTCTGCTTCACCCTCCCGAGTAGCTGGGACTACAGTTGTGCACCACCATACCTGGCTAATTTAAAAAATTTTTTCATTGAAATGGGATCTCACTATGTTGCCTAAGCTGGATTCAAACTCCTGCACTCAGGTCATCCTCCCACTTTGGCTTCCCAAAGTGCTGGGATTATAGGTGTAAGCCACCATGCTTGGGTGAAGATTTATTATTAAGGGAGAAAAGCAAGTTATAGAGTGAAGCATATGTTATGCTGCTTTTTGTGTAATAAAGGAGAAGAAATATGAATAAATATATAGATTTAGTCTTTTTCCCCCAAAAGAAACATAGCAAGGATAAATGAGCAACTAATGAAATGGTTACCAATAGAGAGTTGAAGGGATGTGGTAGAGGGGCTGAATATTGGCTGAGACTTCCTGGAGAATCAGTTTTGACTTTTGAACCATGTGTGTTTTATATATTCAAAAACTTAACTAAAATCAAGCATAAATAGAAGAAACATCTATATCAAAATGATACGGGGAAAAGAATTATTTCAAGTAACTTCTGAATTCAGTCCTTTGTATACCTTTAGTAGAGTAAATTTTAAAGTAAAAAAGGACTGCCAAGCAATCTTAAATTTTACACAGGAGTTTATTGTTAGCAGTAACAATTGTAACTTGGAGGCTATTTTTCATTTTTATATTGTAGGCTAAAGTAAATAAGTAATTATATTGAGGTTTTTATAGGAGAATAAAATGTAAAATTAAAAAACCCTGTAACTTGAATTCAAGTTAGAAATATCAATATAAAATTGTATTTAAAAAACCCCACATTTCCAACCTTTGGCATTGAACACACCTGGGAACAATGACCTTTGAGTAGCAGTGAGTACACCAAACGTCTAGATTTGGGTTCTAAATGTCATTCTCCATTAAAAGCAACCAGGGCTCCTTGGAGAAATGGCTGATTTCACATATGAGCTGGGAAAGAAAAACATGGCCCCAGGACTACTTCTTGTGCTACCAAATAAGGAAGTGCTCAAACGCTAATGAAATTATGTCTAAGGGACACAAAAATCAGCTTGAAGGACCTCTCACTGAGCAGATTTGAGATGATATGAACATAAAAAAAGATTATAATTGATTATGATATGTGAAATGAACGATATATCATGAGTTGATTATGATGGAATGGAGTTAGGAAAGGGGAGAGGAGGTTCTGACTCAATTGCAAAGGAATGTAAGTTAATAAATGTAGAAGTTATAATAGAATTAGAAAATCACCATTTTTCGGCCGGGCTTGGTGGCTCACGCCTGTAATCCCAGCACTTTGGGAGGCCGAGACGGGCAGATCACGAGGTCAGGAGACCGACACCATCCTGGCTAACGTGGTGAAACCCCGTCTCTACTAAAAATAATTAGCCGGGCGTGGTGGTGGGCGCCTGTAGTCCCAGCTACTCAGGAGGCTGAGGCAGGAGAATGGCGTGAAGCCGGGAGGCGGAGCTTGCAGTGAGCTGAGATCGTGCCACTGCACTCCAGTCTGGGGGACAGAGCAAGACTCTGTCTCAAAAAAAAAAAAGAAAAAAAAATCACCATTTTTCAATTCCCAATAAATGATTCACTGATTCAGGTGAGCCTCAGCAATCAATGCCAAAGCCATTAGACAAAAGGTTGTTTGGAAGCAGGATATTCACAAATGGCTGAAGTGTCACCACACAGATTAATCACTGACTACAGTATAGCAAAGGAAAAAATGCACTTTTACAATAGAGAGAGCTAGTGGTTATTACTGTAACCAAATAAACAAAGCTACCGTCACTGATAGTGGGATGTTCAGACTGTATAAGCTTCTTGATATTATGCAATGCATATCCCACCTTTGTGAGATGCACTTGCCAAAAATGTTTAACCTGAATCTTTTCAAGGGTCCAAGCATAATTTTTAATTAAAGACAAAATTTAATAACACCATGAGAAAACAATTAGACAAATACAGGCTACGAGACATTCTGAAAGACAATGGGTTTCAACTTTTCAAAACGTCAATGAAAAAGTTAAAAAAAAGGGAAGATTGAGGGACTGTTCTATGATAATTGGATAACCAAGGCAATGTCTGAACCTTACTGGATCTTTTTTTCTTTTTAAATAGCTATAAAAGACATTTTGGGTACAATTGGAGGTATTTAAAAATGGACTGGCTATTTAGTCAATATTATGGAATTGGAATTATTGTTTATGTTCTGAAATATAATAATTGCATTGAATCTATTCCTAGGAGATGCATGATCGAATATTTATGAGTAAAGTATCATAATATCTGCAACTTCATGTGGCTGGAGAACACACACACACACATATATATATATATAGAGAGAGAGAAAGAAGTGGAAACAGAAACAGAGAGAGGGAGGGGGTCAGAGCAAGTGGGAGAGGAAGAACTGGGGAGAAGAGGAAAGGAGGGGAGAAGAGGAATGGAGGGGTGAAGGTGGGGGAGAGGCAGGATGGACAGAAAGAGAGAGAGAGAAGGTGTGTGGGTATAGAGAGGTGTTACAGGGGTGTGAGGAGTAGACATGGTAAAACATTTATAGTTCTTGACTGTAGTTGGTGTGAATACAGATTCATCATATTATTTTTCCAGCTTTTGTGTGTTTCACATTCATGGTAAAATTGGGGAGGCACAGGGATGCAGCTGAGAAAGAAAACACACTCTCACAGCCCTCTTGTAAGCAGCAGCTGTATACTTGAAATGTATCCCAGATACCATGGACTAGAATCTTGGTACACAAAGAACAGTCTTGAGAATTGACAGCATCAGCCGCTTCTTGGAGTTTATTAGAAAAGCAAAATTTCAGGCCCTACCCTGTACCTTCTGAATCAAAATCAGCATTTTAACAGGATCTCCAGGTGATTCACTTGCCTATGAAGTTTTGAGAATACTAGTGAATAGGGCAAAATAACCATTGAATTCTCCATGAAACTCATCTAATTGTCCAACTACTTTCTTCATGCCACAGCTATTACTATCTGAATTCACACTGTCTTTGTAAACTTAAACAGCAGGACATAATATAACCCATGGATCTATTCTTTCTTGCTTTTTTTTTTTTCTCCTGAGGAACATAGGATAATTGCTCCATAATTATATTTGTCTCAGGGCAGGTGGCCTATGAGTTAATACACAATAAGGCTGCAAAGATTCAGATTGTCTTCTGCTCCATCTACTTCTGTATTTCCTCTCATCAGATACAATTATAGGAAAATAAAGAGACTTCCTAAAAGGCGGAAAACAAATGTTCCTAGGCATCTGTTTTGGATTTCCTCTGCCAGCTCAGTATTTGTGGACTGCATTTCAACACTGATACGGTTTGGCTGTGTCCCCACCCAAATCTCATCTTGAATTGTACCTCCCACAATTCTCACATGTTGTGGGAGGTAACTGAATCATGGGTGCGGGTCTTTCCCATGCTGTTCTCATGATAGTGAATAAGTCTCATGCGATCTGATGGTTTTATAAAGAGGAGTTCCCCTGCACAAGTTCTCTCTCTTTGCCTGCCTCCACGTAAGATGTGACTTGCTCCTCCTTGCCTTCCACCATGATTGTGAGGCCTCCCCAGCCATGTGGAACTGTAAATCCATAAAACCTCTTCGCTTTATAAATTACCCAGTCTTGGGTACGTCTTTATTAGCAGTGTCAGAACAGAGTAATACAAACAGCTTCTGTGCTCTGTCTGGATTAGAGGCCTGACCAGCAAAACTGGATTGTCGACCAGTGAAGCCCCTTCTTCAAAATGATGGCTGTGGAAACCCAGGGCCTCAAAAAAGTTTTCTCAAACTCTTATTTATGAAGACTTTTACTCTTGTTCCTTATCCACCTGAGGAGAAATGTTTTACCTTCTCCTTTTTTAAAGATCTATTTGCCCTGAGATGTCTAATTTGGGCTTTCCAAATCTGTAACACTTCTTGGGTATAAAAATATCTATGTTAATTCAAGGTAACCAGCATCACTATTGTCTTCTGCTTGTTGTTTCTGATCTACACATGAATCTAAACATAGTTTGGTGCATTTCTGCCCATTTTCTGGCCCAGGCAAGAAGCAGGTGAGTCTTTATCCCTTGAGTCATTTATTTCCAGATAAATACAGTCCAACTGCTGAAGTTTTCTGTGTTTTCCACACTTCATATAAACCACCCATACTCCCCAAGAGATTTGGACAATAGTTGCCTAGCACAGATAATAAGGCTAGTAAATAGCTCCCTACTTCTGACACTTTTGAATGCAATTAAGAAGTGATAGCTCATCTGAGCCTGGGTAACACTCTGGGATTTGGTGATGAATAAACTCTAGATGCTTTGATTCTCATCTCTCGCATCTTTCTTGCTTTCTGTCTTAATCTGGCTGTGGTTTTCTAAGGGATCTTTGTATGAATTATGCCCTTGGCATTCAACTCTTCCCTATTTCTCACTGCAAAAGGAAATTGGCCAGATGGGATTTGATGCCCCCTCCCAAGGAACAGCTTACTCCTCAGTATTTGTACTTTCGAATACACACAGAAAGTACCAGATGTCCTTTTCCTTTCCCTGGGAAAAGAGGCAGGGTGGTTACACCTGTTTTCCTCTTTTTTTTTTTTTTTTTTTTCAGATGGAGTCTTGCTCTGTTGCCCAGACTGGAGTGCAGTGGTGTGATCTCAGCTCACTGCAAGCTCTGCCTCCCAGGTTCACACCATTCTCCTCCCTCAGCCTCCCAAATAGCTGGGACTATGGGAGCCTGCCACCACGCCTGGCTAATTGTTTGTATTTTTAGTAGGCGTGGGGTTTCACTGTATTAGCAAGGATGGTCTTGGTCTCCTGACCTCATGATCTACCCGCCTCAGCCTCCCAAAGTGCTGGGATTACATGCGTGAGCCACTGCGCCCGCCACCTGTTTTCCTTTTTCCCTTGTCTTCTTCTACAGTCATTATTGGTTCTTTGACCTTGTGATATGCCCTCTTCTCAATTGAAAGCCTTTGTCATCCTGAGTGAATTTAAACAACTGAATTATGCATATGGAAACCATAGCATAGCAAAACAAGATGGAAGTCGTAGATTCAAGAACTGAATTTTTCAGTATTCTTATACGTTTTGGAAATTTAATTTCTTGGTGCTCCAGTTTTCTTGTTTTAAAACTGGAGTGGATGAGGCTTCCTGGCCTACTTCCCAAGAATATATTGAGGAGTCAATGTACTTGAAAGTAGACTGCTCTTTTATACTTCTTATTTTGAAATAATTGTAGATTCACATACAGTTGTAAGAAATAATACAGAGGTATCCGCTATATCTTCACCCAGTTTCCTCCAGTGATAATTCTTGCGGAACTAAAGTACAGTATCACAACCAGGAAATTGACATTGATACACGTCTACTCACCTTATGCAGAGTTTGCCAGTTTTGCATGCATTCATTTGTGCACATGTGTGTTTACTTCTGTTTTAATTTCTCAGGGCTGCTGTAATGAAGTACAACAAACTGGGTAGCTTAAAACAATAGACATGTATTCTCTCTAGTTCTGGAGACTAGAAGTCTAAACTCAAGGTGCTGGTGGGGCCATGTTTTCTCCAGAGCCTCCAGGAGATGACCCGTCCTTTCCTCTTCCAGCTTCCAGGTGTTTCTTGGCTTGCGGCAACATAGTTCTGATCTCTGCCTCTGTCATCACCTGACCCTCTTCTCCCTGCGTGTTTTCACATCATCTTTCTTCTTTGTGTGTGTGCCCCAATTTCCTCCTTCTTATAAAGACACTGGTCATATTGGATTAGGGCTCACACTATTCCAGTTTGGCTTCCTCTTCACTAATAACATCTGCAGCAGCGCCTTTTCTAGATAAGGTCACATTCTAAGGTACTGTAGGTTAGAACATCAACATATCTCTTTGGGGGACACAATTTGCACGAGAAATTCTATGCAATTTTATTACACATGTAGATTTATGTGCCCACCACTACACTCAGGACATGCAACAATTCCATCACCACAAGAATCTTTGTATAGTTGTAGATACCTTCTTCCCTCTCCTTTGCCCTACCCCTACAGATCTTTGGAACACCACTCATATGTTCTCCATCTCTGTGATGTTGTAATTTGAAAAATGTTATATAAATGGGATCATATAGACCACTTTGTAAACTTAACACCCTGCACTCATATACATGTATATATGGGTAGTTATAGGCAACTGGATTTTCTACATCATCAAAGGACAGGAAATTTAGAGTTTGTTTTTTCCCAGTTATGTTCTTCTGAGCTCATTTTTATTATTTTTTCTTTTTTTTAGAGACAGGGTGTCACTCTGTCATCCAGGCTGGGATGCAGAGGCATGATTGTAGCTTACTACATTCTTGAACTCCTGGGCTCAAGAGTTCCTCTTGCCTCAGCCTCATACGTAGCTGGGATTACAAGTGCGAGCCACCAGGCCTAGCTAAGTTTTTCTTTTCTTTTCTTTTTTCTTTTTTTTTTTCTAGAGATGGGGTTCTCGTTATGCTGCCCCAGTTGGTCTCAAACTCCTGGCCTCAAGCGATCCTCCTGCCTCAGTCTCCCAAAATGCTGGGGTGACAGGCATGAGCTACCACACCTGGCCTCTTCTGAGCTCTTTGTTGAGTTGTATAGAATGTTGGCCAACACTTTTTTCTTCCTCACCTTCTTCACCAAAGAAAGGTTGGAGACTATGGGAAATGTTTGCTCTCTGGTGAGTGCACTGGGCCTTTGCTGTGACCCTGCTCCTACATGGGAGACCCATGCTTATTGCAGCAGAAACTCAACTTGTATTTGCAACATGCAGAAAGGTTGTAAATTTTAAGACATGAGCGATCATAAAATTCCCAAGGGCTATCGATAGACAAATATGTAATGTACCAGAAATTGAATCCTACAATGTTGGAGTTGTATGGGAACGTGAAAGCCATTTTGTTCCTCCTCTCACCTTTAGGAAGGATGTGCTCAAACAGATACGAATGAGACACATTCTGCTGCAGCATAGTCAGTTGTTCTCCAGGCTGTACTTCGGACCTAGGAATGTTCTGAAAAGGTTGACTGCTCTTTATTTAATTTTTTTTCCCCAATGTTGTCCTTTCACATGACTTGGCTGTTCTGACTGCCTACCAGTGTGTTTTTCCTGAATTAGGACAGTTCATATGTATTTGCCTTATTTCTAGGAATTAAAATATAATTGGAAGTTGGACAATGTACTTATTCCAGACTCAGAATGTCAAAGCATAAGGCATCAAATTATACTTCTAAAGTGAAAGCGCTAAAGCAATTTTTGGATGCCTCTGAATGAAACCAAAGGTTGATCACTCGTGTAGTTACGAATTGCCAAACCATTTTCTTACTGGAGAGTAAGTGGGACCTCTCTCAAAGCTTCTTCATTGTCTGACACAAAATAGCTGTCCCACACAGCTATTTTTGTCCCTTACAAATGTTGTAGCAATTTAGCAATCTATCGACTTGACTTTTTTCCATAAACATGCTGCCTGTTAGATGCATAATTCAAATTCACATACAAACGGTGGGATGTTTGCTTAGCAAGAGCTATAATTTAAACGTAACCTCTGTAGAAAGCCATTCAGCAGTGCCTGTGTATAAAGTGTAATTTAGTCTGTAGAAGCAATCTTCCCCTCTACTGTTCTAGTATGTGAGCTTGTTTGCTAAATAATCATTGTAGCATTTTGCTCAAAGCGGTGGCTTTATGTATTTTTTCCTCGCCACTCATAAATGTTGCCAAGGTAAATGAGAGTTCTTTGGAAACTGTTACTGTCATGTAGTTTTCATTTGAAAATGTCACAATAAAGCAATGTTCTTTGATGCCAAGAAGCATGGAACATTAGAACATGATAAACATAGTACCTAAATATAATAAAATAACATACCATAGTGGCTTGCTTCTTGCTTAAAATGAGAGGCTTTTTGTTGTTATTCTAAAGGGTCCGGTTTGAGGGACAGAGCTGGAAGTAATATGGAATGTATAAGGAGTTACCAAGGTGAGAGTTTAGAGGAAATTATTATTATTTGCATCTTGGGCCAAATGGAAAGGAAAAGAAATTTGGAAGAAAAATGTACTCCAAATAGGTGAAATGGAGATTACAGTCCAAAATATGCCATTAACACCAAATTACGAAAGTCTTTTCAAGAGCCAGGTAGAGGCACAAAGTAAAAGCAAAGTCTTAAAGGTGTAATTTGAAGAGTCGCGGGGGGGCGGGGGGGGGCGGGGCGGGAAACACAAATAGAAAAAAAAAAAGATAGAAAGAAGGAAGATACAGAGGCAACCAGAAAGTGTAAGGACACTGTTTTCTAAGTGCATGTTTGATATCTTTTTCTTGTTCTGCCTACTACAGTGTTAATGAATACCAAGCCTAATTTTTTTTGTTAGAGTCCTAAAAAATGGCTAGGCAGTAAAATTTGTTAAATCTGAATGGTAAGTCCATTGATGATTATGACATTATTTTTTGCATTTCTGTATTTTAAAATTATGACAATTTCTAAATTATGAGATTGGGAATTCAAGTCCATTAAAGAGATTATAGAAATGGCAAACAAATGACATCATGAGATAGTAATATGGGAAATGCTAGTTGCATTACTTTCATATATTTGAAGGCATAATTATTTTCTTTTAGAAAGATAATAGAAGTGATTTGTAATATTTTCATTCTTCAAAAGCTTATTGAATTTGGGTGTGGTGGTGCGGGCCTGCAGTGCAAGCTATTCAGATGAGATGCAGAGGATTGCTTGAGCCCAGGAGTTTGAGGCAAGCCTGGGCAACATAGTGAGACCCTGTCTCTGAGGAAAAAAAAGTTTATTGAGTGATTACTATATGCCAATCACTGTGGCGCGCATGAGA
Source organism: Macaca thibetana thibetana (assembly GCF_024542745.1). Taxonomy (NCBI): domain Eukaryota; kingdom Metazoa; phylum Chordata; class Mammalia; order Primates; family Cercopithecidae; genus Macaca; species Macaca thibetana. The sequence continues at coordinate 109,545,447 of NC_065585.1, read as the reverse complement.
CATTTAAAAATGAGAGATTTTGCTTCCTGCTGTGGAGGACCCTATATCCCACAACATTATTATGGTAAGTTCCACAGGAGCCCTGGGTGCCTTATTTTCCTCCTGAATACTTCCATGTCTAATGTGTTTAAACTTATTAAGACCCAACTTTTCTCCTTATCATTTGTCATCATTTCATGAACTCCAAAAAATTAACCTTTTTTGATTATAGTGTACCTTGCTTCTGATTACTCACCTTGGACAAAAGTTATTCATCATCATTCCCTGTGATTGCTTCCAAGCACCAATTGCCACTATATGATGCTTTCAACCATTAAGGAATTTTGAAGAAATGGGTCTACTGCTCTCAAGCCAATTTTAAAGCAAAAAATTTTTAAGCAATGACAACGTTTCTAGAATAAGTACATTCATAATCACCACTTTGAAGAGAAAAAACTTCCTTTAGGTGCCAATGTTCTGATGTGTTTCCTTTGAAAAAAAAAGAGTCTTTTCCACATGCACACATTATGTTTATTGCAGCACTATTTACAATAGCAAAGACTTGGAACCAACCCAAATGCCCATCAATGATAGACTGGATAAAGAAAATGTGGCACGTATACTCCATGGAATACTATGCAGCCATAAAAAGGAATGAGTTCTTTGCAGGGACATGGATGAAGCTGGAAACCATCATCCTCAGCAAACTAACACAGAAACAGAAAGCGAAACACTGCATGTTCTCACTCATAAGTGGGAGTTGAACAATGAGAAGACATGGACACAGGAGGGGAACATCACACACTGGGGCCTGTCAGGGGATGGAGAGGAAAGGTAAGGGAAAGCATTAAGACAGATACCTAATACATGTAGGGCTTAAAATCTAGAGGGCGGGTTGATAGGTGCAGCAAACCACCATGGTACATGTATACCTATGTAACAAACCTGCACGTTCAGCACAAGTATCCCAGAACTTAAAGCAAAATAAATAAATTAATTTTAAAAAGAGTCTTGCTTTAATCACATTTTGTGCCTGTGTTTATATATTGAAAATTCAATGATGGGCCAATATTCACCACTAATATACTTGAGCTTAAGATTGTCTCTTATCTAGTATTTAGTGAGAAAACCAAAACAAAGAAAAATTACAGACCTTACTTGTGGACCATTTAATTTACTGAATCCCAAAACTCATGACCCTGAAATCTAAGTATAGCACTGTTTTTATTAATGTAACAGATTATCTTTCAAATTAATATTGCATTGCAGTTATTTTTGTACTTATTGCTTTGTTTTATTTATTTATTTATTTTTGAGACAGGGTCTCACTCTGATGCCCAGGGTGGAATGCGTGATGCAGTCATAGCTTATGCAGCCTTGAACTTCTGGGGTCAAGAGATCCTCCCATCTCAGTCTTCCACAGTTTTTGGATTACAGGCGTGAGCTACTGTGTCAGGCCTACTTCTTGTTTTACACTGCAAGTTTCTTGAGGACTAAGACTATAGCCTTTAACACAGTGTAGATCTTTAATAAATATGGATTAAATGTGTTCTTGTTCACTTGATACCTGGATTTGGGCTCTCCAATGATATGGCTTACATTTTTAACTGACAATAGCCTTTTCTCCTAATTGCAGAAGCTAAATTGTGTTCAATGTTACATAATAATTAGAATTATTTCACGAAATTATCACAGTGGTGAGAATGATTGTGTGACTTTGGGCATCTTACACATGAGACAGTATCAAGATGAGTTTAATAACAAGCATAGAATACTGGACCAGAGAATGAAATAGGCTCAGTGAACTAGACGAAGGCTGTGATACTCCAACAGTAAGGAGATATTAGGGGAAGGATTTAAATGTAACATATGCAAGAGATGCCCACCAAAGACTCAAACTGCTTTTCAGATGAATCTTATTTATTGATACTCAACCCTCTTAGAAGAATTTTTCTACCAGGCTGACTTCAGGAGTCAATGTGCAAACATACACTCTTCTGTTTCTTCAAAGGCAAGTTATGATAACCACAAGGTTATATCACAAAGTCTCATACTCTCAAAGTGTATACAGAATTTTTCAAAGACCAGCTGTGGTTCCTAATGAAGAACACATGCTCTAAGGTTTTATCATGAGCTGTTCACATTAAATTGGCTGCCTCATAGCTTGCTGTTAGCATGAGAGGCTACCCTGTCGTATGTCCACCATTGGTTGAGCTCCTAAAGTCTTCTTGATATGGGGCCAAAATGTCTTAATGTCTTAATTGTCTCAGAATCTGGTGATTTCAGCTCTTCCAGAAGAGCCAACAGCTTTAGCAAATCAGGAATTGCTTTCTTTAAAGTAACTTTTTGAGTGAAAAGCGACATTACTAATACTTTTTCTAGTAGCGTGATTATAAACTGAAACAGTCCTAGGCAAAGGAGGATGAAAGTTCACCTACCTATGGGGATTGTCACTGGTTACCATTTAGCTGTGTCTTAGTCCGTTTGGCCTGCTATAATAAAATTCCATAAACTGTGTGGCTTATAAGCAATGGAAACCTGTTTCTCATGGTTCTGGAGGCTGAAAAGTCTGAGACTCATGGAGCCAGTAGATTCAGTGTCTGGTGAGGGCCTGCTTCTTAGTTAGTAGACATCCATTCATTGCATTCTCACATGGTGGAAGGGGCAAGGCAGTACTCTGGGGTCTCTTTTATAAGAGCACTAGACCCATTCATGAGGGCAGGCCCTCATGACCTAATCACCTCCCTAAGTCCTCACCTCCCAATGCTTTCACAGTGGGGATTAGGTTTCAGCGTGTGATTTTTGGGAGGACACAAACATTCAGACCATAGCAAGCTGTTGCTGGACATACAGAGCTTCACCTAAAAATTCAAAGGTTGTCTTGGGGGATAATAGGCACGCTTGTGTGATAGCATTACCTTTTGGAATTCCCAGGGTGGTGTTGCTCACCACTCTTCATTTCCAGCTTCCTTCTCCCAAGTGAGTTGGGCCATTGGTCCAGGCCCCCTGATCGTCCATTCCCATTGCAGCACTTTCCTGGTCATCTTTCTTTTCATTCAAGTTGCTTTCCCTGTGATATGGTTTGGCTAGGTCCCCGCCCAAATCTCACCTTGAACTGTAGTTCTCATAATCATAGGAGGGAACTGGTGGGAGGTAATTGAATCATGGGGGCAGTTACTTCCATGCTGTTCTTGTGATAGTGAGTGAATTCTCATGAGATTTGATGGTTTTATAAGTGGCTTTGCCCCCTTTTGCTGGGCACTTCCCCCTTGATGCCATCATGTGAAGGAGGTTGTTTGCTTCCCCTTCTGCCATGATTGTAGGTTTGCTGAGGCCTCCTCAGCCATGCTGAACTGTGAGTCAAACTTCTTGGCTTTTTAAGATACCTAGTCTCAGGTCTGTCTTTATTAGCAGTATGAGAGCAGACTAATACACCCTGGCTAAGGACTCTAACCTGGCTCTAACATTTGTTGCCCTGGGCTTCTGAAGCTGTATCCCAGCTGATTCCTAGAAACTAATTCTCCCAAGATATTGGTGCTTCTCAGGAATAGGAATGGAATTTTGCCCCAGAACTTGGAAATGTTTTCACAGGAGCAGTCAATGTCTCTCTCATATAAGTAAAATTGCCAGGGCTTTGCACTGCTCTTGGCTCATTTCCATTTTGACCTCCTCTGTGACTAGCTCCTCCTTATTCTCAGAGTATCCTAGGGACAGCATTTTGTCATAGCATATTATTATTTTCTCTGAAGGAGGGTACATCAGAAAAGGGTTACTTTGAGTCACAAAGTATACACAAAAACTCCAGTTACCTAAAATACTCTTGGAATGGAATTTTCTCATTAGTAGAAATTTCTACTTAGAGTAAGACAAATTTATGTCTATTATTATCAAAATATAAAGCAATCTTCAGTAGTAATGTAGTTAATAATAGCAAACATTTACCAGGTATCTACTATTCTTGGCACTGTCGTTACATTACTCCCAATCTCATTGAAGTCTACCAAAAACTTTAAGAGGTAGAATGGTAATTAATCCCACTTTATTGATGAGAAAATGAGTCGTGTAAAGGTTAAATTACTCATTCAATGTGGCATAGTTAATAAGTTGGTAAGAAGCAAAGTAGGGATTTGGACCCTGGAATATTACACATGAGAACCCAGGCTTTAGGTTTATGATGTTACCTCCACACAGACAATAGGCACTCTCAAAAGCTTCTGAGATGAATTTGTGTTTGTAAGAGTTTACTTTTCAAGGATACCTTCCTTGTTTCATATTAACACTCTCAAACCACTCCTTCTATACCCTCTTATACAATCTCACTCCTTTGAGGTCCTCGTTATTCAACTAAACTGTCATCCCTCTGTAGTGACTGTCTAGTCCCTCTCCTTCACCATCCCAAGGGGAATAAATCCAAGTGAGTAAGTTATTTCCTGAAGACAAGAAGACAAGATCCTCTATCTTCTTGTTTCCAGTGAGAGCTGGAGTACATTTTGCAGTCTACTTTGCAGTGAGATGAGACCCAGTGACTGGGTTCTGTTCAGTAGCACTCAGGCCATGATGATGTAATGTTGCCTCCAGGCCAGGGCTAGAGAATCACCCAAACACTCCTTCTTGGTCTCTCTCTTTGTTCATTGGCTGGACTCATGCCATGGGCAGTGGTCAACTAGGGGATGGTTTACCCAGGCTCTGCACTTACCGTCTCCCTTCCAGCACAAGGTCTTTGTATACTCTCCTCCTCAAACACTCTCTTCTTTCCTCTTCATCCAGGTGAAAGCTGTTCTCTCTTTGGACTACAGCTTCCTCAAGAACACCCTTCCTATCCTGCTAATTAGGTCATGTTAATCAGTATGAGCACCATGAACCTCTCCTTCTTAGCTGTTATAGTAGTGGATGTTCCTTTAACTGTACAGTTTTACTTTAAATGCCCAAAGGGCGGGGTTTGCTTCTTTTTATTTTGCCCATCATTAAATCTCTGACACCTAGTACAGTGTCTGATACAGAGCAAATACTAGTTATGTATTGAATGAATGAATGGAGGAATAAGTGAATAAATACAAATTTTTCTTTTCTTTAAATTTTCCTTTTTAAGAGATCAGAGTCTTACTCTCTTGCCCAGGCTGGAGTGCAGTGGTGTGATCACAGCTCACTGCAGCCTCAAACTCTTGGGTTCAAAGGATTCTCCTGCCTCAGCCTCCTGGGTAGCTAGGACTACAGGTGCACACTTCCATGCCTGGCTGATTTTTCTTATTTTTACTTTTTTAGAGATGTGGTCTTGCTATGTTGCCCAAACTGGTCTTGAACTCTGGATGTCAAGTGATCCTCCTACCCCAGCCTCCCAAAGTGCTGGGATTACAGGCATGAGCCATTGTGGCTGGCCACAACATTTTATTCTTATATATTCTCCTATTTCCAGAAAAGGAGGCACACAGATATATTTTCTTCTTCAATTAAAAATATGGATAACACAGAATTTTGTATGTTTCCCCTCTTGGGATCTTAGTTTTATGCAAATTATTTTGGCAATGTTACTCTTAATTTTTCTTTTCTACTAAACTAGAATGTATAGTTACAAGTTTGGTCTCACAGGGATTTCAAACACAGCAGTGTTGTGTTTTTGAAACTATAGGCAAAAAAGCATCCCTATATTCCCTGATCATGTGCAATAATATGTTTTTTTGTTCACTGCTACCTCTTTCAGTGTATCTTAGTTCTCCAGAGTCCATGAAATTGTAGAGAAAAGGGGAGGTTATTTCCACTGGTTTATTGCAATTTTTTAAAAAGTTTTTCAATGGAATAAACAGTAGTTGCCTGGATACTTTATATCTGAAACTAGCCTGACAAAGTGTGAAATTTCATGCTCATATAGAAGTTCTTCATAATGATTTTTGTAATTTGCATTCTTTTTTGTCTAAGACTTCAGGCATTTAGCTTTTTGCTGCAAAATTCTGAGTTCTTGAAGAGTTGTTAGTTTCTGCTTGTGATGTTAATTCCCCCCCCAAAAAAAATAAATAAAAAAAGAAAGGAAGAAAGAGAGAAAAGACAGTTTCTTTAGAACTGGCCACTTGATTAGTGAGAAAAGTACAAAGGTGGTAATCATTATGAGTAAGACTCAATGATTGTACGAGCCTAAAAATGTGAAATTGACGATTGCACAGACATACATAGAATAAATGGCCCTGATAATATAGAAGGACTTGAGCATTCCTGATTCAGTATATTTCCTTCCAGATTCTTTTGTTTGGAATCCTGAATTGCAATAATCTGTCTTGAAGGTATTTCCTAGTTCTGTGATTCTAACCTGCACAGGTAAGCACTAGCTATACATTAGGATATGAAAGTAGATTAAATTTGTAACCCTGTGAAGCCTTATCTAGAAACTCTAAAAGCACTTATGTCTCCTTCTGTTCTTCTTCTATTCAATTTCTATCACCCACCCTTTTTCTGGCCCTGTTGTCAGGAACCATACAAGCACCTTGTTGTTCCTAGTTTCATCTTTTTCCCTACCCACTAACTCTTTAGGATCCTAAATTGATTCCAAGGTATTAGGAAAATACACACACACACACACACAAACACACACACAAATATATGTATATATGTGTATATATATAGATAAAACATATATACACACACACACATATACATATATATGTTTTTAATTTCTGATGGTACACCATAGGAGTATATGTTTGTGGGATACATAAAATATTTTGATACAGGCATAGAGTGTATAATACTCACATCAGGATAAATAGGGTATTTATCACCTCAATTATTTATCTTTTCTTTTACAATCCAATTATTCTCTTTTAGTTATTTTAAAATGTACAATAAATTATTGTTGACTGTAGTCATCATGTCGTGCAAATACTAGATCATACTTATTTTATCTAATTATATTTTTGTATCCATTAGCCACCCCCACTTCACTTCCCCCAACCCTTCCCAGCCTCTGGTAACCACCCTTCTACTCTCTATCTTCATGAATTCAGTTGTTTTAATTTTTAGCTCCCACAAATAAGCAAGAACATATGAGGTTTGTCTTTCTGTACCTGGCTTATTTCACTTAACGTATGACTTTAAGTTTCATCTATGTTGTTGCAAACAACAGGTTCTCATTCTTTTTATGGCTGAATAGTACTCCATTGTATATGTGTACCACATTTTCTTTATTCATCTGTTGATGAACACTTAGGTTGCTTTCAAATCTTGGCTATTGTGAGTAGTGTTGCAATAAACATTAGAGTGCAGATTTCTACTGATTTCCTACTGAAATCAGTATACTGATTTCCTTTCTTTTGGTTATATACCTAGCAGTGGGATTGCCAGATCATATGATAGCTCTATTTTTAGTATTTAGAAGAACCCCCAAAATACTAAAAATACAGCTACCATGTGATCCAGCAAAAAGAAACATTTTTAAAAAATTTTTTAAATGTTCCTTTTCACACACAAAAAATCCACCATACCATTTGCAACTAAGGAAACTGGGGCCCAAAGAGGTAACCTCAATTGCTCAGTTATAGAATCAGTTAGTGAAACAGCCAAGTATATATGACCAGCTCTTAACTCTTAGCTTGATATGTTTTCTAGTACATTATCTTAATTATTTCCATTGGGGTAAGAGTTATCCCAGCCTCACAATTAGTGATGGAAACCGAATCAGCCTTGGGCAGAGGAATTACCTATGTTACTTTAGAATTAAAATATGTCTTCCAAATTGTAGTAAATAACTAAAAAGTTATTTCTCTTCTGTAAATAAAAAGGACAAAATTTGGGAAATTGGCAGAACCATACAATATAGTCCAAAGGATGGGGAGGGAAAAAAAAAGGGCATGGAGAATGTGAAAGTGATGCTTCCTGAGAGAGCAGGAAGGAAGTTGGAAGGTGCGAAATAGATAAATTTCTGACCCTGTGAAACTCATAGTCTTTCAGACAAGAAATGATGTGAGATAACTTGGATTTTAGTGAATTATTTTCTTCTAAAAGGTACATTTTTAAAAAACAAATACTCCCTAAATGTTACTGATATGCAGGAAGCAGCACTAAATTACTGGCAAAATTATCTTGTTCAATCCTTCCTACATTCACCTGAGAGGTAGATGCTGTTTAATCCCTATTTTACCTATGAGAAAACTGTGACTGTTCAAGGTCACATCACTAATAAAGATTTAAAGATTATCTGAATTTCCTTCTGGTCTTTTAAACATGATCCAACACAGGCAAAGATTCATTGACCTCTTAATCTCAAAGGTAATTTGCAGCGCTATAAATTTTTATCATCACAGATAACCCTATTGTATAAATTAGAATCCATGAGATCATGTAGACATACTTAGTAATTCTCCAAGGCATCATTATTCTTCATTGTACAAATTGAGTTCTTACTGTGAGCTAGGCATGTACTGTGCATTGGGCAATCAAAGACGAACACGACATAGTCTTGTAGGAAAGAGAAGGCTGAATTCAAGTTATGATCACACAGTACACCAAACACAGTGATGGAAAACCTCAGAGACACCTGTGAGAGACCATGTGATGAAATCTCTGCTGAGTTTGGAGGCTATGAAGAGAGTATCCGTTTGCTGGGGCTACCATAAAAAAAATACCACAGTCTGAGTGGCTTCAACAACAAAAATGTGTTTTTTCACTGTTCTGGAGGCTGGAAGTCCAAGATCAAGCTATGGGCATGGTTGGCTTCTCCTGAGGTTTCTCTCTTTGGCTTGCAGATGGCCACCTTCTTGCTGTGTCCTAGCATGGCCTTTTCTCTGTGGGGTGCACCCCTGGTATCTCCCCTGTGTCCTGATATTTTCTTTCAAGGACACCAGCCATACTGAATTAGGGCCCACCCTGCTAGCTCACATTAACTTAATTACTCCTTTAAAGGCCTTATCTCCAAATACCATCACATTCTGAGGTATGGGAATTGGGACTTCAACGTAGGAATTTCAGGTCTGTAGCAAAGGCCAGCTGAGATATTAAAGGAATGACATGGCTCTTGGAGTTGTGTACTAGGAGAAGCAGGCCTCCTGACCTACCCCCATGCTCAGAGCAGTGCTCTTCCCACTTGAGCATTCAAAGAATCTTTTGGAGGCCTCATGAAAACAGATTGCTGATTCGTTTCTGATTCAGCAATCTAGCTCGGTCTAGGGTAGGGGCTGATAAATTGCATTTCAAACAAGTTCCCTGGTGCTGCTCTTGCTGCTGGTGGTGCTGCTAATCTGATGATCACACTTCCAGAGTCACTGCTTCAGAACACAACCTCTGATCCAGCCCATACCAGAGACCCTGCTGACCCCTGGAGGGTGTTGGAACAAATTCTGGAATGAGCTTTGCAAGGACTGACCTGACATTTTCTCTTCTTTTAGGCTGGTTGTAGAAGCTCTTTTTTTTTTTTTTTTTCCTGACTGCCATCTTTTAAAAGCTCATTTTGTTTACTGGAGATAAATATTGCCACTGCTTCTGCTTCTGCCTCTCTCCACCTGCTTTCGCCGCTGTTTTCTGAGCTGTTTGCTTCAGATAGGCTCGTCATCTGTCTGAATTGGGCTATGTATTCCCCTCATAGCATGGTGATTTCTAGCCATGCAGAAGACAGTGGCTTTGGGATTTCTTATAGTTAGGCATGTTTTATATTTCCTTAATATGCCTAGTTGCCTGTGTCCTGAACTCTGTGTGTGTGTATGGAGCAAGGCGGAGGAAGTAGGTTTGTCTTATTTAGTGAGTTTTTCTTCATGGGACTCCAGCATATATTTACCCTTAAAGAATGCTTGTTGAGGGCTGTAGCCTTTCAATGCTGTCTTGAAGCTGGGTAGTTACAATTTAATGCTAACTATGACCAATAATCATAAAATTAAAAAACGAAGAAATTACGTTTATAACATTCTATTCTCCAGGCACTAAGTTGGCTACAAAGGCGTTCATTATCATTATGGATATTAGTGTTAAGTGGGTGCATTAATATTTTATTTTGTATTATCAGGGTTGAATGATCATAAACACTAGCAGGAAGAGAACTGAGAATGTAAGACATCTTTTATTCATTACTCTTTTGCCTGTATGTCCACTTACGTGATGTGCACATGGGTCAAATCAGTCATTTCAGCCAGCTCTGTGATCCGTGTGGATCTCTCCATGATCAATCTGGCCCAGACAGTTGGTAGCAGAGAGGGGGACAAAGGAAATAAAGGATACACAGTAGCTTGTTCAACTGCCCATTGGAGAGACATTACTTCTGTCTGCCTTACAAACTTTGTTTCAGAGTGTCACATAACAGAACTGACACTGTGTGTGTGTTAACAACGTATGTCTGTGACAAGGAATAGCATAAACTCAAAGAGATTACACAAATGAATGTCACATAACAGAACTGACACTGTGTGTGTGTTTGTGTGTTGACTACGTATGTCTGTGACAGTGAACAGCATAAACTCAAAGAGATTACACAAATATTTAGAGTAGGTACAACAGCAAAAGAAACAAGTGAAAAAGTAATTATTTCTTTTCTCATTAACCCTTCACTGGTCTGCGTTGTTGAGATGCTAATCTTCCAAAAATATAAGTCCTTCTTGACATGATTATGCTGATCATCCATTCACTCAGCGCACATTTACTAAGCGCCTCTATGTGTCAGGTATTTGTATTAGCAGCTGTGAACAGAGCAGTCAATAACACAGACATAGTCCCTCTTCTCATGGAGCTTCCTATATACTGAAAGAGATAAGTAATGCACAGACAAATAAACAATGAAATAATGGTAGTCTTTAGAAATAAACGGATGATGTGCTAGAAGGGATGGTTAGGGAAGTTTGAATGGGAAGTTGACTTTTAAGCTGAGACAGGAGAGATGAGAATGATCTATACTTGCAAGGGGAAATGAGCCATGTGGGCAGAGAGGATCACATGCGGGAAAACCTTCAATTACAAATATCATAATCAGATTGTCTATGTGATTGAAGGAATGTGTGTTTTCAATGATGAGTAAAAGTCAAAGGTAATTTTGGATATAAATTAGCATTAGGTGAAGCAGAGTTTGGTGGGCAGTTGGTGGCCACTGGGAAAGCCATAGCCAGGGGGAGGAATAAACGAAGTGTGGCAAAGACACATTTCTCTTTTTAGCAATTCTGTCTAAAATATTTTGATGCCAATAGGAGGCTGTGTGCTACAGAAAATTTGCCCCAGAACAGCGTCCTCGGAGAAAGGGCAGCGTTCCTTAACTCTTGGCCTCTTCACATTTGTCTGGCTAAGTGTGATGGCATACTCATGGAGACAGGTGTTGTCTCACCTGCTTGCCTGAGCTGTGGGCATGGCGGGCTGGGTTCCATCTGTATAAATAATCTAGGCCTATTTTGAACTGTCCATAAGCTCTGCACTGCACCTGCATTGGCTGTTCAGCAAAGGACAGGAATCCAGTCTTGTGTTCTATATTAGGCTGAATGTAGCAAAACCACCCAGTTGAAGAGTGAAAAATTTATTCAATCAACCCATTGTTCAGTGTTCAAAACATTTAAACAGTTTGGACATTTAACTAAATTGGCCGTAATTTGACTGGGCATCAAAACTGTTAAAACTAGCCAAAGTGAAATGGAGGATCAAGACAATTATTCTGGTCTAATCATTCATTCAACATGTAATGAAAGTCTAACACATGAAATTGAACTGATTTCATGAACCTGGGGGAGGGAGAGTTTTGAGAGTCAGAAATGCTGTTATACAGTTGAGTTGGCTTGACTATGGGAAACTCACACCCAATTTAATCACATTCCTTTGTCACCTTAGAGATGCAGTTTGCAAAGGCATCACCATATATGCCCACAGCAAAGATTCAATTAAAGCCTGATTTTTAAGTGTTTTTCAAAAAGTATTAATAACATCTACTATTTATTGAGATGAGTGGAATTTTACAAACTGGTTAGGGAGGAAGCTGTCTAGACAGAGAAAAATATATTTTGGGTCTTGAGGTTGGAGAAAAGTTTAGTATGTTCAAAAATGGTTATTCTTTCTCTATGCTATTACACAGGACCAGTGGGAAAGAATGATGAGAAAGCAAAGGTAGTTGGAACAAGTTTACAAAGATGTTTACAAACACCATTGCTGAGAAGTATGAACTTATTTTTTAGTCTAGTAATTCTTAAAGTTTAGTGTGTTTAAGGATCATGAGGCATGCGGGATTGCTTAAAATGCAAATTCCTAAGATTTACTTTCTGTGATGCCAGTTCAGTAGGTCATGAGTAAGACTTGAGTGAGAACAAGTCTTTTGAACTTGTGTTTCATGTGATTTGGATGGAGGAGGTCCGAGAATCACCATCTGAGAAGTATCACAGAGGGTAATAGGAGGCCATTGGAAGGTTTGAATCCAAGGAGTGTCTTATAAGGTTGCATTATTCTGATCTAGTTGAATTCTTCCATTAATGTGCTAATTCTCAGCTTTACTGATGCTATGTGAGATACCTGGTTTTGTGTACTTCCCTACTGTCAGGTGGTACCCACAGGAGATTAATATTAATGATAACAAGAAGGCAAAGGTTCTTTGGTGCTATAATGTACAATGGGCTCCCATAAAAAAACTTCTATGAATTGAAATATATAGTCATGATTCAATTTAGAAATCTCCCCAACCAGAAGTTGGGAAGATTTAAGTTTTATCTAAATTTGCATGGTGGTTTTTTTTTATGGTATCTAGCACTTTGTGGCAATTCATTGGCTAATCCAAATGTCTTTGTCAATCTGATTTCCTACCACTAAGGCCATTCAGAGTCCTCTGGGCTCTCTGGGAGTAACTTTCACTATTCATTATTGCAATAGCCTCTTAGCTGATCTCTGACTCCCGTCTCCTGCCTCTCAAATCCATTTTTTATATTATTGCCAGTTAATTTTCTAAAACTTGAGTAAAGATCATGCTACTTCTTTTAAAAACTTTCAATTGTTGTCCAGGCTGATTATTTGCCATTCTTAGAACAACTGCACAATTCAAGTTGGTTTTGTTTAACTTGCCAAGTTGCCTCTTTCTTGAATGCCCTTAAATGGTGGGAAACCTACTAATTTTTGTACCTTTTCCAGGGAGACTTTCCAGATTCTTCTAGTCATAAATAATTGCTCTACTTTCATTTCCACAGATTATGTTTTTGCTTTTGCTATAGAGCTAATCTAATTTTTCCATATGACATGTAATAACATATGTCACCATATTTTATAGTTGTTTCTCTGTTCCTCATCTTCGCTCATCCCTCTCCCAAAAATTATATAGTATGCTTCCTCTTAGCAGCTGGGAATATAAAAATGACTTAAGGTTTGGCCTTCTTCAAGCTAATTACAGTGCAGTGCAATTAACATAGATATTTCTCTTACCAGTTTGTATTCATCAGGGTAGCCTCAGAGCTGTAATAAGCAACTCTCAGTTCTCAGTGGATTAACTTAATAAAAATTTATTTATTTTTTTGCTCATATCATGGTCCAGTGAAGATCAGTGGAGAAATTCTGCTCTACACAGTCACATTCATGAACCCAAGTTTCTTCTTTCTAGAGACTCAGGCATTCCCCAAGATCTTGAAGTCCTCTGGAATTTTTTGCATCAGACTGGCAGGCAAGGGGAGACAAAGACAAGGAGGATTGCATAGGCTCTTTTATAAGCCAGGCTTAGTTGTGACAAGAGCCCTTGTGCCATGTCCCTTTGTCCAGAGTCCTGTCAGATGGCCCTTTCTAATTAAAAAAGTCTTGGAAATGCAGTTTAGCTGTGAGCCCAGTATAAGAAGATACAAGTTTGATGAACATTGAGTTAAATTCTTCCACACAGACCATAAACAGCATGAAATTTCCTTAAAAGCTATGTTGCAGCACATAGTTCAAGGGAGGAATGGACTTTCTTGGAAAACCAATGGTGTAAGTCAAGTCACTGAGATGTAAGAGAACATCTCATGCATAGGAGACTGGCAAATAATATTCAGTGATAAGCATATGCTGGTTACCCTGATGGAGCCAAGATCCCAGTCTTACCAGGCTGGACAGTCAGACCCAAGCAAGGGATCTGTTTTTTTCAGTCATGTTCTGAGAGCATGGGGCACTCAGTTTGGCCATGAATTGAAATGTTCCTCTTTACAGCTGAGTGGCACAGACTTCTGCTTTCGTTGGAATGAGATTCATGGGCCTGCCTCCTCTATGCAGGTGGAAGCTCAGTGAGGCAGCCCCTGTGCTGTTTTGTTAAAGGTGGAGAGGGACACCAGGGAAGTCTTACAGTTGATTGATCAAACTGGTTTTCTTCAGAGGCTCATCTGACACACCTGTCTCTTGCTTCTCACTCAATCCTCCTTTTTCCTTAAATCTTTACACCGTTGGGCATTTTTGAGTTTGACAAATTGCACTGTCTGCATGGAGATAAACGCGAGAAGCCTGATTCTTATTTAAACCCAGCAAATCTGTGGGAACCAGATGTGTGTTCCAACAGACAGCAACACCTGGAGCCCAGCAGAAATCAGATAGGAGTGGGGGAGGACTAAGAATGAGACGGATGCAGAGAGCAGCCCAGAGGTCTTGAAGAATCATTTTCTGAGCATTCTGGGGAAAGGGATGGGATTAGTTCTGATACGCTAATCATCCAGACTTTCCAATAATGAGAGCGGTTCATTTGGGCCAAGTCCAGCCCAGCAGCGCTGCGGAAATGAATCTTTTGTTTTTTTCCCTTATAGAACGCAGGGGCCTCTTGAATGTCCTCATGTCTCACATTTATTTGTTTAAAAGAAGGAGTTTGCTGACAGTGCTCCCATTAAGATGACTCTCCTTATCTATCAATCCTGCCATGCTCCCTGATAGAAAGGGGGTTTGGTGCTTTTAAAAATAGGTTTTCTTCCCAAATGAAGCAAAGCGTGGAGAAAGGGGAAAGAAAAGTGAAATGTGAGACTTGTCGTGTGAAAACCAGTTTCATTATTTGTCCTTTAGCTGCTTTTGTTTCCCCTGAGGGAGTGTTTGGGTCTCTCTCCAGTTTGCTAAAGATGAAAGCCCAGTTGTCCAAGCATAAATGACAGAAAAGGACAGACGGAGGAGAGGATTTTTTCAATACTAATCCTTGGTCTTCAGACTGAAAGTAGGATCTGGGGACCTGTTGTTGTTGCTAAGTATACGTAGGAATGTGCCAAATTAGAGTTCTCAGGCTTTGTCGCCCAGAAAGATCTGTTAGACACCTAAAGTTCCTACTGGTGAAAAAATGACATCATTTTAATAAAGATTTTTTTGGGGGCGGAGCAAGATGGCCGAATACGAACAGCTCCAGTCTCCAACTCCCAGCGCGAGCGACACAGAAGACCGGTGATTTCTGCATTTTCAACTGAGGTACTGGGTTCATCTCACTAGGGAGTGCCGGACAATCGGTGCTGGTCAGCTGCTGCAGCCCGAACAGTGAGAGCTGAAGCAGGGCGAGGCATCGCCTCACCTGGGAAGTGCAGGGGGAAGGGAATCCCTTTCCTAGCCAGGGGAACTGAGACACACAACACCTGGAAAATTGGGTAACTCCCACCCCAATACTGCGCTTTAAGCAAATGGGCACACCAGGAGATTATATCCCACACCTGGCCGGGAGGGTCCCACACCCACGGAGCCTCCCTCATTGCTAGCACAGCAGTCTGTGATCTAACTGCAAGGCAGCAGCGAGGCTGGGGGAAGGGCGCCTGCCATTGCTGAGGCTTAAGTAGGTAAACAAAGCCGATGGGAAGCTTGAACTGGGTGGAGCTCAGAGCAGCTCAAGGAAACCTGCCTGTCTCTGTAGACTCCACCTCTGGGGACAGGGCACAGCTAAACAAGAACAAAAGCAGCAGAAACCTCTGCAGATGCAAACGACTCTGTCTGACAGCTTTGAAGAGAGCAGTGAATCTCCCAACATGGAGGTTGAGATCTGAGAACGGACAGACTGCCTGTTCAAGTGGGTCTTTGACCCCTGAGTAGCCTAACTGGGAGACATCCCCCACTAGGGGCAGTCTGACACCCCAAACCTCTCAGGGTGGAGTACACCCCTGAGAGGAAGCTTCCAAAGCAAGAATCAGATGGGTACACTCGCTGTTCAGCAATATTCTATCTTCTGTAGCCTCTGTTGCTGATACCCAGGCAAACAGGGTCTGGAGTGGACCTCAAGCAATCTCCAACAGACCTACAGCTGAGGGTCCTGACTGTTAGAAGGAAAACTATCAAACAGGAAGGACACCTACACCAAAACCCCATCAGTACGTCACCATCATCAAACACTAGAGGCAGATAAAACCAAAAAGATGGGGAAAAAGCAGGGCAGAAAAGCTGGAAATTCAAAAAATAAGAGCGCATCTCCCCCGGCAAAGGCACACAGCTCATCGCCAGCAACGGATCAAAGCTGGACAGAGAATGACTTTGACGAGATGAGAGAAGAAGGCTTCAGTCCATCAAACTTCTCAGAGCTAAAGGAGGAATTACATACCCAGTGCAAAGGAACTAAAAATCTTGAAAAAAAAGTGGAAGAATTGATAGCTAGAGTAATTAATGCAGAGAAGGTCATAAATGAAATGAAAGAGATGAAAACCATGGCACGAGAAATACGTGACAAATGCACAAGCTTCAGTAACTGACTCAATCAACTGGAAGAAAGAGTATCAGCGAGTGAGGATCAAATGAATGAAATGAAGTGAGAAGAGAAACCAAAAGAAAAAAGAAGAAAAAGAAATGAACAAAGCCTGCAAGAAGTATGGGATTATGTAAAAAGACCAAATTTACGTCTGATTGGGGTGCCTGAAAGTGAGGGGGAAAATGGAACCAAGTTGGAAAACACTCTTCAGGATATCATCCAGGAAAACTTCCTCAACCTAGTAGGGCAGGCCAACATTCAAATTCAGGAAATACAGAGAACACCACAAAGATACTCCTTGAGAAGAGCAACTCCAAGACACATAATTGCCAGATTCACCAAAGTTGAAATGAAGGAAAAAATCTTAAGGGCAGCCACAGAGAAAGGTCGGGTTACCTACAAAGGGAAGCCCATCCGACTAACAGCAGATCTCTCGGCAGAAACTCTCCAAGCCAGAAGAGAGTGGGGGCCAATATTCAACATTCAACATTCTTTTTTTTTTTTTTTTTTTTTTTTTTTTTGAGACGGAGTCTTGCTGTGTCGCCCAGGCTGGAGTGCAGTGGCCGGATCTCAGCTCATTGCAAGCTCCGCCTCCCGGGTTTTTACGCCATTCTCCTGCCTCAGCCTCCCGAGTAGCTGGGACTACAGGCGCCCACCACCTCGCCTGGCTAGTTTTTTGTATTTTTTAGTAGAGACGGGGTTTCACCGTGTTAGTCAGGATGGTCTCCTGACGTCGTGATCCGCCCGTCTCGGCCTCCCAAAGTGCTGGGATTACAGGCTTGAGCCACCGCGCCCGGCCAAACATTCTTAAAGAATTTTCAACCCAGAATTTCATATCCAGCCAAACTAAGTTTCATAAGTGAAGGAGGAATAAAATCCTTTACAGATAAGCAAATGCTTAGACATTTTGTCACCACTAGGCCTGCCTTACAAGAGACCCTGAAGGAAGCACTAAACATGGAAAGGAAAAACCGGCACCAGCCATTGCAAAAACATGCCAAAATGTAAAGACCATCGAGGCTAGGAAGAAACTGCATCAACTAATGAGCAAAATAACCAGTTAATATCATAATGGCAGGATCAAGTTCACACATAACAATCTTAACCTTAAATGTAAATGGACTAAATGCTCCAATTAAAAGACACAGACTGGCAAATTGGATAAAGAGTCAAGACCCATCAGTCTGCTATATTCAGGAGACCCATCTCACATGCAGAGACATACATAGGCTCAAAATAAAGGGATGGAGGAAGATCTACCAAGCAAATGGAGAACAAAAAAAAGCAGGAGTTGCAATCCTAGTCTCTGATAAAACAGACTTTAAACCATCAAAGATCAAAAGAGACAAAGAAGGCCATTACATAATGGTAAAGGGATCAATTCAACAGGAAGAGAAAACTATCCTAAATATATATGCACCCATTACAGGAGCACCCAGATTCATAAAGCAAGTCCTCAGAGACTTACAAAGAGACTTAAACTCCCATACAATAATAATGGGAGACTTCAACACTCCACTGTCAACATTAGACAGATCAACGAGACAGAAAGTTAACAAGGATATCCAGGAATTGAACTCATCTCTGCAGCAAGCAGACCTAATAGACATCTATAGAACTCTCCACCCCAAATCAACAGAATATACATTCTTCTCAGCACCACATCGCACTTATTCCAAAATTGACCACATAATTGGAAGTAAAGCACTCCTCAGCAAATGTACAAGAACAGAAATTATAACAAACGGTCTCTCAGACCACAGTGCAATCAAACTAGAACTCAGGACTAAGAAACTCAATCAAAACCGCTCAACTACATGGAAACTGAACAACCTGCTCCTGAATGACTACTGGGTACATGACGAAATGAAGGCAGAAATAGAGATGTTCTTTGAAACCAATGAGAACAAAGATACAACATACCAGAATCTCTGGGACACATTTAAAGCAGTGTGTAGAGGGAAATTTATAGCACTAAATGCCCACAAGAGAAAGCTAGAAAGATCTAAAATTGATACTCTAACATCACAATTAAAAGAACTAGAGAAGCCAGAGCAAACACATTCCAAAGCTAGCAGAAGGCAAGAAATAACTAAGATCAGAGCAGAACTGAAGGGGATAGAGACACAAAAAACCCTCCAAAAAAACCAATGAATCCAGGAGTTGGTTTTTTGAAAAGATCAACAAAATTGACAGACTGCTAGCAAGACTAATAAAGAATAAAAGAGAGAAGAATCAAAGAGACGCAATAAAGAATGATAAAGGGGATATCACCACTGACCCCACAGAAGTAGAAACTACCATCGGAGAATACTATAAACACCTCTACGCAAATAAACTAGAAAATCTAGAAGAAATGGGTAATTTCCTGGACACTTACACTCTCCCAAGACTAAACCAGGAAGAAGCCAAATTCTTGAATAGACCAATAGCAGGCTCTGAAATTGAGGTAATAATTAATAGCCTACCAACCAAAGAAAGTCCAGGACCAGATGGATTCACAGCTGAATTCTACCAGAGGTACAAGGAGGAGCTGGTACCATTCCTTCTGAAACTATTCCAATCAATAGAAAAAGAGGGAATCCTCCCTAACTCATTTTATGAGGCCAACATCATCCTGATACCAAAGCCTGGTAGAGACACAACAAAAAAAGAGAATTTTAGACCAATATCCCTGATGAACATCGATGCAAAAATCCTCAATAAAATACTGGCAAACCGGATTCAGCAGCACATCAAAAAGCTTATCCACCATGATCAAATGGGCTTCATCCCTGGGATGCAAGGCTGGTTTAACATTTGCAAATCATTAAACATAAGCCAGCATATATACAGAACCAAAGACAAGAACCCCATGATTATCTCAATAGATGCAGAAAAGGCCTTTGACAAAATTCAACAGCCCTTCATACTAAAAACGCTCAATAAATTCGGTATTGATGGAACGTACCTCAAAATAATAAGAGCTATTTATGACAAACCCACAGCCAATATCATACTGAATGGGCAAAAACTGGAAGCATTCCCTTTGAAAACTGGCACAAGACAGGGATGCCCTCTTTCACCACTCCTATTCAACATAGTGTTGGAAGTTCTGGCTAGGGCAATCAGGCAAGAGAAAGAAATCAAGGGTATTCAGTTAGGAAAAGAAGAAGTCAAATTGTCCCTCTTTGCAGATGACATGATTGTATATTTAGAAAACCCCATTGTCTCAGCTCAAAATCTCCTTAAGCTGATAAGCAACTTCAGCAAAGTCTCAGGATACAAAATTAATGTGCAAAAATCACAAGCATTCTTATACACCAGTAACAGACAAACAGAGAGCCAAATCATGAATGAACTTCCATTCACAATTGCTTCAAAGAGAATAAAATACCTAGGAATCCAACTTACAATGGATGTAAAGGACGTCTTCAAGGAGAACTACAAACCACTGCTCAGTGAAATAAAAGAGGACACAAACAAATGGAAGAACATACCATGCTCATGGATAGGAAGAATCAATATCGTGAAAATGGCCATACTGCCCAAGGTAATTTATAGATTCAATGCCATCCCCATCAAGCTACCAATGAGTTTCTTCACAGAATTGGAAAAAACTGCTTTAAAGTTCATATGGAACCAAAAAAGAGCCCGCATCTCCAAGACAATCCTAAGTCAAAAGAACAAAGCTGGAAGCATCACGCTACCTGACTTCAAACTATACTACAAGGCTACAGTAACCAAAACAGCATGGTACTGGTACCAAAACAGAGATATAGACCAATGGAACAGAACCGAGTCCTCAGAAATAATACCACACATCTACAGCCATCTGATCTTTGATAAACCTCAGAAAAACAAGAAATGGGGAAAGGATTCCCTATTTAATAAATGGTGCTGGGAAAATTGGCTAGCCATAAGTAGAAAGCTGAAACTGGATCCTTGCCTTACTCCTTATACGAAAATTAATTCAAGATGGATTAGAGACGTAAATGTTAGACCTAATACCATAAAAATCCTAGAAGAAAACCTAGGTAATACCATTCAGGACATAGGCATGGGCAAGGACTTCATGTCTAAAACACCAAAAGCAACGGCAACAAAAGCCAAAATTGACAAATGGGATCTCATTAAGCTAAAGAGCTTCTGCACAGCAAAAGAAACTACCATCAGAGTGAACAGGCAACCTACAGAATGGGAGAAAATTTTTGCAATCTACTCATCTGACAAAGGGCTAATATCCAGAACCTACAAAGAACTCAAACAAATTTACAAGAAAAAAAAATAAACAACCCCATCAAAAAGTGGGCAAAGGATATGAACAGACACTTCTCAAAAGAAGACATTCATACAGCCAACAGACACATGAAAAAATGCTCATCAACACTGGCCATCAGAGAAATGCAAATGAAAACGACAATGAGATACCATCTCACTCCAGTTAGAATGGCAATCATTAAAAAGTCAGGAAACAACAGGTGCTGGAGAGGATGTGGAGAAATAGGAACACTTTTACACTGTTGGTAGGATTGTAAACTAGTTCAACCATTATGGAAAACAGTATGGCTATTCCTCAAGGATCTAGAACTAGAAGTACCATATGACCCAGCCATCCCATTACTGGGTATATACGCAAAGGATTATGAATCATGCTGCTATAAAGACACATGCACATGTATGTTTGTTGCAACACTATTCACAATAGCAAAGACTTGGAATCGACCCAAATGTCCATCAGTGACAGACTGGATTAAGAAAATGTGGCACATATACAGCATGGAATACTATGCAGCCAAAAAAAGGATGAGTTTGTGTCCTTTGTAGGGACATGGATGCAGCTGGAAACCATCATTCTTAGCAAACTATCACAAGAACAGAAAACCAAACACCGCATGTTCTCACTTAGGTGGGAACTGAACAATGAGAACACTTGGACTCGGGAACGGGAACAGCACACACCGGGGCCTATCATGGGGAGCGGGGAGTGGGGAGGGATTGCATTGGGAGTTATACCTGATGTAAATGATGAGTTGATGGGTGCAGCACACCAACATGGCACAAGTATACATATGTAACAAACCTGCACGTTATGCACATGTATCCTAGAACTTAAAGTATAATAATAATAATAATACATAAATAAATAAATAAAAAATAAAGATTTTATATATGATTCTTATTTTATATTATTATTATTGATACATAAGAGATGTTTACATTTTGGGGGTACATGTGAAATTTGATATATTCATATAATGTGTGAAAATCAAATCAGGATAATTGGGATATTCATCAATTTAAATAATTATCTTTTCTTTATGCAAGAAACATTAGAATTATTCTTTTCTAGCTATTTTGAAATGTATAATAGATTATTGTTAACTATAGTCACCCTACTGATTATTAAACATTAGGTTTTATTTCTTCTATGTAACCGTATATTTGCACTCATTGGTAATATCATATGTATAGACAGTTTTAAAAAAAAAAATTTTTTTTGTGAGACAGGGTCTTGCTCTGTCACCTAGGCTGGAGTGCAGTGGTGCAATCTTGACTCACTGCAACTTCTGCCTCTCAGGCTCAAGCGATTCTCCTACCTCAGCCTCCAGAGTACCTGTGACTGCAGGCATACCACCTTGCCAGGCTAATTTTTGTATTTTTTGTAGAGACAAGGTTTCGCTTTGCTGCCCAGGCTTAGATTATTTTTTTTTCAAAGTTCCTTTTCATCTCCAATCTTGCTTATTTAGGGCAGTTTACAATACTGAGCTCAGACCTTCTTACTTCTTTTTTCCATGAGATGCCTCAGAGACAAAAACCTGCCCACCATCTCCAAGCCCCACTCATTCTGGGAACACAGTCACCCATGTGGGAATGGGATGGAGACTAAGCTAAAAGGATGGACCAATATCTGCTAAATACGGATATAGAGTTTTGCAGTAGACACAGCACTGGGTCAGAAGGGAATGGAAACCCATGGATGGGTCCTGCCTTAGATATTCCCAGCTCTATGGTCATAGATAAAGTGTTCCAATAATTTGGACCTCATTTCCTAAACTGTAAAATGTGGCTAAAGTCCTGTTGGTTACTTTACCTCTATAGTTCCTTTCTGCTTCATGAATATGGGTCTGTAAAGTCTTTTGTATTTCAACACTCCTAACATTTATAGTGATTCAAATAAAGAAATTTGGATGATTTGTTAGCCCTCAGACAAATATGGCCTACGTTTTCTCATCTTATTTAATTTAATTTTTTTAAATTTTTATACATTTAGGGGTACAAGTGCTGTTTTGTTACATAGACACGTTGGGTAGTGGTGAAAGAATTTTTTCTTTTAAAAAGAATGAGAACAATAATAGCTCAATCTACTTCATAAAGGTGTGAGCATCAGATGACAAAAAGTTTGGAAGGCATTTACCATGCTGGCTATATTGTCAACAATCAGTATATACTAGATATTATTACTGCATATTCTCACGTGTAAGTGGGAGCTAAATAATGTGCACACATGGACATAGAGAGTGGAATAATAGATACTGGAGACTCAGAAGAGTAGGAGAATGGGAGGCAGGTGAATATGAGAAATTGCTTATTGGGGCAATGAACACTATTTGTATGATGGTTATACTAAAAGCCCAGACTTCACCATTACACGATATATCATTTAACAAAATGGCAATTGTACCCCCTAAATCTATAAAAATAAAAAGTACATGCTAGGCCAGGCACAGTGGCTCACTCCTGTAATCCCAGCATTTTGGGAGGCCAAGGCAGGTGGATCACTTGAGGTCAAGAGTTCGAGACCAGCCTGACCAACATAGTGAAATCCTGTCTCTACTAAAAATACAAAACTAGCCAGGTATGGTGGCACATGCCTGTAATACCAGCTACTTGGGATGCCGAGGCAGAAGAATAGCTTGAACCCAGGAGGTGAGCCAAGATCATGCCACTGCACTCCAGCCTGGGTGACAGCGCAAGACTACATCTCAGAAAAAAAAAAAAAGTACATACTAGATATTATGATCCCTCCACTTCACAGTCACAGGAAGTAAATGATAATTTTGAGGTGTGCTATCAGTGTTTCTCTTGCAAGTAGAGTCTGTGTCATTGGCTACACAGGATTTCAGGGCAGAAGTTACATCACATAGGGAAGGGATTGCATTACTCTTGGAGGCCATGGAAAATCTTGCTCCTGGGTGAGGCCTGTGAAGGGAGACTGAGTTGTGTTTGGCATATTATAACTCTTCACACCCCAGAGCTCCATCTATGAAAACTAACTGTGACAGAAAAGGAAGGTCTAGGCTCCTCTGTCAATATCCTTGGTATCCATGAAGGGCCAGGGGAGCCCCAAATGGATCATAATTTTTGGTAGTTTTAAACGGAAGACCTGGGAACAGGTTCTAGAATGGGGGCCACAATCAAATGGGCTTTGACAACCCATGATGAACCCTGCAGCTTCTCAGATGCAAGCATTTTCCCTTTCATTTGGGTCTATTTGTGAAACCAGAGTGATGACGAGCAAGGAGATTACTATTAAGCATCGACTGGGTGCCAGGCACTTAATACATGTGATTCCCTTGTCTTTCCAGCTCTTCAGCCCAGTCCCAACAGGTAGAGACTTGCTCAATCACTTCCTCTGGTTAAGCAGGGAAAGTGGAGTAGGACAGGACCCCTGCCTTGACACTGTGCAATGGTGTCCCTTACCAGAGGTTCAGACTCCCTCCTTGGTTTTAGGTTAGCTATACCAAATAAATTGACTAGGATATGGCATTCTATTTCTCTTGAATTATAGATAAAAATTTGATTAGGTTGTTGATTAATGATTTAGTAAAGCCCCATGTTTTCAGAAGGCTGATGAGGACTCCTCAGGGTGCTTAATGTTTAGCATTTTCAGAAAACCCAATTGTCTCACAATCCCTGTATTTAAATACACTTTCAAGTGATCCAAAACCATAGATAAAAGATACAAATGAAAAAAAATTAGCATATTTTCCTTCAAGTGTAGGTGCGTGCATATGTAAATATGTATTCTGCTGCTCTCAATGTGTGTTAACATGAGTGTGTGAGTGAGTGATGGATGAGAGAGAAACAGTGACAGCAATTTAATTAATTCTACTGACATTGTTATGCCTTCAAATGCAAGTAAGAATGGAGATTGTCGCAACCTAGAAATCTCCATGGCTGCTATTGATCTTACTTTTCTGTTCAGTAAAAATAGAGCTGCAAATTAACAAAACAAACCAACCCCTGGCAACTGATGGCTTATTGATGATGAAATCTCTGAGGAAGTTTGTGGAATGACCTTCTTGTTCAGAAAGGAGGGACTTCTCAGCCTCTATCCCCCTGTGCAAAAAGAGTAACAAGGCTTTTCAGCTCAAGGAAAAGGAGAAAGATTGGCATTGTGGGAGTCATCTGTTTAGCTTCTTATATCTCTGTCAAGTCACCATTGCTAATTAGCAAAAATGCTTTTCCTGACAACCACTATTAGAAGCAATTTTATCCACAAAAGTTCTGAAGAATGAAACCTTAAAAAAACATGGATTAAAAAACTGGGTCAACTTGCTGTGCTTTATTTGACTCGTCTGCATATGTGAATGAAGCTTTGGAAACTAATTAATACCCCTAGAGAAATGTTTAGTTTTTAAATCATTTATTATAATGGTCCACCGAGATGGTAGGTTTGTATATAGCCATTGACAATGCCACTAACTAGTTGAATTTCAGCAAGTCACATGATCTCTTTGAGAGGTACTTCCTCTTTTTAAAAGTTAGATTGCAGGATTGAATATGTTTTAAAGTCCTTGTCAGTGCTACGTTCCATAATTCTCCCTTCATAGGGCAATGGTTCCTAAGTAAAGGGGAGAGGGGCAGAGTGGAGTGCTTTGTCTCCCAGGGGAGATTTGACAATGCGTGGAGATACTTTTTGTTTTTTTTTTAAACTTTCATTTTAGGTTCAGGGGTACTTGTGCAAGTTTGTAATACAGGTAGACTTGTGTCACAGGGTTTTGGTGTACAGATTATTTTATCACCTAGTAATAAAGATGGTATCCAATAGTTATTTTTTCTGATCCTCCTCCTTCTCCCATTCTCTACTCTCAAGTAGGTCCCAGTGTCTCTTGTTTCCCTCTTTGTGTCCATGCATTCTCATCATTTAGCTCCCACTTATAAGTGAGAACATGTAGTACTTGGTTTTCTGTTCCTGCATTAGTTTGCTAATGATAATGGCCTCTAGCTCCATCTATGTTCCTGCAAAGGACACAATCTGTTTTTTTTTTATTTTTATTGTTTTTTATTTTTATTATACTTTAAGTTCTAGGGTACATGTGCATAACGTGCAGGTTTGTTACATATGTATACTTGTGCCATGTTGGCGTGCTGCACCCATCAACTTGTCATTTACATCAGGTATAACTCCCAATGCAATGCCTCCACCCTCCCCCCTCCCCATGACAGGCCCCAATGTATGATGTTCCCCTTCCCAAGTCCAAGTGATCTCATTGTTCACTTCCCACCTATGAGTGAGAAAATGCGGTGTTTGGTTTTCTGTTCTTGTGATAGTTTGCTGAGAATGATGGTTTCCAGCTGCATCCATGTCCCTACAAAGGACACAAACTCATCCTTTTTTATGGCTGCATAGTATTCCATGGTGTATATGTGCCACATTTTCTTAATCCAGTCTGTCACTGATGGACATTTGGGCCGATTCCAAGTCTTTGCTATTGTGAATAGTGTTGCAACAAACATACGTGTGCATGTGTCTTTATAGCAGCATGATTTATAATCCTTTGGGTATATACCCAGTAATGGGATGGCTGGGTCATATGGTACTTCTAGTTCTAGATCCTTGAGGAATAGCCATACTGTTTTCCATAATGGTTGAACTAGTTTACAATCCTACCAACAGTGTAAAAGTGTTCCTATTTCTCCACATCCTCTCCAGCACCTGTTGTTTCCTGACTTTTTAATGATTGCCATTCTAACTGGAGTGAGATGGTATCTCATTGTCGTTTTCATTTGCATTTCTCTGATGGCCAGTGTTGATGAGCATTTTTTCATGTGTCTGTTGGCTGTATGAATGTCTTCTTTTGAGAAGTGTCTGTTCATATCCTTTGCCCACTTTTTGATGGGGTTGTTTGTTTTTTTCTTGTAAATTTGTTTGAGTTCTTTGTAGGTTCTGGATATTAGCCCTTTGTCAGATGAGTAGATTGCAAAAATTTTCTCCCATTCTGTAGGTTGCCTGTTCACTCTGATGGTAGTTTCTTTTGCTGTGCAGAAGCTCTTTAGCTTAATGAGATCCCATTTGTCAATTTTGGCTTTTGTTGCCGTTGCTTTTGGTGTTTTAGACATGAAGTCCTTGCCCATGCCTATGTCCTGAATGGTATTACCTAGGTTTTCTTCTAGGGTTTTTATGGTATTAGGTCTAACATTTACGTCTCTAATCCATCTTGAATTAAATTTTGTATAAGGAGTAAGGCAAGGATCCAGTTTCAGCTTTCTACTTATGGCTAGCCAATTTTCCCAGCACCATTTATTAAATAGGGAATCCTTTCCCCATTTCTTGTTTTTCTGAGGTTTATCAAAGATCAGATGGCTGTGGATGTGTGGTATTATTTCTGAGGACTCGGTTCTGTTCCATTGGTCTATATCTCTGTTTTGGTACCAGTACCATGCTGTTTTGGTTACTGTAGCCTTGTAGTATAGTTTGAAGTCAGGTAGCATGATGCCTCCAGCTTTGTTCTTTTGACTTAGGATTATCTTGGCAATGCGGGCTCTGTTCTGGTTCCATATGAACTTTAAAGCAGTTTTTTCCAATTCTGTGAAGAAACTCATTGGTAGCTTGATGGGGATGGCATTGAATCTATAAATTACCTTGGGCAGTATGGCCATTTTCAGGATATTGATTCTTCCTATCCATGAGCATGGTATGTTCTTCCATTTATTTGTGTCCTCTTTCATTTCACTGAGCAGTGGTTTGTAGTTCTCCTTGAAGAGGTCCTTTACATCCCTTGTAAGTTGGATTCCTAGGTATTTCATTCTCTTTGAAGCAATTGTGAATGGAAGTTCATTCATGATTTGGCTCTCTGTCTGTTACTGGTGTATAAGAATGCTTGTGATTTTTGCACATTAATTTTGTATCCTGAGACTTTGCTGAAGTTGCTTATCAGCTTAAGGAGATTTTGAGCTGAGACAATGGGGTTTTCTAAATATACAATCATGTCATCTGCAAAGAGGGACAATTTGACTTCTTCTTTTCCTAACTGAATACCCTTGATTTCTTTCTCTTGCCTGATTGCCCTAGCCAGAACTTCCAACACTATGTTGAATAGGAGTGGTGAAAGAGGGCATCCCTGTCTTGTGCCAGTTTTCAAAGGGAATGCTTCCAGTTTTTGCCCATTCAGTATGATATTGGCTGTGGGTTTGTCATAAATAGCTCTTATTATTTTGAGGTACATTCCATCAATACCGAATTTATTGAGCATTTTTAGCATGAAGGGCTGTTGAATTTTGTCAAAGGCCTTTTCTGCATCTATTGAGATAATCATGTGGTTTTTGTCTTTGGTTGTGTTTATATGCTGGATTATGTTTATTGATTTGTGTATGTTGAACCAGCCTTGCATCCCAGGGATGAAGCCCACTTGATCATGGTGGAGAAGCTTTTTGATGTGCTGCTGGATTTGGTTTGCCAGTATTTTATTGAGGATTTTTGCATCAATGTTCATCAGGGATATTGGTCTAAAATTCTCTTTTTTTTGTTGTGTCTCTACCAGGCTTTGGTGTCAGGATGATGTTGGCCTCATAAAATGAGTTAGGAAGGATTCCCTCTTTTTCTATTGATTGGAATAGTTTCAGAAGGAATGGTACCAGCTCCTCCTTGTACCTCTGGTAGAATTCAGCTGTGAATCCATCTGGTCCTGGACTTTCTTTGGTTGGTAGGCTATTAATTATTGCCTCAATTTCAGAGCCTACTATTGGTCTATTCAAGAATTCGGCTTCTTCCTGGTTTAGTCTTGGGAGAGTGTAAGTGTCCAGGAAATTATCCATTTCTTCTAGATTTTCTAGTTTATTTGCATAGTGGTGTTTATAGTATTCTCTGATGGTAGTTTGTATTTCTGTGGGGTCGGTAGTGATATCCCCTTTATCATTTTTTATTGCGTCTCTTTGATTCTTCTCTCTTTCTTCTTTATTACTCTTGCTAGTGGTTTATCAATTTTGTTGATCTTTTCAAAAAACCAACTCCTGGATTCATTGATTTTTTGGAAGGTTTTTTGTGTCTCTATCCCCTTCAGTTCTGCTCTGATCTTAGTTATTTCTTGCCTTCTGCTAGCTTTTGAATGTGTTTGCTCTTGCTTCTCTAGTTCTTTTAATTGTGATGTTAGAGTATCAATTTTAGATCTTTCTAGCTTTCTCTTGTGGGCATTTAGTGCTATAAATTTCCCTCTACACACTGCTTAAATGTGTCCCAGAGATTCTGGTATATTGTATCTTTGTTCTCACTGGTTTCAAAGAACCTTTTTATTTCTGCCTTCATTTCGTTATGTACCCAGTAGTCATTCAGGAGCAGGTTATTCAGTTTCCATGTAGTTGAGCGGTTTTGATTGAGTTTCTTAGTCCTGAGTTCTAGTTTGATTGCACTGTGGTCTGAGAGACCGTTTGTTATAATTTCTGTTCTTGTACATTTGCTGAGGAGTGCTTTACTTCCAATTATGTGGTCAATTTTGGAATAAGTGTGATGTGGTGCTGAGTAGAATGTATATTCTGTTGATTTGGGGTGGAGAGTTCTATAGATGTCTATTAGGTCTGTTTGCTGCAGAGATGAGTTCAATTCCTGGATATCCTTGTTAACTTTCTGTCTGGTTGATCTGTCTAATGTTGACAGTGGGGTGTTGAAGTCTCCCATTATTATTGTATGGGAGTCCAAGTCTCTTTGTAAGTCTCTAAGGACTTGCTTTATGAATCTGGGTGCTCCTGTATTGGGTGCATATATATTTAGGATAGTTTTCTCTTCCTGTTGAATTGATCCCTTTACCATTCTGTGATGTCCTTCTTTGTCTCTTTTGATCTTTGATGGTTTAAAGTCTGTTTTATCAGAGACTAGGATTGCAACTCCTGCTTTTTTTTGTTCTCCATTTGCTTGGTAGATCTTCCTCCATCCCTTTATTTTGAGTCTATGTATGTCTCTGCATGTGAGATGGGTCTCCTGAATACAGCAAACTGATGGGTCTTGACTTTTTATCCAATTTGCCAGTCTGTGTCTTTTAATTGGAGCATTTAGTCCATTTACATTTAAGGTTAAGATTGTTATGTGTGAACTTGATCCTGCCATTATGACATTAACTGGTTATTTTGCTCATTAGTTGATGCAGTTGCTTCCTAGCCTCGATGGTCTTTACATTTTGGCATGTTTTTTCAATGGCTGGCGCCGGTTGTTCCTTTATATGTTTAGTGCTTCCTTCAGGGTCTTTTGTAAGGCAGGCCTAGTGGTGACAAAATGT
Organism: Macaca thibetana thibetana; assembly: GCF_024542745.1. Taxonomy (NCBI): domain Eukaryota; kingdom Metazoa; phylum Chordata; class Mammalia; order Primates; family Cercopithecidae; genus Macaca; species Macaca thibetana. The sequence goes on along the minus strand of NC_065585.1, from coordinate 109,515,423 downwards.
CTAAGCATTTGCTTATCTGTAAAGGATTTTATTTCTCCTTCACTGATGAAACTTAGTTTGGCTGGATATGAAATTCTGGGTTTAAAATTCTTTTCTTTAAGAATGTTGAATACTGGCCCCCACTCTCTTCTGGCTTGTAGAGTTTCTGCCGAGAGATCTGTTGTTTTCTGATGGGCTTCCCTTTGTAGGTAACCCGACCTTTGTCTCTGGCTGCCCTTAAGATTTTTTTCCTTCATTTCAACTTTGGTGAATCTGGCAATTATGTGTCTTGGAGTTGCTCTTCTCGAGGAGTATCTTTGTGGCGTTCTCTGTATTTCCTGAATTTGAATGTTGGCCTGTCCTACTAGGTTGGGGATGTTCTCCTGGATGATATCCCGAAGAGTGTTTTCCAACTTGGTTCCATTTCCCCCCTCACTTTCAGGCAACCCAATCAGACGTAGATTTGGTCTTTTTACATAATCCCATACTTCTTGCAAGCTTTGTTCATTTCTTTTTCTTCTTTTTTCTTTTGGTTTCTCTTCTCACTTCATTTCATTCATTTGATCCTCAATGGCTGATACTCTTTCTTCCAGTTGATGGAGTCAGTTACTTAAGCTTGTGCATTTGTCACGTATTTCTCGTGTCATGGTTTTCATCTCTGTCAATTAGTTTATGGCCTTCTCTGCATTAATTATTCTAGTTATGAATTCTTCCACTCTTTTTTCAAGACTTTTAGTTTCTTTGCGCTGGGTGCGTAATTCCTCCTTTAGCTCTGAGAAGCTTGATGGACTGGAGCCTTCTTCTCTCATCTCGTCAAAGTCATTCTCCGTCCAGCTTTGATCCGTTGCTGGTGATGAGCTGCGTTCCCTTGCAGGGGGCAATGCGCTCTTATTTTTTGAATTTCCAGCTTTTCTGCCCTGCTTTTTCCCCATCTTTATGGTTTTATCTGCCTCTGGTCTTTGATGATGATGACGTACTGATGGGGTTTTGGTGTAGGTGTCCTTCCTGTTTGATAGTTTTCCTTCTAACAGTCAGGACCCTCAGCTGTAGGTCTGTTGGAGATTGCTTGAGGTCCACTCCAGACCCTGTTTGCCTGGGTATCAGCAACAGAGGCTACAGAAGATAGAATATTGCTGAACAGCGAGTGTACCCATCTGATTCTTGCTTTGGAGGTTTCCTCTCAGGGGTGTACTCCACCGTGTGAGGTGTGGGGTGTCGGTCTGCCCCAGTCGGGGATGTCTCCCAGTTAGGCTACTCAGGGGTCAGAGACCCACTTGAGCAGGCAGTCTGTCCGTTCTCAGATCTCAACCTCCATGTTGGGAGATTCACTGCTCTCTTCAAAGCTGTCAGACAGAGTCGTTTGCATCTGCAGAGGTTTCAGCTGCTTTTTTGTTGTTGTTGTTGTTGTTTAGCTATGCCGTGTCCCCAGAGGTGGAGTCTACAGTGACAGGCAGGCCTCCTTGAGCTGCTGTGAGCTCCACCCAGTTCGAGCTTCCCAGCCGCTTTGTTTATCTACTTAAGCCTCAGCAATGGCGGGCGCCCCTCCCCCAGCCTCGCTGCTGCCTTGCCGGTAGATCACAGACTTTTGTGCTAGCAATGAGGGAGGCTCCGTGGGCATGGGACCCTCCCGGCCAGGTGTGGGATATAATCTCCTGGTTGCCCGTTTGCTAAGATCCTTGGTAGAGCACAGTATTGGGGTGGGAGTTACCCGATTTTCCAGGTGTTGTGTGTGTCAGTTCCCCTGGCTAGGAAAAGGGATTCCCTTCCCCCTTGCTGCTTCCCATGTGAGGCGATGCCTCGCCCTGCTTCAGCTCTCACTGGTCGGGCTGCAGCAGCTGACCAGCACCGATTGTCCCGCACTCCCTAGTGAGATGAACCCAGTACCTCAGTTGAAAATGCAGAAATCACCTGTCTTCTGTGTCGCTCGCGCTGGGAGTTGGAGACTGGAGCTGTTCCTATTCGGCCATCTTGCTCCGCCCATGATCTTTTTTTTTGTATGGCTGCCTAGTATTCCATAGTGTATATGTACCACATTTTCTTTATTCCATCTGCCATTGATGGGCATTTAGGTCAATTCCATGTTTTTGCTATTGTGAATAGTGCTGCAATGAACATATGTGTGCATGTGTCTTTATGGTAGAACAATTTATATTCCTTTGGGTGTATACCCAGTAATGGCATTTCTGGGTTGAATGATAGTTCTATTTTTAGCTTTTTGAGAATCACCACACTGCTTTCCATAATGGTGGAACTAATTTACGTTCCCACCAAGTATATAAGTGTTCCCTTTTCTCGTGTAGAGATATTTTTGGTTGTCATAACTGAGGTAAGGGAGATGAACTGGGGAACTGCTATTGCATCTCATCAGTGGAGGCTTGGGATGTCACCAGCTACCCTACCAATGCACAAAACAAGCCCCCACAACAGAGAATTGTCTGGCCAAAATGCCACTAGTGCTGAGGTTGAGAAATTCTGCTCTAGGAGCATAAACAGTGAACTCTATCCTTGATCTCTCTACCATTGAAAAATTGTAAACAATTCAATTTCCTGATTATATTAGTTCATTCTTTTACTACTAAAGGACATACCCAAGACTGGGTAATTTATGAAGGAAAGAGATTTAATTGTCTCACAGTTCTTCAGGTTGGGGAGGCCTCAAGAAACAATGTATGTATTAAGAAATATAAATCATGGTGGAAGGGGGCTGGGCGCAGTGGCTCACACCTGTAATCCCCGCACTTTGGGAGGCCAAGGCGGGCAGATCGTGAGGTCAGGAGATCGAGAGCATCCTGGTTAACACTGTGAAACCCTTTCTCTACTAAAAATGTAAAAAACTACCTGGGCATGGTGGTGGGCACCTGTAGTCCCAGCTACTCAGGAGGCTGAGGCAGGAGAATGGTGTGAACCTGGGAGGCAGAGCTTGCAGTGAGCTGAGATTGCACCACTGCACTCCGTCCAGCCTGGGTGACACAGTGAGACTCTGTCTCAAAAAACACAAAACAAAAACCAAAAAACAAATCATGGTGGAAGGGGAAGCAAACACATCTTTCTTCACATGGTGGCAGAAAGAAGAAGAATGAGTGCCCAGTGAAGGGGGAAGCCCCTTATAAAACTATCAGGTCTCCTGAGAACTAACTCACTATTACAAGAACAGGGTGTGGGAAACCAGCTCTGTGATTCAGTTATGTCTACCTGATCTCTCCTAAGACACAAGGGCATTATGAGAACTACAGTGTAGTATGAGATTTGGGTGGGGACACAGTGAAACCATATTACTGATGACTGACATCCAACGTTTCATATGCTGGTCTTTAGAGGCTAACATTAGATCTAAAGACAGATGGCAGCAGGGCATTCCCTCAAGATAAAAGCGTGGTGCTCAGGCCTTGGGAAGAGACTGTGCAAAAGCCTTGAATAGTTTAGGATTGGATTAAAGGTATTTCCAATCATCTCTTATATTTAGTGCTGTTTTCCATGATGCACTTATTGGGTAAAAGGGGTAAAAGATAAAATAATAACTAGTTCTTCAACCTGCTGATAAGCAAATGCTTCTATACCTAGGCTGTTAATACAAAAACTGATAATCAGGTATCCTTTACCATCAAAACAGATTTTCTGTTGCTGCTTAAATAAATTACCACAAAGGTCGCGACATTAGAAAAGTACATTCATTACCTTAAAATTTTACAGGTTAGGAGTTCAACACAGGTATCATGGGCTAAAGCCAAATTGTCAGCAGGGCTGCATTCCCTTCTGGAGGCTCCAGAGAGGAATCCACCTGCTTGCCTTAGTCAAGCTTCTGAAGCTTCCCATATTCTTTGTCTTGTGGCCCCTTTCTCTATCTTTTAAGTTAGCAACTTCCGTAGTCACATTGTCCCTTGACTCTAACCTCAGTCACAAAAGGTTTGTTTGCTTGTTTGTTTTTAAAGAATGCATATGATTAGGTTGGGCACCCTGAACCCAGGTTCAGGATAATCTCTCCATCTCAAGGCCTTTAAACTCAATCACAATGGCAGTCCTTTTTGCTGTGTATGATAACATGTTCCCAAGTTGTAGGGATTTAGATGTGGGTATTTTGGGGCCACTTTTCTTTCTGCCACAGCAGGATTGTCTGTTTTGGATGCTGTTGTGCCATCAAGATCCACCTTCAGAGCTAAGGTGCCCATTTCTTCAGCTGTAGGGAGTGTGGACATCTGACAACTTTCTTCTGCTGAGTTGCTTTCTGGGAATGTCCTCAACTAAAGAAAACCACCACTCTCAAACTCAAGCCTCTTCCCAGAGGCAGCCCATAGCCAATGACTAGTCGATGTGGGGATGTAAAATTATTGGCCCCTTGTCTAAAAATGTGACAATTTTGATGGGCCATTCCAGCTCTAGAGCTTATAAGAGGATGGGCTGAAGCCTTTGCTCTGAGTGCATCAGAGTACAGCTTCTCTCTGTTCTCAGTCTTCCTTCTTATACCTTTTATTGATGTTGGTTCCTAGGATGCTTCCCAATAAGCTTCCTGCAAGAAAATATTCATCTCAGAGTCGGTCCCTGAACTGTTGATGCCAACAGTTGTGTGATGAGGCATATTCTAAAATAGGCCTTTGGAGCTGGCAGTGAAGACACAATCACTGTGGAAGGTGGAACATGGATAGCTTCCTGCATGATGTGGTGTGATTGTAAAAACCTACATGGGGATGTGGGTGGGGGCAGGAATTGCTATCAGATACTGGTGGAAAGTCTTAGTGGAGGCAGTGTCTGAGATGTTTGGGAAGTTTGAGAGGACAGTGATTAAAAAGACTTTGGAATTTCTGGAGGCAATCTATGTGTTAAGAAATACAATAGTAGGTTGGGATGACTGATAACCAATTAAAGGCTAAGTGTGAATGCCAGAAGGCCTTCCTTCTTTGCAACATGTAAGTAGTGTGCTCCAGTCAGAGGACAGAAAAAGCTGGAGATCATGCCCAGGATTTAATTATAAGTGTGGCAGGGCTCGAGAGGAGGCTGAATTTTCAGCCTCAGCAAATCTCCTCTGCATGATCAGGGCCATTGCCAGACTTGAGATGAGGACATCTGAGTTAATGCACTTGAAACTCTTAAATTTCCAGATCCCTCTGACCTGTCTAGAGCCACAGATGTGACCCATTCCTCCTCACTAAATGCTAATCTTTTATTCTTGAAGATAATGCAGAGGTCTCTGCCTTGCAAAGCATATGCATCCCACTCAGGGCCTACCTCCTCCTCCCATCCTGATCACCAGTCCAATAAATAACTAGAATTAAATGAGAACATAACTTGGCGAGGGAAGTTCTGGGCCAGCTAAGAGAGGTTGAAGGATTTGCAGGACCTACCTACTATGTACTTACATGAGCTGGAACATGTATGGACCAGGTCTGAGATGCTGGATCAAGATTCAAAATGAAATACCAGGTTGGATAAGGGAGAGCTTATCAATGTGGAAGAACCTTCATGATATAGGATTTAACAAACTGGCAAGGACCTTAGGGGATGATATTAATGTGCTGCTAGATTAGTATAATGTTGGAAGCTTGAAGAAAGTGTTAGGTTCCCTAAATAAACTAGAAATGCCAGATCTGTTGCAAAAGATTGCAGAAACAGTTATCAAGAGGCTCAGATAATTTGATATGCTAGATTAAATATAGTGTGTAACCCACCAGTCAAGTTTGTTTCTTGAGAGAGTCTAGGAGACACTCTGTTTATCAAAGTGGTGAAGAGCTAACTGGTTAGAGGGCTTTCAGATTTGTTGTGGGGCTCAGCAGTGACTGATCTCCATAGGCCAGGGACAATGGTAATGGATGTTGTGCCAGAATTTAGCTTATTGAGAGGAAAAGAGATGATACAACCCTTGAAAAAACAGAAGCCAGATGTCAGTGCATAACTACCAGAAGCAAGATGGGCACAATTACCATAGTAAGTGGCACTGTTGGATTGGCAACTGGAAGGCCTCTGCCACCAAGAACTGTGAAGGTGGTTAAAAGAACACAGTATTCCTAGAGACAATATAAAGGGGGAGTCAACAAGATATTGTTTGATCTATAGAATTAAAAAAAAATCGGGGAGATCAGGAGATTGAAGGCAGACATTCCAGTTAGAAGTTATGATCCTTTGACCAATTTTCTGGCCCATAAACCATTGATGGAAGGAGAGACCAGTTCCCCAGGAAGAATGAACACCGTAGTAATTATGTATAGTAATAATTCTTCCAGTAGTTTCCCAAATGGGTCTATGATCATTTATTTGGATAACATAAAAGAAAAAAAAAAGATATTCAAACCTATTAAGGATCTGAGTTGATATAAATGCCTGGCGACCTAAGGTGTCACCATGGGCCCCCATGTGGCAACATGTGGGGGCCATGTAATAAATGGTGTCCAGGCCCAGGTTGGCTCACAGCCAACCAGTGGTCATTTTTATAGACCTGAATATTTAATTGGGTGGATATACTTTGGAATTGGCAAAACCCCCACATTGATTCCATGGCTTGTGGGGTAAGAGTAGAGAGGAAGACCAAGTGGAAACCTCCTAAATACCTCACAAGCCAAGAGAGTAAATAAAAAGCAATATTGCAATATTTATGGCCAAAGAATAAATAAATGGCAGAAATTGTGGGCACTCTTTACATTGTAAAAGGATGCAGCGATGATGGTCCACATTAGATGACCATTTAGTTTACGATTGGGGCCCTCATAAAAATGATACAATTAGCTGGCATGGTGGCATGGACCTATAGTCCTAGCTGCTTGGGAAACTGAGGCAGAAGAATCTCTTGAGCCCAGGAGACTGCTTCTTGCAGTAGGAAATTAATCTCTCTGAAAAAGACTTTTGTGTGCCACAGGGCTCTGGGAGAAACAGAGTGCCTGATGAAGGGATACCAACTGTCCTAAGTGGCCAGAATTGCCCCTCATGACCTGGGTTCTGTCAGATCCATCAAATCTTAAGATTGGATGAACCTGGTCACAATCTATCACAGGAAGGAAGTGGTACATTTGGGATCAGGCATGAGCAAAGCCAGATGGCTCAAGTCATCTTCATGTGCCAGACCCACATGTGTTCCATCTTTGTCAAAATGATGTTTCTCCCTCTCCTAAAATCTATGACCACAGGGTAAGCCAACAACTACAGCTTCCACTTACTAAACTCCATCAAGCTACCATTTCTCCCAGTAGCCCAGCTTGCTGGCCGCAGAACCAAAGCTTAGCCCCCAGTGTGACACTAGCTTTCAAAAAGACTGACTGGTGATAAGGAGACAATGGCCATTATATGGAAGTATGTTATTCGGGGGTCATATACACAAGTTCAGAAATCAATGGGTAGAAGTTAGATCTGAATATGTAACTGTCTTGATAGACTTGAGAAATTTTCATTGATTGTTTTATTAATTAAGTTTTCTGAAGTTTTTGATCTCCCTCCCCCCTTTGGAATACTGATAATTCATAAGTTCAGTTTCTTTATATATTCCCAGATGTCTGGAAGGCTTTGTTCATTTTTTAAAATTCTTTTTTCCTTAGCTTTGTCTAACTGAATTATTTCAAAAGACCTGTCTTCAAGTTCTGAGATTCTTTCTTCTGCTTGGTCTAGTCTATTATTAAAACTTTCATATATAGTTTGTATTTCCTTTAATGAATTTTTTATTTCCAGATTTTGTGTTTGGTTTTAAAATTTCAGATAGCTATCTTCTTAGTAAATTTTTTATTTATATTCTGAATTGATTTTCTGATTTATTTGTATGGAGTTTCAGGTATCATTAAGCTTTTTAAAAATCAATATTTTAAATTTTTTATCTGGCATTTTGAGGAATTCTTTTTGATTGGGGTCTGTTGCCAGAAAATTTTTGTGGTATTATATGTCCCTGCCTTTTCATGTTTTCTATGTCCTTCCATTGGTATCTGCTCATCTGGTCTAGCAGTCACTTGCTTCAGTTTTTTTTTTTTCAAATTGCTTTAGTAGGGGAGAATTTTTTCCTGAGGATGTATGTGTATTGTTAGTTGAGCATGATACTTTGGCTGTGATTTTGGGTGCTGAGACAGTGTGATCTTTGTATGACTTCTTCAGGAGTACATAGGGTTGGTGGTACATGTGATTTCCTCAGTGACTTAGGGTTCAGCCATTAGTGGAAGTTGTGATGAAGTTTAGCTGAGGACTTGGATTCCATCTCAGTCTTTGGGCCCTGGTGGTGGCAGCAGTGGGGTGGATGTCCCTGTTTTCAGGGCTCAGAGAAGTTTACACTGGCTCTGGTATTAGTGAGTCCTAGAGGGCTGACTCTTGGGCCTCCGGGTGGCTTGCTTAGAAGCTAGCAGTGGGAATGGTGGACCAGGTGTATGGGCGGGTTCTCAGTCCTCTAGGCATCTTGTGTGGTGTGAATGATGGCAGTAGTGGTGATGGAGCAAGCCACTGGGACCCAAGCAGTCCATGCTAGTATTGCTGGTAGCTATGATGGGTTGGGTAGGTTAGTTCCTAGTCCCTCAGCCACCCATAGGAGGGTGGTGGGTATTGTCCTAAGTGTGTTTAGGAGAGCTTGGTCTCTCCTGTTCCTCCCCTGGCTAGGTGGAGGCTGCAGCCACATGTCTCAAACTCAGCCTAAGGGTGAAACACAGTGCAATGCTAAATTCTCAAAATGGTTTCAGTTGTTAACTTATGACCAGAGATGACAGGGTTCCTCTCAAGAGAGAAGCATGAACATGCAACTGTGGAGAATGCTATCTACTGGAGTCTCGGTCTCACAGCAGCCTGTAGCAGGGTGGTGGGTGTTATCCTATTTATGTGTAGGACAGCCTGATTTCCCTGTCCCTCCTTGGCCAGGCAGCAGCTACAGCTACATCAACTCAAACTTAGCCCAAGGGTGGGCACAGCCCAGTATTAAGCTCTCAAAATGATGACTTGGACCTGGGACCAGGGAGGGCAGGGTCTCCCCAAGGCAAGCAACATGGGCAAGAAGCCGTGAGGATTGCAGTCCGTTCATGTCTCAGTCTCAAAAGCAGCCCAAAGCAGGGCAGTAGGGACTCTCCCATGAGTGAGAGGGAGGGCCCAATCTCTCCTCTCCCTCTCTGGAGCAGTGCAGTGGCAACAGCCATTTCTGTAGATTCCCAGGACATAGGCTGTCATAATGACACCTGGCTGAGGCTGCCCTAGGCTTGGATGCTGTGAATTCCATGTGGGTTCCCTTCCTGAAGCAATGTCTCTGTAGTTTTCAGGCAGCTACATATGTCAGGCCTGAGGCCCTAGTGGTTCAAGGGTTTCTTCCATAGCCAATATTGCAAAAGCCCATTTCAGTGCCCTGGGGATTTCTCTTTTACTGTTTCCCCATATCCAGGTGCCTCTCCCAGCTCAGTCTCCAGTAGGACAAATGCCCTCCTTACTTATTTCTGGTGCTTCCCATCTCTCCTGGGCAATCTGGTCAAAATGGAAGAATCTACTTAGTATTTTAGTTTCTTTCTGTGGAGGAGGCATATGTCACGTGCCATCTTTCTCAGCAGTTTTTTTTTTTTTTAATAATAGACTATTTAATGAGTGCCTTTGATAGACACTCTCAATAATTTTACATGTAGTATTTCATATAGTTACTGTAATTGTCCCCATTTTACAGATGAGGAAATGAAAGTTTAGAAAAGTTAAGTATATGTCCAATGTCCTATTACTAATCAGGGAAGAAAACCAAAATATCTTGAATTCAGGTCTAGTTAAAAACCATTCTGTTATTTGACAGGTGGAACCCTCAAATCTTATTAACATAAGTCTAGAAATTTCAACCAACCCATTATATAGCAGTAATAAATGAAGTAAGAGCTAATTACTCAAGAATTTATGGCTGATTTCTAGAGAACCTTGGCTTGATGATAACAAATCTCAATTACCCCAAAACAAAATTTTCTATGACTTAAATGATTTTATGTGACATTCTATATATAGCTTTCTCTTCAACTAGTTAAAATTTATTTTTTTTTTCTGGTTCATTGAAATTTATTGACATTACAAAGTACTGCTCAAAGAAATCAGAGATGACACAAACAAATGGAAAAACGTTTCATTCTCATGGATAGGATGAAGTATCAATATTATTAAAATGGCCATACTGCCCCAGGCAATTTACAGATTCAATGCAATTCCTATCAAACTACCAATGAGAGAAGAAGAGTGGAGAAAGATGGCAGAATTGAAGTCTCCACTGATTATTCCCCCCATTCGCAGGAAATCTTTGCCAGTTCCTATGTCCAGAATAGTATTGCCTAGGTTGTCTTCCAGGATTTTTATAATTTTGGGTTTTGCATTGGACTCTGTAATCTATCCTGAGTTGATTTTTTATATGATGTAAGGAAAGGGTCCAGTTTCAGTCTTCTGCATATTGCTAGCCAGTTATTCTAGTACCATTTATTGGAGTCCTTTCCCCCATTTCTTTTTTTTTCCTTTTGGTCAGTTTTGTCAAAGATCATATGGTTGTAGGTGTGTGGCCTTATTTCTGGGCTCTCAATGCTGTTCCATTGTTCTATGTGTCTGTTTTCGTACCAGTACCATGCTGCTTTTGTAACTGTAGCCCTGTAGTATAGTTTGAAGTTGGGTAATGTGATGTCTCCAGCTCTGTTCTGTTTGCTTAGGATTGCCTCTTTGTTTTTGTTACTTCCAGAGAACTTCTTGACTTTTTTTTTTTTTTTTTTTTGAGATGGAGTCTCACTCTGTCACCCAGGTTGGAGTGCAGTGGCCGGATCTCAGCTCACTGCAAGCTCCATCTCCCGGGTTCACGCCATTCTCCTGCCTCAGCCTCCCAAGTAGCTGGGACTACAGGTGCCCGCCACCTCGCCCGGCTAGTTTTTTGTATTTTTTAGTAGAGACGGGGTTTCACCGTGTTAGCCAGGATGGTGTCGATCTCCTGACCTCGTGATCCGCCCGTCTCGGCCTCCGAAAGTGCTGGGATTACAGGCTTGAGCCACTGCGTGCAGCCAAACTTCTTGACTTTTGCCTTAATGTTATCATTTACCCAAAAGTCATTCAGGAGCAGGTTGTTTAATTTACATGTAATTGCATAGTTTTGAGCAATTTTTACATATTTATTTCTATTATTTTGTTATGTTCTGAGAGTGTGTTTGGTATGATTTCAGTTCTTTTGCATTTGCTAAAGATTGTTTTATGTCCAATTGTGTGATCAATTTTTGAGTGTGTGCCATATGGTAATGAGAAGAATGTGTATTCTGTTGTTTTTGGGTGGCAAGTTCTGTAGAAATCTATTAGATTCACTTGGTCCAATTTTGAGTTCATGTCCTAAATATCTTTGTTAATTTTCTGTCTAGAAGATCTGTATAATACCATCAGTGGAGTGTTGAAGTCTCCCACTGTTAAGGGAGTCTCAAATCTCTTTGTAGGACTCTAAGAAATTGCTTTATGAATCTGGGTGCTCCTGTGTTGGGTGCATATATATTTAAAATAGTTATGTTTTCTTGTTGAACATTTTACCATTATGTAATACCCTTCTTTTTTTAATTTTTGTTGGTTTAATGTCTACTTTGTCTGAAATTAGGATTGCAATTCCTGCTTTTTTCTGAGTTTCACCTGCTTGGTAGATTTTCTTCCATCCCATTATTTTGAGCCAATGGGTGTCATTACATGTAACATGGGTCTCCTGAAGACAGCATATCATTGGGTCTTCCTTTTTATCCAGGTTGCCATTCTGTGCCTTTAAAATGGGCAATTTAGCTCATTTATATTCAAGGTTAGTATTGATATGTGTGGATTTAATTCTGTCATTGTGTTATCAGTTGGTTATTATGCTGGCTTGTTGGTGTGGTTGCTTCATAGTGTCACTGGTTTGTGTATTTAAGTATGTTTTTGTATGAGTTGGTGGCAGTATTTCCCTTATATATTTAGTGTTCCTTTCAAGATCTCTTTTAAGGCAGGTCTGGTAGTAACAAACTCTCCCAATCCCAAATAAGAAAAGGATCGTATTTCTCCTTCACTGAGGAAGCTCAGTTTGACTGTATATTAAATTCTTGGTTGAAGATTTTTTTTTTAAGGATGTTGAGTTAGGCCCCCAATCTTTTGTGGCTTGCAGGGTTTCAGCTGAGAGGTCTGCTATTAGCCTGATACGGTTCCCTTTGTAGGTGACCTGCCCTTTCTCTCTAGCTGCTTTTAATATTCTTTTTCTTCATTTTGACCTTGGAGAATCTGATGATTATATCTTGGGGATGATCCTCTTGTGTAGAATCTTGCAGGGGTTCTCTGTATTTGCAGAATTTGACTGTTGGCCTCTCTAGGAGGAAAGTTTTCATGGATGATATCCTGAAATATGTTTTCCAAGTTTTTCTGCTTTCTCCCTGTCTCTTTCAGAGATGATAGTGATGTGTAGATTTGACCTCTTTACATAATATCCTATTTCTTGGAGGTTTCATTTGTTCCTTTTCATCCCTTTTTCTTTATTTTTGTCTGCTGTCTTATTTCAGAGAGCCAGTCCTCAAGTTCCAAGATTCTTTCCTCCACTTGGTATATTTTGCTGCTAACACTTGCAATTGCATTGTGAAATTCTTGCAGTGTGTTTGTAAGCTCTATCAGATTAGTTAGGTTCTTTTTTATACTGGCTATTTCATCTTTCATCTCCTGTATTGTTTTATTGTGATTCTTAGTTTCCTTGTATTGGGTTTTGCCATTCTCCTGAGTCTCAATGATCTTCATTCCTATCCATATTCTGAATTCTATTTCTGTCATTTCAGGCAACTCAACCTAGTTAAGAACCCTTGTTGGAGAATTAGTGCATTCGTTTGGAGGATTAGTATAGTCATTTGGAGAATATAAGACACTCTGCCATTTGAGTTGCCAGAGTTCTTGCATTGGTTCTTTCTAATCTCTGCAAGTGGATTTTCCTTTAACTGCTGGAATGCCTCCGGTTGAAGTGGTCAGGTGGGGCCAGGAAAATTGTGCTGCAGTCCCATATTGGGTGGCCCTGCATAGTGAGGAGGCATGAGGACTGGGACCTGCATGGAGAACAGTTCACCCACTTTTTCATGAGGTGAGTGCTCTGTGCTGGGGATCTGAATCAGCTCCTGGTCCTCATGGATTCTTCAGAGCCTGGAGATAGCAAGGGTGGGGCCATGAGACTGCAAAATGGCAACCCCTGCTCCCACTGGGAGCTCTGACTCAGGGAGTTGCAGGGCTTCTACTGGAGACCCAGGCTGTGAGATCCCACCCAGTGAGGAGATATGAGATCAGGGACAATTGTTTCTCCTTGGCAAAGTGTGACCACTTTGCTGTAGGGCTGCTGCATATATGTTGGGGTTCTGCTCCAGTCCCTAGCCACCTTGGATTTTTCTAGCACCTGAAGGTATCAACTGTGAAGGCTGTGAAATGGCAAAGTCAGCGGCCTGCTCCTCCCTCTGGGAGCTCCATCCCAGGGAGGTATATATCTATTTCCAGCCTGAACATACCGGCAGCGGTAGCTGTAGACCTCGGTCAGGAGATCACACCCAGTGAAGAGAAATGAGATCTGGGACCCACGTGAAAAAGCAATCTGGCCCCTTCTCCATGGAGCTGCTGTGCTGTGCCAGGGGGACCACTCCAGTCCCTAGTTGCCTCAGTTTCCCTAGATCCCAAGGGCAACATTGACAAAGGCTATGAAACAGCAAAAATGGCAGTCCATTCTTCCCCCTGGGAGCCCTGTGCCAGGGAGTCTTGGAACCACTGCCAGCTGGAAAACACTGGCAAGGGTAGCTGGTGACCCTGGTTAGGAGGTCCCACCCAGTGAGAAGAAGCAGGTTTGGGGATTCATATTTAAAAAGTGGTCTGGACACTTTTCCACAGGGCAGCTGCACTGAAGGCAACAACCACTAAGGTTGCAAAACAGCAAAGATAGTGGCTCACTGCTTCCTCTGGGAGCTCTGTCTCAGGTAGGAGTAACATTGTTGCTGGTGGCTGGCTGCAGTTCCAAACTAGTGGGTTTTACCCTGAAAGGTGTCATGAAAGCAGGACCCGCAGACCATCACTGCTCAGCCCCCTGGATTCAGCCCCTTTTCTAGTGGTATGAATGGGACTCTAAACTCCCACTTTGCCTGAGTAGCCACTTTTTCTGGGAAGTGCAGATGTCTAAAGCTTTTGGGGCTCCTCGTGTGCCTTAGTAGCCAGCTGCTTCACCAAGACTCCATGTAACTCTGCGTGTCAGACTGCAGGCCCTGGTGGAATGGGTTCATGAGGGGATCTCCTGACCCAAGGGTTGCAAAAATCTATGGGAAAAGTGTGGGTCCCCGGGGTTGCTCATTCACTTACCACTTCCTGGGTGGGGGAGGCTCCATTGGCTCTGTGTTGCTCCTGGGTGGGTGGTTATCTTGTCTTGCTTTTCTCCATTCTCTGTGGGTCAAGGAATTTTCTTGATGAATCTCAATGTGTGCACCTGGGTGTTTCAGTTGAAGGAGCTGAATTTACTCACCTATTTCTCTCCATAAGAGCAGTGCACAATAACTGCTTCCCATAATTGCTTCCAGTCAGCCATCCTGGCCAGCCTAAAATTCATTTTTAAGAAAAGCTGTGGGAACATCATTTTAAAGCTGAGGATATTTCGTTCAAAGCTCTATCTTATCTGTGCTTTTGAAGGGCAGGGACTATATCCCCCCAAATGAGCAGAGTGTCAATTAACTTAGTTTTGTCAGCTCACTGTTGAATGCCTGGTGAGCTCCACAGATATTATTTACCTTTTCCCAAGGTTGGATGGTATGTTTGTGCCAAGGCAAAATTGAGTCCAATTTTGTAATTACTTCTTTTTCTAAGATCTTTCCTCCACATTTATTATTCCTTGGTTCACTGAGAGATCAAATGTGAATAACCTTAAGATATAAGCTCTACATAAACATTTAATATGAAAAATGGTCTGTTCCTTGGGTTAATGGAATTCCATGAGGAAAATAGATGACTAGAGACTTTTGGCTAAACGCAAGAGGATCTTTCAGGTATCTCCAAAATACCACCTCCCTGATAGGTGATTTCTTCATTTGGCTTACTTGTGAAAATTCCTGCACGCTTTGGTGGTAGTGCTGGTAGTCTTGGGGGAAGAGCCAGGGAAAAAAAAGGAGAAAATAGGTGACTTTGATCTTTTGCTGTGTGCAGCATAGTGATGGTTCCAGCTCCTGTCCCTTTTGTTCTACTGCAACATCCATGCCAACCTGATGTTTCTGTGGGCTGCTCCCAGCTGATAAGTGAAGATGGCAAAGATTTTATGGCAGGCTTATTTTGGCAATATTAAATAATTCTTCCAGCCAAAGACTTTGGCTTTTGGACATCCCATCAGGCTTTTTTTTTTCAATAGTGCTGTTTTTGAAGTTTCTTTCTGCTAAGTTCTCCTTCCATAGCTGTCAGACCTGCATTGTAGTCCAATACCACCTTATCCCATTTCTTTCTAGTAAATCCTCTACGCTGCACTCCTAACCCTGTTTTGATGTTTGCTCCTCAGAAGACCCAACCTAATGTGTTAGTGAGAGTGCTCCAAGACAGCAGGTAGTAAGGTGGAGATTTGGAACTGGCTAACCCACTTACTGGTGGCAAAAACACCACCATCTTGAGTGGTGGGTTGGCCATAGAAGCCCATGGTACAAGGTGGTAGCCTAATTGTAAAAGAGTTCACTGGTAAGACTGAAAAATGGTTGGGTGGTGGGGAATGCGATTACACATGTGAATGACAGTGAAGATGACTGATAGCTGCTAAATTCTATTAACCCATTTCCCGTTTGCCCTGAAAATACTTGTGTCTAATCCTAATATAACATCACGTAATTTCTGTTACATTAGGATTGCAGACACGTTCTGTTTAGAAATCACTCCAATAACAGTTTTAACAGTTTTTATATTTTATTTTCACATTGAAAATCAGTCAGATTTGCTTCAGCCTCAAAGAGCGTGCTTATGTAGAATCAAATCAGCACTGGCAGCAAGCGGCACTTTTTTTTTTTTTTCTAAATGGGAAATGGGTTAAAGCCTTGAAGAAGGGTAATGAGAAATTGAGGGTCGTGGAAAAATAGCCCTGAACATAGAAGAAGAACCAATTTTGTTATTAGATAAGAATCATAGAAACCAAACCAAACACAAGTTTACCAACCACCCACTTTGTACCTAATTATGGGTTTTTGTTTAATTAGATTCTGTATGTATGTGTATTTGTGTATATATGCAACCCACATATGTATACACACAGACACGCAATCGCTTCTCAACTTACATAAATAGACTTACTTCCCACTAAACCATCATATGTTGAAAATATTATAAATTGATAATACGTTTCATACACCTAACCTACTGAACGTTGTAGCCTAGCCTAGTCTACCTTAAAGGTGCTCAGAACACTTAGATTGGCCAAGAAAATTACGTAACACATTTTAAAATAAAGTATTGAGTACCTCATGTAAGTTATTGAACACTGTACTGAAAGTGAAAAACAGAATGGTTGTATGGGTAGTTGGAATATATTTTCTACTGAATGTGTGTCACTTTTACATTATTGTAAAGTAAAAAAATTGTAAGTTGAACCATCCTAAGTCAGGCACTTTTGGACCTGAAATTAAGGCTGACAACAGAAGGTAGGAAGAAATGGACATTACATTTCTAAATAACACTAGCGTCTCCTAGACAGGGAGGTTAGTTCCCTCAGTGGTGAATTGCACTTGTTTCTAATCTTAAAACGCACAGATGGCATTCATTTACATCTTAGATTTGCATAGCATTTTTCCTCCAAATGATTCAGAACCTGTACAATATAGAAAAGCATGGCTCACTTTGCTTAAAAACTGTTAGAAAAACTCACTGATAATTAAAGTATGGTTATGATAAAATGGGTGATATGAAAGCAGCAAGTTTGGTGTAAAAGAAATGGGACTCAGGACATCATATGCTGTTTTTCCTGTAGTATTTTGATTCCATCTTCCTTTGATTGAGTGATTTCTATTCTTTACTTTCTCATTCTTTCTTATCCTCAGACTAGATTGGGCAAAGGATATTTCCTCCAATCCTGATTGCTCTTGTTACTGAATTATTTTCTCAACTGCCTGAAAATGTTTTTTTCCTTTGTTTTGGAGGCAAATCTCTTTTTGTTGTCTCTTTAGTTCTGAGATCACAGATACAATTTTTTAAGTGGTGACTTACATATCTTGCTTTTTGTTTAATACCATTTGACTTTTTGTTGTTGTTTCGTTTTGGTTTTTTTGAGACGGAGTCTCGCTCTGTCCCCCAGGCTGGAGTGCAGTGGTGCGATCTCGGTTCACTGCAAGCTCCGCCTCCCAGGTTCATGCCATTCTCCTGCCTCAGCCTCCCGCGTAGCTGGGACCACAGGCATCTGCCACTGTGCCCGGCTATTTTTTTGTATTTTTTTAGTAGAGACGGGGTTTCACAGTGTTAGCCAGGATGGTCTCGATCTCCTGACCTTGTGATCCACCCCTCTCGGCCTCCCAAAGTGCTGGGATTACAGGCGTGAGCCACCGCACCTGGCCTACCATTTGACTTTTTAAATTTTTGTCTAAATAATTAAAAAAAACACTTTATTTATCAGAAACGTTCCACAAAAATCTAAGTATAAATAGTGCAGTCTTAAGTTATTGCCACAAGAATGGTTCTTATTGATAATTATAGGAAGCGAAAGATTTCTGGTCAATGTCAGAATGTTGGATGTATATTCTAATTCACAGTTGTCCTTTTGTTAATAAAAAAAAATTGAAGCCTAGATATGTTAAAACTGGTGGTCAGCTTTCTCCGGGAGCCAAAAGAGAAAATTTCACCATTTGGGGCTCCAACCTTACTCTTTTTAATAGAATTATAATGTAAAATTACAGCTAGATAGGAGGAATAAGTTATAGTGGTCAGTATCACTGTAGGATGACTATAGTTAACAATAATAAATTTTATAGTCTCAGATAGCTAGAAGGAGGATATTGAATGTTCCTAACACAAAGAAATGATGAATGTTTGTGATGATGGATATGCTAATTATCTTGTTCTGACCCATATACATTATATGTATTGAAACTTCACTATGTACCCAAGGAATATGCACAATTATTATGTCAATTATAAGACTAAATTGAATTTAAAATAAAAAGATTATGGTTAATATTTTTAAAAAATGGAACTATGAGTTTAACATATTCCATAATGTACCACTCTTCTTTTTGAAACGAATCAGTTTAGAATTCTGTAACTTTTAACTGACTTTTTTTGGTAATGTAAAAAAGAATTATTCAGGATAATATTGAGGACTACTTAAGGGAATAAATAGCAGATGACACCTCACCACCCAAAGCACAATTGCCTGAGAAGAGGGTGGTTGGGAGATGCAGACTGGGGAGACTGATGGCGCTCTTGATTATATTGTCCAAATTGCTGCATTTGCAACAAATATGTAAAAGATATGTACTGTCATTACAATTTGAGTGCCATGATGAAAGGATGTCAGAGGAAGTAGTGTGAAAATGAAATGGGAGAGTTCCCTGGACCCTTTCATGGGACTTGCAACAGGGGTGTGGCTCATTTATTTGGCTGCCACATACTCAAACCCCTTACAGGATCCAGAGCACACGGGTGAGCAGGTACAAGAGCCAGGGCAAGCGCTTTTGGGCCCTTGCCCCATGGCAGTGTCTAGGGGTGTTACAATGCTCTTTTAGTCCTGCTGTCTGAGGATGGCTTAGGTGTTAAGCAGCTCAGTGAAGAGTCAATGTGACAGCCTTTTTGGGTTCCCACACCCAGTGAATCCCGGATTCTTGTCCAGCATCCAGGAAGAATCAGGTCACATGGACTTGAAGGATCGTGAATGTGGGGATTTTTTGAGTGGTGGAGGTGGCTGTCAGTGGGATGGGGAGCTGGAGAGGGGATGGGGTGGGGTGGGAAGATGATCTTCCCCTGGAGCTCAGCTGTTCTGTTCGGTCGATCTCCTTTCCCACCATGCTCAGCTGAACTTCTCTCAATGTTCAGATGCCTCCTCTCTTCTCTCCTTCCCTGCTGCTCTGCTGCTCTTCTGCTTATGGAGCCTGGGGTTTGAGGTTTATATGGGTACAGAATAGGGGGGCGTGTTGGGCCAAAAGGCAACATTTGGGTGCAAAAACTGGAATTCTCATTCTCATTTAGGACCGTGGGTTCAGGCTTGAGGGTACAGTCCTCTTGCCAGGGACCCCACCCTCCTGCCTCCTATCCATATCAAAAAGACAACTGCTGGACATAAAATAAATATATATAAATAGCCTACAGGTGGTGCCATTTTGTGTGTGTACTTTTTTAAAACAATGTACTGCCCAGGACTTGTTTCTCTGCTGGCCTTCGCATGCCCCCCAAACCTGTGACTTCTTTCAACTCCCCTTCCCCTATTCCCACACCTTGCTAAAAACTTTTGAGTTAAAAATGCCCATCGTGTGCTTGTTCGTTAGGTCATTGTGTCTCTTAAGCTCCTTAAATGTAGAAGAGGAATCAGCAGCTGGCCAAATTAGCCTGCAGCCTATTTTATAGTAAATAAATTTTTATTGGAACACAGCCATTCCACTCATTTAAGTATTACCTATGATTTTAAGAGCTGAGTAGTTGTAACTGAGATGACATGGTCTGCAAGGCCTAAAATATTTACTATTTGGTCTTTTACAGAAAAGTTAGATAAACTCTGATATACAAAGTCCCCCATTCCCTTTTTACTGCACATTGACTTATTGAAGAAAGTAGGCAGTTTTCTTGTAGAGTGACTCACATTTTTAATTTCATTGTTCTGGATTTTTTATTTTTTGGTGGAGGGGTGTCGTTCAACTTGTTTCTTTACCTCCTTGTTTCTAAAACTGGAAGTTAGGTTTAAAATCTTAGATTAATGAAAGTTTTTAAAAATCTATAAATTTTCTCATTATCTCAATAGCCTCCTTTTGCCCTTATTTAATTAGGCAAGAATTTCTTAGGAGAGGAATAAAAATAAAAATAGTTAATGTTTATTGCATGCTTACCATTTGCCAAATGTACTTGTCAGTGTTGAATAGACAATAAAGATGCAAAGGGAAATCTATTATATCGGTGAAGGGAGGCACCAGGCTTATTTATTTAGTAGAAATAAATGAATTAAGAAATCCAGGGGAAAGTAGCCGTTCAGCAAAGTGTTGAAGAAAAAACAAAAAGGAAAGAGGGAGGGGGCAACTGAAGAATGTTTATATTCTTGTTATTTCAAAGAAAGATGCACACCACACATAGTGGGAATTTAACCAACGTTACTTAGAGTCTCAATAAAGACTGAAAGTAGAACGATGTATATGACTTTTGGTCGTCCTGAAAAGAGACAGCCTGTGTTGGCTGTTCTCTGTTTCATCCCCACCGTTCTGAATTCATTCATTACTTTTCTGCCCTGCTCTTTGCTACAGGAGGCTGACTTCTACAATCACCTAGCTCCCTTGCCTTCTGGCTTCTGATTGGAGTAGGTCAATGGATGTCGTCCACAGCAGATCTATGAGTGTAGGCAGAGTAGGAGTAATAGGGGCAGGCTATTTACTCAATATAATTCTATGGATGTAGGCTAGAGGTTCAGATCAGCCAGGTGGTGGGAAGTTTCTACCTAAAGAAGTGGTGTTATTTAGAAATGTGAGAAAAGATAAAAAGAACTAAGGAAGAATGGGGGATGTACCCCTGGATGAGCAGCAACTTGAAGCAGTCGCAGCACTAAAAAGGGACAGGTTGGAGCGGAGCTGTGGGTGAAGGGAGTGCTAGGTAGGAGATAGGCAGAGTCCAGGTAAGGATGCTCAGATGATGTCATGAAATACTTGATTTTCTGGTGATTAGAGGTAGTCCTCAAGTAAATTTTCCACTAAAGAGATCTTAGACAGAATCAGTACAGTACAGCACCTTATAAAGAAATTTATCCTTCAGTATTGAATATACCAGTCTATTTTGATTGCCAGGTTTGTCTTTCTGCGTTAAATAACTATCTTGGGTAACCATTTCTTTTTAAGTTCATCAGTTCCCTTTTCTCCCTGGAGAAACTAAGAAAACAATACAATACAACTAGGTCTGCCACTTTTCGTTCCCTTTCCAGAGGCAAAAGTGCCTGATTCCAGCTTTCAAGGGAAAACTTTCATACTAGTGAGTGACTGTTTGGAGTGTTCAGAAACACTTCAAAGATTTCTGAAAAATTGCAGAGAAAAGCCTGAGTACCTTGAGCCAAGAGAAGAGGAGACATTTGCATTGGAAACAGATTCAATAGAACTGCTGGTCAGCAATTAGTCTGCTAATCATGGCTCTTTTAATTTTATTTAATAATTGTCAATTAAGTAATCCCATCTGCAAAGCTGGTGCTTGGTTCTGAGAGAGAGAGAGCAGCAAACAAATGTTTACATGGCACCACATTCCCACGCACAAGGGAATTTTAAGTGGACCATTGATTTTCTTAAATAAGAAAGTCACTGGAGGTGAGACACTCAACTATTTTAAATGATGAAACAGCCTTCTTTGGATATGTTCCAAATTTTCCTTTAGCATATGCCTCAGTCACTGTTGTCCTCTCTGCTGACAACTGAATATTTGGTGATGGTTAGGAGCAATAAGTATAATGAGTTGATAGTCACTTCTTCTAAAAAATCAAAGAAAATAAAGAAATCAAGTGGAAAGAAGTATCTCAATTGTATTAGCTTTCTAAGGCTACTATAACAAATTATCACAAACAAAAAGGTTTAAAACAGCACAAATTTAGTATCTTACAAATCTGTGGATTAGAAGTCCAACATGGATCATACTGGACTAAAACTGGGGATCTTTAGAGCTGTGTTTCTGGATGCTTTAGTGGAGAATTCATTTTCTTGCTTTTTGCAGTGTCTAGATGCCACCACACTCCTTGGCTTATAGCCCTTTCCTCCTTCTTCAAAGAAGCAACAACTGGTTAGGACTTTCTCACATCAGTTCAGCCTCTGTAGAAAGTAGTTTGGAGATTTTACAAAGAGCTAAAAACATAATTAGCATTCGACCCCGCAATTCCATTACTAGGTATATACCCAAAGGAAAATAAATTGTTCTACCAAAAAGATACCTGCACATGTTTACTGCAGCACTATTTACAATAGCAAAGACATAGAATCAATCTAGGTGCCCGTCAATGATGGATAGGTTAAAGAAAATGTGGTACATATGCACCATGGAATATGACATGGCCATAAAAAAGAATAAAATCATGTCTTTTGCAGCAACATGGATGCAGCTGGAGGTCATTATCTTAAGCGAGTTAACGCAGAAGTAGAAAACCAAATACCCCATGTTCTTACTTATAAGTGGGAGCTAAACTTTGGAGACACATGGTCATAAAGATGGAAACAATAGACACTGGAGATCACTAGAGCAGGGAGGGAGGTAGGGAACTTGGGTTGAAAAACTATCTATTGGGTGCTATGTTAACTATCTGGGTGTCGGGTTCAATTGAAGCCCAGACCTTAGCATCATGCAATATACCATGTAACAAATCTGCACATGTACCCCCGAATCTAAAAAAAAAAAAAGCCTTTCTCATATCATGTCATCTTGACCCTTCCTTCTATCTTCATTTTTCTTTCTATGGCTGTGACTCCTTTTCTGCCTCTTTCTTTTTCTTTTAAAAACCTCAGTAATTGGCCAGGCGCGGTAGCTCACGCCTGTAATCCCAGCACTTTGGGAGGCCGAGGCGGGCAGATCACGAGGTCAGGAGATCAAGACCATCCTGGCTAACACGGTGAAACCCCGTCTCTACTAAAAATACAAAAAATTAGCCGGGCGTGCTGGCGGGCGCCTGTGGTCCCAGCTACTGGGAGGCTGAGCCAGGAGAATGGCGGGAACCCAGGAGGTAGAGCTTGCAGTGAGCCGAGATCGCGCCACTGCACTCCAGCCTGGGCCACAGAGCGAGATTCCGTCTCAAAAACACCTCATGGGAGGCTGAGGCAGGAGAATGGCATGAATCCGGGAGGCGGAGCTTGCAGTGAGCCGAGATCACGCCACTGCACTCCAACCTGGGCGACAGAGAGAGACTCCGTCTCAAAAAAAAAACCAAAAAACAAACAAACAAACCCGAAGAAAACACACCTCAGTAATTACAGTGGGCACAGTGGAATAAACCAGAATAATCTTGCTATCTTATGGTGGCTTACTAGCATCTTAATTCCATCTGCAACCTTCATTCCTCTTTTCTATGTAATATAACGCATTCACAGGCTCTGGAGTTTACCATGGGCACATCTTTGTGGTTGCCGGGGTGGGGGTGGGGGGGTCATTATTCTGCCTCTTACTTTAACTAACAACGATCTTTGGTGAGCATTTGGTATGTTACTTTGTCTGTGCTGGACACCCTGAAAGATGTAAGAGATGAATAAGACAAGATGCCTGTTCTTCTTTAATATACACACCAGTTAGTTGCAGAGCAAAGATGAACACATACAGAACAATAAGTGGATGCTGTGGAGCTCACAAATTGGCAGCCAGTACACTAAATGTGTGTTGTATGTGTGTGTGTTTGTTTCGTGGGGACATGGACCTCCTGATTCCCGTCAGTCTTCGTGGGGCTGATACTTGGAAAATTTTACTCGTCTATACCACAAGCCTTACCTTTGAAAGCATCTCAGATCTCCATCATGATTAACATACCACATGCATTCTGTGTGTAGGCATAGTTTTGAAAAGAAAAGAAAAATGAGAGAAGGCATTGTAAAAACTCCAGTCAGTTCTTTTTATTTCAAACTATTGATTTCACCCCATTAAATCATTGTCCTTCATAATCAAGTGTTTGGAAATGTTTCAATCACGTGGACTCAATCAAAATTGCTATAACAATCCACTGTGAAGTTATTTTTTGATGTTCTATCAATTTTTCATTTTTCTCTTATCTACTTTTTTCCTAAATAAAAAAATTAACTATTTACTTCAAGTTAATTTCTAAGAAATAGGTTAAAAACCAAGTGTGGATATTGGTGAGCCTAGAATTATCTGGGAAAATAACCATCTGTCACTTACTAGCAGTTATCTTCTTAATACATGCTAACATCTGGAAACATTTTCTAAATATTAGCTACTCAAAGGACATATAGATGGTACAATCCTAAGGAGAACAGAATAAGCAAGACTCATGAATAGTGGGACAGGGCTGTCCCTGTGCTTCAATAAAAATCTTTCCAACAAGCTCGAGAAGTTGTCTCCTGTGCTGAAGGATTAAGCCATTAACCTTAACAATGCCAACATGTTCTCGCTTTCAAATCCCACTTAATTAGTATCCCAGGTAATATTTAAGAACAAACTTCTTACAGAGGAACAAGTGAAAGCATTAGCTGCTCATAAACATGATAGTCTTTTGAGACACAATGAAGGAAAATGATGCCAGGCAGAATACAAACTGTTATCGATGTAAATGGTGAGGAAATTTGAGCCATGAGGATATATTGCCAGCAAGGGAGGTCACATACTATAGTGCAGCATTGTCCTGTATAGCAGACACTCCTGACAGTGATGACTGGACCCAAGCATACCCTGAGATGACCTTTACAGCAGACGCACCTGCCATAAAGACGAATGTGTGGTCAGAGCTCTGAGTTAGGGAATCCAAGATTGGCCAACCTGGAGATCCATTCCTTAACTATGAGGAACATCTGAGCCCCCAGCCCTTCCTGTGAGATGTAGACCTTACAGGAGATTGAGGCCCTTTGTTTTGGAGTAAGGGAAGTTTGTCAGGTGGAGGTTGTTAGGGGGAAGGTGTCAGGTGAAGATGCCGTATAAACTGCATGCCTTTCACAGGTGGTTGTGTTTCTCCCACCCAGCCCCCCACCACTTGGCTGTGTGCTTTTCCTAAAAAACCCACCGCCGGCAAACTCTGTCTCCTGTGTGTAAGCCCCTGATAAAACCCATAACTTGTTTGCTTATCTGGGTCTCTTCTTTGGCCATTTGAACCTGGATTGAATTGGATATCTAACTCATAAGAAGAAATGTTTTGTGTTGGGAATGTGAGAGTTAAAAAAAAATTTGGATTCCTGCCTCATAAAAAGGTAGGTTTCCAAATACATATTTTAAATGGTGGTGGTGGGGGTTGGTGGTGGTGGGGTGCTGGTGGTGTATATGTCTCATTTGAGTTGGGTGAACTTTATATATAGTAATGACTACTTCTGATGATTGAGTCTAATGAAAAATTTTGTCTTCTGATTTATAGTTTATTTCTGTAAAGTGTTTCCAAGATGTATAAATAGAAGCACATTGGCTGTGTGTTTCATTTATTGCATATACTGAAATGAATACAATTGCATGAAACTCTGGTTGTCTTCTAGGATACCTGCTGAGTGATCATCATAGTTACTTTAAGCTATTTGCCACTCTCCTCCAAAAACTTTTGTCTTCAAATGTAGTTTGATTGAAAGCATATTGGTTGTGTTGACAAATCTTGTGCCTAAAGAAAGATATTGCTCTTAATTTGGAGACTGTCAGTAGGACCAAAGTGTGATAGATAGACAAGGCTATTTCTTAAGAAATACATTTAAAAATGTGTTCTTTAAGAAAAATACTTTTTTTCCTGATATTTCTGGATTGTTGATGTTAGATTGGTTAGATTGATTAATTTCAATCTAACACTATTGTTCTCCCCCTGTGTTTTCTGGAGGAAAAGGGTGAGTTGATATATTATTAGCTTTGTATTTTGAGGATGTGATTAATTGTTTAGGAAGCTATCTTTATTGCACAATTTCTATTGGGTGTTCATGGATGTATTTAATATCCCTTTACAACTCCTAGGACAAAGATATCTGAATCATGGCTTCACCCAAATCAAGTTGGCTTATTTTATGTAAAGATGTACAGAATCATGGTAAAAGGAAGGGCAAAGACCATATTCTAAATACCCAGAGGCCAATTATCTTCATAGCATGCAGACAGCATTATATGGGTTATGGATCAAGTTATTTCCCAGCAACCCTGCTTACTCTGTACTTAACAACTGTTCACGTGCCTAATGTAGCATCTTTACAATCAAGAAACATGTTTAGCTATCCCTCTTCTCTCTCTCTCTTCCATTTCCTTCCTTCCTGTATCTTTCAAGACTAAGTACTATGTAGAAGTACTCTGTGCATTTTTGTCAAAGGCCACTGTCAAGGGTCCTTAGATAAAGCATAGTTTGATTTTGCCCTTAAGTAGTGTAATGTATCAGAGTTATAGGTGCCTCAAAATGGTTCTATAGATACTGGTCACCAAAACTTTCATATTACTGTGAATTAATCAATGGAAAGTATTTGAGACCTTAATAGATGTCTGAATAAACATCATACATACCTTCCACCCTCAGAGAGCTTATAGTTCAGGAAAGAAAAAAACAATAGCGGACATGAATTACTACTCAGCAATTAAATCTGAACTGTGTGATGGTGATATTTTAAATACAAATAGGTATTTAAAAAGTGAGAAACTAATGAGATGAGGAGGAGTTGAAAAACACACTCATAGAAGTAGAGATAAGGAATTAGTTGAAAAAATTTCTACTCCTTTTTGGCTTATGTTATACAGGCAAGGCTTTGGACTGTATTTCGGTAATAAACCAAACCATTTGGTTCTTATTTGTGATGAATTCCATAGCCATTTCTGTGTGAGTCTTATTATGGTTTGTTTTGAGACAGGATCTCGATCTGTCACCCAGGCTAGAGTGCAGTGGCACAATCATGGCTTACTGCAGCCTTGACCTCCTGGGCTCAGGTGATCCTCCCACCTCAGCCTCCCAAGTAGCTGGGACCACAGGCATGTGCCACGACACCTGGCTAATTTTTGGAATTTTTTGTAGAGGTGGGGTTTCACCGTGTTGCCTAGGATGTTCTCCAACTCCTGGGCTCAAGTGATTTGCCTGCCTCAACCTCCCAAAGTGTTGGGATTGCAGACGTGAGCCACCATGCCTGGTTTCTATATAAGTGTTATAATCTAAAATAATTAAGAATGATTCTTATAGGTTTAAGACAACTATTTTTTCTACAACTCCTATATCTCATGGGATAAGACAACTCTTGTTAATCATGAGATCCCATTGAGAATGGGAAATTAGTGCTGGACAGGTATCATTGTGATGTAGCTCTCAGAGAAGTCTGAAGCCCAAGTCCCAGAAATACTGAAATGTGAAATAAAGTAAAATGTATAATAGCTGCAGAATCATTGACTTCGGGGCATCTGTGCAGACTGTCTTTGGTTTGTCCTTCCAGGTCTATTCTAAGCCCTGTACTGTGCTTGGAAGCTCAACCAGTAAAGATATAATCAAGAGATGCTTTGCTTCTGTCTTCCAGTTGGATTGGGACAATGGCGGACTCTGGCGAGATACCAGAGGGAGGGAGAAGAATGAAGTCAGAGTATTGATCTCTCTGGCTTACTCTTTGGGGGTTATGATGGGTTGGCTGCCTCAGTTGATTGAAAGGTCACAATGCCTGTCAGGTGGTCCTCTTTTTGTAGCTCTCTCTCCAGGTTCTGTTACCTGACCTGCTTTCTTGCTCCTTCAGTTCTTGGAATTGCAACCACTATTACTAGTCCTGTGGCACTGCTCCAACCCTTGTTGTTTTTCCTAATCTCAGCCCCCCCCCTTTTTTTTTGTAAATATTGCCTTTATTGCACCCTCCTCTACCCAGCTTCAGTGTGCTGCCAATTTTTTTTCCTGTCTTATGCAGATTCAAGGATGGCAGAGGAGCTGGGAGTAGTCCCATGCACTCAGAGTGGCCCTTTGGACCATTTCTTCCCAGCCATGTTGAAGCGGCTAACTTGAGTTAGCCTATGTGAGTTTGAGCCTGAAGTAAAACTAGCTGATGCAGAGGACAGTTGGCCGTGGTCAATCAACCAGTAACTTGCTTGAAAATATATTCACTTCAGACAGTGTGTCCACTCTACTTCTCAAGAGAGTTTGAGCATCCCAAAGCAACTGAGCCATCCACTTATAGGAAAGTGGTGCAGTTGACTGCCAGCCACTCTCTTCAACATTCTCTGTAGCTATACCAGTATCGCTTCCCATTTGCACTTGCGAAAAACATTGAATTCCATACACTACTCAATTAGCGAAAACACTAATAGCTCGATTTCCATGTAAAAATGCTGTTTGCACAAAAATACTGAGTTTTGCGCACACTAATGATTTGCTTATACAAAATTGTATCTAAATTTTTTGGTTTTCAAAAACTTCTTACTTAAAGCTGATGGTCTTAGAGCAGTTATTACAGGCAGGAAAACAACCTAATGACAGCCTTTCTTCCTCCGTGTGCATTCTTATCCCTTATTTGGAGTCTGCAAATCCTATCTGTTTATCTTCACTGCTCTCCTCTGAATCTGCCTAGGAGGTTCAAGGGAAGGGGGGCAGGAAGGAGGAGCAGGCTGACATCCTGCTTCATTTCCCACTGACAGCTGAGCTCTCATCAGAGTCTTGCAACCAGTGATAATGTGCAAATCAAGATCTCTTATGGATTTGCAAGTCCCAGGTGGAACTCATGGCAAAGGCATTTAAAAAACAAAACTGTCTTTGACGTGTGAACTGATTAAGTGTGATATGCCCTTCCCTGCGAGGGTAAGCTCACGGAACTCTGAAGAACTATCCCACTTGCAGGATGGTTGCTCAGATGGCAGTCACTCATTCTGAGGTGACATTTAAAACATCCCAGAGGCAAACTCGGGGCTTTTCCCTGGAGCTTAGTGAGATCATGGTGTTGAACAGCCGTGGGGCTCTCCACAGCCTGGACAATTTTGTTCCGGTCATAAAGTGATATTTCCTATATGAGTGAATGAACGTTTAGCACTATAATTGGTAACTTGTGTGAAAGCTTTAGACTCCTTTCAGTCAACCAACTTGGCCAAGTAAATATTTCTTTCTTACTACGGGCTTGGCATCATGTAGACTGCCAAAGAAGTACTGTTACGATCTTTGACCTTAAGGAGCTTATAATCTTTTTGGAGTTTAAAGAAACATGAAATAAGGAATGAAGAATACAACATAGTAGCATTTTCAATATTTATTGAGCACCTACTAAATGTTAGTCATCAAATTAAGCATAAAATGGTGGCTTTTGCTTTGATTCTGAGGTGCTTATAATCTGGTTGGTGAATGATGTGGGCACAGGTTTTATTATAGAATTTATAGAAGGGAGGGATTATCATAGGTTGGCAGAGTTGAGGAAAGATACAGAATTTGAATTGGATCTTAAGAGGTGGGTAGGATTTAAATAGGTGAAGAGTAATCTAGGGGAGGGGAAATACAGGCTTTGTATCTGGAATACATGATAGGATTGGCAAGGAAAGGCGACAATGGGCTTTTCTAACACTGGAGAGTTTATCTGGAGAGTGGTAGAGAATGTGTCCTTATGGCTTTGAGTTTTGCCTTGGAAGGTTTAAAGACAGATCACTGTGAAGTGTAATGGGGAACATCAGTTAGGTGGCATGTGGTCCTACCAGTAACTGTTTACCTTGCATTTACCAGTCTTCTGTCTTTTACAATAGTTTGTGTTTTCTTCTTCAGAGAAGTGCTATATGAGCTCTTGTGTTATATGTGGGAATGTTTCAGCAGTGTCCCAGCAAAAACCGCATCATCCATCATGCCAGACAAAACCGGCAATGAGGGAGGAGGAGAAGTTTGCTTTTCACTTAGGGAGGCACAAAGGTTGTAGGCAGTCTGCTTTCAGTTCATTCTTCAGTCCAAATATTTTGGTGTACACCTTTTTTTTTCTTTTTCTTGTCCGACTTGGCGCATTCTTTGCCCTTTTCAACTTCTTTCTTATATGAAATGTATTTCACAAGTCTCTGTCAAGTTCTCTACAAAATATCCTTGATACGCAAAGTCCAGAGGGCTTTTAAAATTTTTCTCATCTTGTACTCGTCTTGTACAGGGAACCCTGATAAATCCTTTCTTGTCCTTAAGGGCCACTCTGTGCTCTGCTGGGAGGTCAGTGCTGGAAGGACCATAGTGATGGAGGAGGAGAGCAAGGGGGCGACAAATGGAAGGAAAGTACTTCTGTATCAGCCAGCAACTCACTTGCTCTCTCATGCTTGCAGTGTGAGGCAGGAAGGAGGGAGCAGGCTGGGAATACAGAGGAATCTCAGACTGGTTTGGTAGAATGGAAGTAGTCAAAGGTGGATGAGATCTAGTGCAGATCTAGTGAGTAACTCGGATTGGACCTCCCACTAACATGGATGATGAGAGCAAGTTGGAGAATGAGAGTCTGGCCACAGGCAAAGAGTCTTGGCTCATTGCAGTGATGGTGAGTTATAGATAGGCACGTGTCAGAAAGCAGAGCCGCAGACAAAACCAGGAAGACACCACAGCAGAAGTAATAGTGATAGAAAAGGCACTATGTTCAGGTGCAGACTGAAACCAGTGCCTTTTTTTTTTTTAATGGAGTCTCGCTCTGATGCCCAGGCTGGAGTGCAATGGCACAATCTTGGCTCACTGCAACATCCACCTCCTGTGTTCAAGGGATTCTCCTGCCTTAACCTCCCAAGTAGCTGGGATTATAGTGCATGCAGCAACACGTCCAGCTAATTGTATATTTTTAGTAGAGATGGAGTTTCACCACATTGGTCGGGCTGGTTTGAAACTCCTGACCTCAGGTGATCCACCTGCCTCGGCCTCCCAAAGTGCTGGAATTACAGGCGTGAGCCACCGTGCCTGGCCCCAGTTGCCTTTTGAAACCCACCACAGAGAGGAAGATGTGTTCTTCTTGAGGAACAGGACTCAACACAGGGGCAAAGTTAATTACTACCGGGATGGGTGGGTAATTAAAGAGTGAGGAAAGTGAGGAATAATATTTTTAAAAAATCAGTTCACAGCAGGGACCAGGGCCAGCTGGAAGCCACATGCATTCTGTCTGTCTAAAGGGAGCCGCTTTTTCTCAGCTCCAGCAAACAGTTACCCAGAGGTGACAAGCCCAATGTTGCCAGCTCTTCTGATTTTTTTTTTTTTTTTTTTTTTTTTTTTTGAGACGGAGTCTCGCTCTGTCGCCCAGGCTGGAGTGCAGTGGCCGGATCTCAGCTCACTGCAAGCTCCGCCTCCCGGGTTTACGCCATTCTCCTGCCTCAGCCTCCCGAGTAGCTGGGACTACAGGCGCCCGCCACCGCGCCCGGCTAAGTTTTTTTTGTATTTTTTTAGTAGAGACGGGGTTTCACCGTGTCAGCCAGGATGGTCTCGATCTCCTGACCTCGTGATCCGCCCATCTCGGCCTCCCAAAGTGCTGGGATTACAGGCTTGAGCCACCGCGCCCGGCCTCTTCTGATATTTTTTTAAAAAAGAAAGTAAAAAATTGTTTTTTTTTTTTAAGTAAATTTACCTTTTTTCCTAAATGCTGGAAGTAAATTAAGTTTTGTTTTTTGTTTGTTTGTTTTTTTTTTTTAAACAAAACGAGAAAACACCATAAGGGCCAAGATTATGGGGGCTAACCCAAACACCACTGTGGGCTGCTACTGTGCAGCCTCTAAAAGGAGAAAGGATGTGAGCCCTGAGGTTGAACAGCCTTCTTATCTCAGTTCCCTACTGCCTGTAAAAATCTGTGAACCTGGGATACTTGCCTTTCCAAGTCTCAGATGCCTCGTGCATGAGAGGTAGACAATGATAGTTTTTCCTCAGAGCATTGTAATGTTTACTAATAATATATGTAAAGTGCATCTATTTTTTTTAAGAAAGGACTTTTCATATTAGAGGCAGCTTAGAGGTAGAGCTGTGGGGGCTGGAATCAACACCAGTTTGACTAGTCAGGGCTAAGAAGGTAACTGGAAGTACAAAAAGGCCCTTGAAAGTGGTCATCTTTGCTGGGCAGGATGTGAGTGGGACATTTGACTTTGGAACTAATGGAAAAATGAGGGGAGAAAAAGAAAAATTAGAGGCAGTAACTTGTGAGAAATAGTGTTCCTTAGAGTTAGAGCCATGAGACCATGAAAACCAGAGTAGAGAGAAAAAAGTAGTGCTTTCTCTCATGCCAAGCAGGTTCCATGCTTTATATCTTTAGTGGTATTGCCCAGCACACATTCTACTTGGTTAGGGTGGAGGGACTGGGGCGGGCGGTTGTGGCGGGTGGGGTGGCACGGGTGAGAAAGAGAGAGGCAGGCCTTGGTTTCTGTCCGCCCCCCAACCCCTGTCCACCCAGTCCTACAGTGTAGGGAGAACACTGATTGGTCTTTGCTCAGACTTCCAGATAATAAGAAAAAGAGTTTTAAATTCTTATGGTCCTTTCTAGGTTAGATCTTGTGCTTGTACCTGATACATATTAGGTACTCAACTCTGAAGGTATATATCATCTCCATTTTACTTGTGAGGGAACTGAGGTTCAGCACAGTTCAAGATGGTGCTGTGGTTCACACAAAGCTCAATGACAGAGCTTATATTCCAATCTGAGTCTTTTTGAAGCTTCACACTGTATAAAATTGTCTCCCATCAGTGAGGGGAAGGGAAAGTTTGAGGTGCTGCTGGGGCCTCTTTGTCTTTAAGCCCTTGGAGGACATGGATTCTGTAAGTTAGGAGGGGCATCTCAAACCAGCTACGTTTTATTTCAGTATTCAGGATTGAATGAGGCATCACATTGTCCCAAGGCTGATAAATCCTGAGGAATTAGGTTTCAGATCATTCAGGACATTCTCTTCCTGGGCTGTCTTCAGCCATGTTTTTACTCACCTTTCTTCCCCAGACCCTTTGTTTGGAGCAGGATGGACTACTATTCCGTATACTAATCCCTATATTTTGCAGTGCATTTTTCTTTTGAAGAAAGCAAAGCATGTGGAAGTCCTAGCCTGAAGCTTGGTTTGGGGAAGAGATTGGTAGGTAGATTTGGAATGTTGAAAGTGTTTTCCTCGATTGTGTAGGAAATATGATGCTAGGATGATATTTTATAAATGGTAGTAATAACAGTAACTATTGAAAAGAAGAAGAAGAAAAAGGCAAGTTAGTTTGACACATCTACTAATTCTTCTTGGCCAAAGAAAAAGCATCTAGGGACCAAAGACTGATGTGATAGAGCATTGATAGAGGAGGGAGGTGAAGGAGTCTTAGAGGAAAGGCTAGTTCACCAGGTAAGCAATGAAAGGGAACTGTAGGGAACTGGAATCCATGAATCCAAGCCTTATCTCTGAAGGATACAAGAAGGTA
Source organism: Macaca thibetana thibetana (assembly GCF_024542745.1). Taxonomy (NCBI): domain Eukaryota; kingdom Metazoa; phylum Chordata; class Mammalia; order Primates; family Cercopithecidae; genus Macaca; species Macaca thibetana. Next base: position 109,482,410 of record NC_065585.1, on the reverse strand, counting down.
CTGGACGGAGTTCTTGGCAATGATGCCCATAGGATTTTACTTCATAGATGGGAGCAAGGCCTTGACAAATACAAAACAGATAACCATATAACACAAAGATACAAGTGATATCAAGGTAGTTAATAATCAGTCATCATGTCCTCATTGACATGACATCAGACTGAAGGGATGGTCCTCCTCCTCAGTCTAAAAGGAGTGTAGAAAGTACCATATTTGGGACTTGTAACCTACTGACTCTCAACCTGTATCCATCTTCCATCCCCTCCTTGACACCAATATGTTATTATCTTTCCTTCTGTCTGTAACCTGTTCTCTTCCTGTCTTCCCTCTACTACCTTGTTCTCCTTTCCTCTCTCATCCAAGTGGCGAATGAATCTTTTTGATTCTTCTTCCTGTGTATATCTCTTTAAATCTCTTCCTTTCTATCTATTCCTCATGCTACTAGGTTTCTCTTTTTCAATCCTTCCTACTTCACTTAGTGTTAAGTACTGCCTTAGTGGCATTCTTTTCCCCCTAAATCTGACATGAAGCTTTGCCATCCATTGATGAAGGCTGAACTCCTTGATATGCAATGCCCCTTAGACACTTTTCCATGCCTAAACCACAGACCAATTTTTTTGTCACTCTATTCCATAAACCTTGAAGTCCTTGCTTCAGAAACTGCTGGAAGAAACCGTAATAAATTGTATTAATTATTGAAGGATTTCCTTTTCCTTTCCTTTCCTTTCCTTTCCTTTCCTTTCCTTTCCTTTCCTTTCCTTTCCTTTCCTTTCCTTTCCTTTCCTTTCCTTTCCTTTCCTTTCCTTTCCTTTCCTTTCCTTTCCTTTCCTTTCCTTTCCTTTCTTTTGACGGAGTTTCGCTTTTTTCGCCCAGACTGGAGTGCAATGGTGCGATCTTGGCTCACTGCAACCTCCGCCTCCTGGGTTCAAATGATTCTCCTGCCTCAGCCTCCTGAATACCTGGGATTACAGGTGCATTCCACCACGCCTGGCTAATTTTGTATTTTTTAGTAGAGATGGGGTTTCACCATGTTAGCCAGGCTGGTTTTGAACTCCTGACCTCCAGTAATTCACACACCTCAGCTTCCCAAAGTGCTGTGATTACAGGTGTGAGCCACCGCACCTGGCCGGATTTCATAATTTTCTAATTTTCTTTAGGGATTTGGGGATCTCTATTAAGCTGATTTGAAACACATGTTACCTCTTAGGAATCTATATTCTGCTCTTAAACATTTCTCCCATCTTCCATAATGTTAATAACTTTAAAACACACCAATAATTAATCCATCATTAGCAAAGACCTGTTTGGTAGTGTTTCCAAGAACCATGCCTGTTTGATGTATTGTCCCACACTTAGTCGTGACAGTCCTGTGATGCATTATGTCACTCAATGTTTTCACTCTAGAATAATAAATTGGAGAAATGAGACATCTGCCTGCAGTTTATTCCTGTTATATCTTTTCCTCCCTGAAAAGGAAATGGCAACATTTCTAAAATGAGAAAGCTAGGTCAGCTTGATTCTTCAAAAAGCTACCCACAGATCCATGTGACAATCACATCATTTTTTTGTATCTTAGTATAGTTGATTATAACACAAAAAATATTTATCCCTTTCCTTGGAAAGGTGTTATATTAATTAACCAAAGTGAAAATGGAAACTGCTTATGAGTCAGGCACGATACTAGCTCCAGGGGCACAGGGACAGTAGACTGAGTCCTCCACGGAGGTGGTGGAGTAGAGTGTTTGGTTGAGAGCCTTTGGGCTCAAGTCCCGCTTCTCTTATTTACAAAGTGTGTGTCCTTGAGTATGTGACCTGGGCCTAAGTCTTAATTTCTTCAGCTGAAGAAACGAAAATGATTGTGGTAACTATTTCATAGGGTTGGGCTGGATGAAATGAGTTAGTATATGCAAAGTGCCTGGCATATGTAATAAACTTTTAGTAAATAATAACAATTTATTTTGTTTAATATGCTAGACAAGTATATAGGCTATTATAATAAAGTAAATTTTAATATTAGAGATGAACATTAGCACATGGTCACAACAGATACCCTTCTCTAATTAGACGGATAGATACTCAAAGGTAGCTCATGGATCCCATTGATGTCTTAGGAGTGCCTAATGGTTGAGTGCTTACAGAATGCTAGGAAATGTGTAATTCTCACAATAAGTTTAAAAAATTACTGATACATAATATTTGTACATATTTATGGAGTACACGTGATATTTTGTTACATGCATAGAATGTATATGACCAAGTCAGGGTATTTGGAGTATTCATCACCTCACGTATTTGTCATTTCTACATGTTAGGAACATTTTAAGCTTTCTAACTATTTTAAAATATACGATAGGTTATTGTTAACTATAATCACCCCATTCTGCTATTGAACATTAGAACTTATTCCTTCTGTCTAACTATATGTTTCACAACGAGTTTTTAAGGTAGGTGCGATTGCTGTCTCTGTTTCACAAAGAATCTGAGAACACAGAGAGGTTGAGTAGCTTGTATAATATTCCCCAGCTTCTTGCAAGGCTCAGGCAAGGTTTCCAGGAAAAGGGATGCCTACTGGACATATCAGCAAATCCCTGTATACATGACAATTGGTAACTGGGTAAATTGGGGCATAGGAGGCAAGTTGCCTCCTGTCAAGGGGGTAAAGGGATATGTTTAAGGAGTGGAGGGCCATGGAAATAAAGAGAGAAAGAGACCCATACTGGGTCTGTGGGGGTTGGGGTAAGATGACTATTTGATTAGAAACTCCTTTAGAATGGAGACTTGATCTGTTCTTCTTTCTTATGACACATAGGGGCTATTAGAGCATTTTGTGTAAAGTAGTTGCCAATAAATTAATTAATTAGAAAAAAATCAGTGAAATATTACTTGTTATAGCCAGTAGATTCAGAAGAAAGGACAAGAACCCACCCACATAAGCATTATGTTGTAAGAACTTGGATTGTAAAACCACTAGTGTCTCTGTCAAGAGAATGTTGACTGTGTCAGGGGACAATTGTTTTGCAGTGAAGAAGCTGGAAGAATCAACTTAGAATCACTGTAGATTATAATTTTTTTAATGAAAGAAGACTGAAAAACAGGCAGAGAATAGAGTCTCCTAAACTTAAAGGATTGAAAGCAGCCAAGACAGAGTATACAGCGGTGTCTCACTTTGAACACTTTTGCCAGCAGTGCTGTAGTGACATTTGTCACAAGCAACCTTGCTGAACAATGTTAACCAACTTGGGTAACATTCTTAAACGTTGTCTAACTCAGTAAAAATTTCATCTCATGAGTTGTCTCACACTGAAGACAGACTACTTAGTCACCTTGCAGCATTTCAAACTTTTTAGCAGGCTTTGTTTGGTGGTGCACAGACACTGTCTTGATGACTTGCTACCTGAATGAAGGCACCTGACAAAGAAGCACCATCCACCAAGACACTAGGATAACGGTGATTCACACCTGCTTGAGGCTCTGCTCCTAGAGGCAGATGTGACTGCAATATCCAACTGCACTCATGACACCAAGCTTCTAGGTGAAACTGTACAGTATACAAAGTACCTTCACATACTTTATACCCTGTAATTCTCACAGATGAAACAGGCATTATCATCCTTATTCTCTATTTGAAGAAACTGAGTGTTGAAGCGGTTAACCAAGGTGTCTTGGGTCACACAGTCGGTGGAAAGCCAATATATAAACTTCAATCATCTGAATGAAAGCTCAGTGCTGCCTCTCCTCCAAAATTCCTTCTGCAGAGCAATCATGGGGGTTGTTTCAAAAACCAAAATCTCTTCCCAGATCAAAATCCAGAGAACCTACAGAAATGTGGATGACATGTGCTCTATGGGAATTAAATGAATTATTAGGATTGTGTAATTATTAATAATTAGCCCTGCAGAGTCCATCTAATTCCTGGATCCTATATACTAAGTACAGAATGCTGAATCTATTCTACATAATGAGCCATATATGGTTTACTACACACACTTATATTGTAAGCTATAAACTATTCTACTTGGGCTGCTGTGCCAAAATGCTGCAGGCTGGGTGGCTTAAACAGCGGAAACTTATTTTCTCACAGTCTGGGGCTGCAAGTTGATGATCAAGGTGTCTACAGGACTTGTTTCCTCTGGTTTCTTCTTTGGTTTACAGATGACCGCCTTCTCACATGATAATTTTCCTTGGGCACACACTGTGTCTTATTCTCTTTTTATAAACACAAGGGTTCCACTCATGCTGGATTAGGGCTTACTCAAATGATTGCGTTTTACCTTAATTACCTCTTTAAAGGATACATCTCCAAATACAGCCACATTTTGAGGTATTGGGTATTAGGACTTCCATGCAGGAATTTTGCAGGTAATGCAGTTTAGTCCATAACAGCTGTAGATCGTGGTTTCTATTTTCTTTCTTTTTTTTTTTTTTTTTAAATTTTCTCCCAATCCATCTCTGATTTCTCTTCCATAAGGAAATTCTGACGATTATTAGCAAGTCTGTACACTTAAAGGAATAGTTATGGTTGTCTCTGGACCCGCATTGTCAATAGAAATATAATGTGAACCATGAAAGTAACTTTAACTTTTCTAGTAGCCACACTAAAAATAAAAACAGGCAGAATAAATTTTAATAATATATTGTATTTAGCCCAGTATACTCCAAACATTATTGTTTCAACGTGTAATCAGTATAAAAATTACTGAAACTATTTTACTTTCTTTGTACTACATCTTCAAAATCTGGCATGTGTTTTCTGCTACAGCCCATCTCAATTTGGACTCGACACATTTCAAGTGCTCCAAAGCCACTAGTGATAAGTGGCTGTCGTTTTGAAGGCCTAGACTCTCATCTGTGTGTCTCACATGACTGCCTGCTTCAAGCTTTGATAACTACGTCTTAATCTTTACTTGTGTACTTGCTGAAAGCAAGCTCTCACCCCAACTCTTTCATCAGTGGATTTCAACGGAAGGCATAGGTGCTCTTAAATGTGCTCTAAAAAGTATCCAACTATAGGCTGTTTCTCTCCTGGTTTCAAACTTAAATCTCAAAGGAAGCAATACGTCATGCAAATGTGTGAATTTGGCTACAGGTAAGATGAAAGAAATGCTTGGACTGGTGAGGAATTTGAGCGTGGGCCCTGCTTAAATTCAAAATTAAAAACCAAAATCAAAAAAGCATCTGTGCCAGTCCAAAATATTTTTTTAGGACAGTATTTAACCCCAAGACAATCCAACTGATATGCCTGTGTTCTCTTTGGTATCTGACTTATTTCACAGGGGCAACATTTTATTTAAGAAAAGCAAAGGAATATTTTATATTATATCTTTCCTGACTGCAAGTATCACTGTCTATTATGATCTATTGATGTATCCCTTGCTCATTGATAATAGTGTCTTAATGTTCTTACACCATACTATTATGCCAGCCTCACCTTCTGGTATCAATAGCTTGGGGCATTGCCATTTAAATTCAAGATTACAGTATTCCCCTTACACCATATGTGAGAATACATAGACTAGAGATCATCCTGTGGGTAATGCTATATTTTCCTTCCTTAATTATGGTGAGAGTTTTTATCGTGGTGACAGATAAAAGTGGGAAAGGTCTTTTTCCTTGGATGAAAAGGTTTCATCCTTGTGACCTCGTGGGGGAGTTCTTTCTTAGCATTTAGGAAAATTAGCTGAGTGGAAGGCTAAGTTATCTCCTATGTTCTCCTGTCCCAGCTTGTACTATTTGCCTTGTTATCAGTGTGACTATAAACTAGTGGGAAAAATCTGTGTTTGGTCACAGCCAGAGGTGAGTGGCTGGTTATTATATTTTCTCATTTGGGAAACAATTCACTGTAGCCCTCAGGACAGGGATGTGTTTTTATTTCTCCCTCTCTCCAGCTTGCTTTTCCCTGTTTCTCTGCAGTAATCAGTGCATAGTTCCTTAAGCTACATTAGGTTTAAAATGCCATATTTTCAGGGAAAGCATCTAGCAAATTAAGAGGTTAAAAAATCTGCCTTTCCCTCCCCTATGTATTATATAAAAAGCTTGTTTTGCCAAATTCGTGTTTTTGTGCTCTGATAATTTTCCTCATTATTAAAGCCCACCGTCAATGGCTAATCAGCTGTCCCCCAGGGAACATTTGCATATTGTACAGAAGGGGAAAACTCCAGTCAAACAAGGAAGTAAATCTGGCATCTTTAGGCAAACCCTTAACGTGAATTTTTAAAAGACTGTGTGTACGTGGAAGCTGGGGCAACAGGTTGATCAAATGAGGACTCTGATTGCTTAATCTATTTTCTTTTAATACAAGCGTGGGCTGTCTAGTTAATGGAATAGATCATGAAAATGGAAAAAAGAGAAGAAAACACAAATGCTTCATATTATAAATCTGTTCCTTATTGCTTACAGCTCCAGGCAGCCTTAAGAATCAACTTTTATTAACTCCCTATTAGAGGACCATTTTCCTTATAATTTGATTATTAGAAAGAATATATTTGAAATCTACATTTCCATATAGATAGAACCACTCTGTTTTTATGGCCCTGATGCACCCTTACATACTCACAAAGGGACTCCATCTGCATTTCCTCAGTTGATTGTTTTCGAGAAAGAAATGTGAACAAAATCCACTGAACTAAGAGGGACAGGGTCCAGGTTAGGAAATGATGAATGGCAAGCATTGGCTACCTAGAGCCTCATTAGATAAAAGAAGTATCTTTATTTTCTTTGTCCTTGACAAGCACATCGATTAAGGGAAAATTATTCTGATTTTTCCCTCTTTTCTCCATTCAAGGAAATATGCATTTTCTCTCTTCCCTCTTCTTCTCTCTTCTTTGCCACTTAATATACATACTAAGGATGCACAAACTCCTGCAAAAGTCCTGCTGACTGTATAGGTTTAAGTGCTCATTATCCAGTTCCATGCTGGCATTAATAATAGTTAAAATGTACTGACCTACTCACCTTTTACTTTATCCCAGGCATTGACAGCATTCCATCATTTAATCTTCACAACTACCTATGTGATAGGTGCTGCTATTATTATTCCCATCTGCTAGACAAGGAACCTGTGGATTAGAGGGTCCAAGAAAATTGCCCAAGATTGTACAGAGAGTTGATAAAGGATGAGTTTGGGAATCAAATTTAGAAAGCATGAATCAGTAGTCCAGATTCTTAACCTTTCTACTGTACTGTCTACAAAGTAGGTCCAAACCATGATCTCATTTGATTCCCACACCAAGCCTGTGAAACATTTATTATCATTCCCATTCTAAAGACACACACTTAAGCTCAGGATGGCATATCCCTTGGACATGTTCACTCAGCTGATAAGTGATAAATCTACTGTTTCTCTGCTACTCATGTTGAAAGATTTAGGAGGAATAGGTAGGTATAGGTCCTGTCTGCAAGAAAGTGTGCAGACGCTCCCAAGGGGACTCCAGGTCTCTGATATATTTTATAGATACAGGACTCCAGAATGCACTTGAAGTTTAGAGTAATGTGTGAGGTGGAACTCTGTGGAGACAGTGGATGTCCTCACACCCTACTATCTCCCGTACACCCCAACCAGTTCTACATCTACTTGATTATGGTTGGAACATGCTGCCTCTCTTGAGACATCCAGAATGACAAGTGGGGAATTGCTGCATTAATAGAACAAGGGGAACAAGTTCTAGCATTTTTCCTGTTTCAACCATGAAAACTTTGAGTTGAATGTGCAATAATGAGTAGGAAAAAAATTAGGTAAATACAATTATATAACAGTAGAATTGCTCCAAATTGATTCTCTTCCCCTCGTTGTTTTTTATTCCATTTTATGTTCCTGGGGAGTGCTCATTCAGGACAGAAGTTATCTTAAAGAGTAACAATAGGGTTTGTTTTTAAAATTTGGGTGAACAGAGACAGTGATCCTGGTGGATTAAGATGTCTCTTTTTTTGTTTTTGTTTTTGGAATTTCATTTTCACTGTGTGCTTCACAGGTGGGTATGCAATTATACAACTGCTGTGATCAAGTAAAACCTGGGAGTTGGTCTGGGAGGGTGTGCTTCTCTCCGGTGAAGGGAAGATTTTTCGGTAAAAATTCTGCTAATCATTTTATGAGTGATAATTCATAGAAGCTCAAAAGTACATTAGAGGTAATATAATTGAAATACCTTACTCAGTAGATAAGTTAACTGATATTTAGGAAAATTGACTTTTCCTAAAAGTCAATTCTCAGGATGGGATTGTGAAACATGCAGGAGACCCAGGCAGGCTGGAAGTGGAGATAAAGGGAGAATATCAGATTGAAATAGGGAATATGTCCAGCTGGTTCTTCAAGCAGAGAAAGCCTAAAAGAATATTAAGAACCTACATGTGGAAGAAAAAATGAGATCAGAGACATCAAGACTGAAAGAGTGGTTTGTGTAAAATTTCAAAAGTAATGGCATCCTCATGTATTCCCGCAGCAGAATCAATTTGTCATGGACAAGACCCTAGATCACCTTGTTTTCTACCTCCTTATGGTGCTAATATTGCAGAGTGTGTTGGGAGTGAGCCACACAGGCCCTGGAGTCTTAAGTCTTATGTGGGATCAACTCCACTCTGTCACTGTGACCTTGGGCATATTACTTGTCTTGGTTTTCTCAAGGTTAAGTTAGTCTAATACCTCATAGCATTGTGAAGATAAGATGATATATGAAAAGCATTTAGCATAGTTGCTGGCACAAAGTGAATTTGCAGTAAGTGATAGTTACTATGATTGCTGACTAAGATGGCACAGCTAGTGCTTTTCTGTTTTTTTTTAGAGAGTGTGCTTCAGTTCGACACTGATCTCCTTTTTGACCCCAGGAGCAGGCATTTGAGATGGCTGGCTGGGGACAGGATGCCGTCAGGGATCTCTCTGGGTGAACGCTCTGGTTCCTACAGGAATTGGCTTTGGGCTTCACCATCAGCATGTTCTAACAACTGAACACGTGGCCCACATAAAAATCTGATTGTCAGCTGAAGTCACAGCTCAGAGTTCTGAAACTTAGTCCCAGTAGACACTGCTAGTTTGGTAGGAAAAACAGGATTTCTAGACTAAGATTAGGCATAAGGCAAAGCTGACGATGGGAAATTCTCACACCTTTTGTTTTGGGCATAGCCTTTTGTTTTGTCTGATCCATCAATAAAAAACAACTGCATGGGCAAAAGGTGAATCGTTTATGTGAAAGACAGTTGAGAATCCTTATTTAGAAATAGACCAGAGAGGAGAAAGTTGACATCACAGTACCGTTGACTTACTAGTTCAAGAAAAATTTATGTAGAAATCATTCAAATTTAGAACTACCTAGTGAGGAAAGTTGGAGGGGGTGTCCCAATTTTTTTTTTTTTTTCAGATGCTGAGGTTATGATGAGTGAGTGATTGAGGTATGTTTTAAGGGCCATAGGTATATGGAAAGTACTTTTTGGAGCTTCAGTGAGTATTTTGAAGCATGGCTTTTTGAACTCAAAGCTGCCATTAGGGTCTGAGTTCAGCGTTTAATATTCTCTCTCTCTCTCTCTTTTTTTTATGTTTTTGATGGAGTCTCCCTCTGTTGCCCGGGCTGATCAGGCTGGAGTGCAGTGGCATGATCTTAGCTTACTACAACCTCTACCTCCTGGGTTCAAGCGATTCTCCTGCTTCAGCCTCCCAAGTAGCTGGGATTACAGGTGCCTGCCAACACGCCTGGCTAATTTTTAAATTTTTATTAGAGACGGGGTTTTGTCATTTTGGCCAGGGTAGTCTCAAACTCCTGACCTCAGGTGATCCACCTACCTCAGCCTCCCAAAGTGCTAGGATTATAGGCATGAGCCACTGTGCCTGACCTCTCTCTCGATTTTTAAATCTGTTTTATTTATGATTTTTATGTTTGGTGGAGTGCCTGGCTTATAGTATGTGTTCAGTAAATATTTATTAAATGAATGGATGCAGTTACTACAAGAGGCCCTTATAATGCTAATACTAGCTGATATCTATTGGAAAACTACCATGTGTCAGGTTTTGAGTATTTCGTATGCATTAACTCATGTCATTCTCTCAATAACCATCGAAAATAGGCATCATTATTATCCCCATTTTATAGAGGAAATACAAGAAAATTAAATAAGTTATTCAAAGCCACACGGTTAGGAGGGAGGAGAGCCATGATTCAGACTCTAGCGATCTTGTTCCAGAGCTTTCTGTCTTTACCATTGAAGCTTTGTTGTGGTCCTAAGGCTACTGTGATAAATAAGGACAAGTCCCTGTTTTTAAGGGATATTCAAATTTAGGAGTAGGCAAACATAAAAGTATTCGTACAGCATGATGAAAGGTAGTGTAATTTATTTAGAGCTTAGGACCTGGAGTCAGAGAACCTGCTTCAAAAAAGAGTGAAATAATTTCACAGAAGTTTGACAAATAAAAGTGAGAGGATAACATAGAATCATGAACTCAGAGCACTACAGGGTCAGGGAAGATAACCTCAAATGAGTAATGCAGGTGGAGTATTCGAGTGCTTGTCTGATTGACTAGATAGTATGATGGGAACTGTGTACAAGCGAGGGAATAAAGCACTGTTATAGGCTGAAGTGCATCTCTTCAAACTCATATGTTGAAACCCTAAGCTTCAGTACCTCAGAATGTAGCTGGACTTGAAGATAGGACCTTTAAGAAGGTAATTAAGTCAAATGAGGGTTTTTTGGGCAAGCCCCAATTTAATCTGATTGCTGTCCTTATAAGAAAGGGAAATTTGAACACACAGACACCAGAGGTGCATGTGTGTACACAGATGAAAGACAATAATCTTGTCTCTAATCTTGATTATGGGTGATGCACGCCCATAATCCCAGCACACTGGAAGGCTGAGTGGATCATGAGGTCAAGAGATCATCCTGGCCAACATGGTGAAACCTGGTCTCTACTAAAAATACAAAAATTAGCTGGGTGTGGTGGCATGTACCTGTAGTCCCAGCTACTTGGGAGACTGAGGCAGGAGAATCGCTTGAACCCAGGAGGCTGCAGTGAGCCAAGATCGTGCCACTGCACTCCAGGCTGGTGACAGGGTGAGACTCTGTCTTTTTTTTTTTTTGAGACTATATGAAGATACTGTGAGAAAGCAACCATCTGCAAGCCAACAAGAGAGGCCTCAGAAGAAACCAAACCTGCTGACACCTTGATCTTGCAGTTCCAGCCTCTAAATCTGTGAGAAAGTAAATTTCTATAGTTTAAGACACCCAATCTGTGGTTTTAGTTATGGAAACCCTAGCAAACTAATAACAGCCACTAAGAGGAGTAGTCATGATTCAGGTATGTCTTACTGTTGGTGTGTTCAGGGCTGTGAATTCAGGGCTGCCAGATTTGACAGTTTTTTTTTTTTTTTTTTTTAAATGCTGTAAATCTAGGGGTGTTTTCTCAGAAATATCCTGATTAAAAATTTTACATTTAATATTAAATCCTTTTAACTGAAACAAAACACCTATATGTTATATTTGGCCCATAAGCCTTTGGTTGGGAACCTCTGATATAACTCATGTAGGCATCAGCTCAGGGTCTGGCACATAATGAGCTTTCCTTAAATTGTTATTAGTCAGTGAAAAATGCTGTGATGGAGTAGACTCCAGAGGGACGCCAGATCATCCAGCTCTGGAGGTAAGAGTGGAAGGGAAAATTGGTGGCCTGGAAATGCCTTTGTAGGAGGTAAAGCTTGCGTGGACACCTGAAGGATGATTTGTCATTGTCTAGGTAAGGGAGAGGGCAGCAAGAGAATGCTTTCCAGGTAAAGAGAGCAGTTGTCAGTGGCCCTGAGAAAGAGGAAGTATGGCCTTTTGGTGAACTACAAGTTGTACAATATGTTTGGTGCATGGAGTTAAAAATGGAGGGTGATGATGCTTGACGGGGGGAGGGAAATGAGGGCCAAATTGTTAAACTTTATCGAGAGAGCAAGGGGAGTAATTGAGTTTGAAGCAAAGCAAAGGTAGATTAGATTTGCCTTTTAGGAAGACTGCCCTGGAAATAATGTGAAGGCTGAATTAGAAGTGGTCAGGGTGAAGGAAGGGAAACCAGTTCTCATGCAATGCAAGAGATGATGGTGGTTTGAACTTAAATAATGGCAGTAGAAACAGAATACGGATTTGAGAAATGCTGAAGAGGGAGAATTGACTTGTGATTGGTTGGGTGTGGAGTGAGGGAAAGAATGAGTTAAAGATGACTTTCTGTCTTCTCCTTTGGACAATGGACTGGAATAATACGTCCTTCCCTGAGCTACAGAGCACAGAACATCTGTAAACCAAAGGACAGATGAATTTGGTTTTACATATGCTAAGTTTGAAGTACCTGTTGGTTATCCAAGTGTGATGGAGAAGCTTGCACTTAAAAGCAAGAGATCTGGGCTTGAGATATACATTTGGTATTTACCAGTGGATAGATAATAACAGAGGTCCTGGGAATATTTGGAGTTGGAAGAGGGCTGAAAGAGGAAGCAAAGTTGGAGAAGGAGACCCTCGATACATTAAATTGAACTCCTGACCTTGCTCTGTCTCAAAACTTCTCTCACTTTGCTTGTATCTGTAGCTAAGATTTGAAATTCTCCATTAAAGCAAAGATAGTCATGTCCTATAATGGAGATTTCTAAAGAACAAGGAGTCCATTACTTTATATACAAATAAATTATTAAGGTACTAAGTAAGTAGCTTGGTCAAGGTCAGTGGGAGACTCAGGATGACTTTCTATTGCATATATGCTGTGTGGCATATTCAACATGTTAATATCATAAATGCAATTTAGACATGTAGATAATATGAACTCTAAAGTAATACTTAGGATTACTTTGGAAAAAAGGAAATAATCTTGCTAAAGATAAGAGGGAAATAATACTTTGTGACTATTTACATACTGTTAGTATATAAACAATAAGTAAAATCCTTGTAAGCATGCAAACAAAGAATTGCTGCTCTTCAGATTCCAAGCCCTAGAACAAGGTTAGTAACTCCTTTCTCACAATCCAGCACTGTGAACCAAATTGCGAACATAATTACCTGAGCTTTGTAATTCTGTAAGAACTGAGCTTAAATCAGACATGCTACTGAAGGATCTTATATAATCAGTTATATAACAAGTACACATCACAATTTGTTGTCTTCATTTTAGCAAGAATATGAGCATTAGACGAAGCCCGTCAAGGAACCAAATGAGAGCTGAAAATAGAATGATAATTGCATGACAAATCCAAAGAAGAAAAACGTCTAAGAGAACTTTGTCTACCTATATGAGCATCTTTAAGGTGTTAATTTCCTGCCTCAGTAGCATTGCCTCTAAAGACACGTGGTTCCAAGGATTTTTCAAATACAAAGTTATGAAGATGTGTTACATACTAATGCATCACAGATGTGGCTCTCACTTCAATTAGAGTCGGCTTTAGAACCTCAAGCGTTAATGTTAGAAGAATGGGAAGTGTTTGAGCAAAGGAGGTGTTTCGGAAATACCGGTGCTGTGCCTGTTTCCAAGGTCTATTTGACTCTTTATTGGTAAAATGACTGCAATCGCAATTGGTGAACTTTTTTCAGACATTTCTGGAGTTCTGATGAAGGCAGCTTTGCCTCAGCTAGGCCATGAAGCCTGTTTTGGGACTTGAACAAAACCCAGGTGTTTTGAAAAGTTCTGCATCACCTGCTTTTATCTTCATCATCACTGACCCAAGCAATGTCTGGAAGTTTCCTTGAGCTCCATACTTCCTTATGTTATCTTCTTTCAAAAAGTACATGGACTTCTATAGCCATTAGCTCTTAATTTTTTTCTCTCTCCCAGAAATGAAGAGGAGGAAATATATTATCTTATTGCAGTCAAGCCCTCTAGGTAACAAAATCCCCTCTCCTTTCATTTCAGGGAGCTTGTATAAGCAAAAATGAAAGACAATCTCTGTCTTTTTTGCTAGCACACTGGAGAGGATGCTTTTATACCAGAGGAGATGAAATAAAAGAGGTCACTGTTCAGTGGACCACTCTCTCAGTTACACGGCTCTGTTCTCAGCACTTTGTGAATACTAAGGTTACCTCATCCCCATGGCTATCAGAATATGAATTGTATGGTCTTGAAAATGCCTAATGGTTCTACCAGTCCATTTGAAGTTTAAAAGTATATCACTCTTACAGCTTGGCTTTGGTTTGCAGTGCTGGATACTAGAAGGGCAGAAATGGAGCTGCTCTTACAGCGTGCAGTGATAAGTGAGCTGCTCGGGGCAGAATATCATTGTTATGGATGTGGGGGTAGAAATCTCCAGTCTAATGGGCATTTTACAGCTTTGTTTAGATTGGTTTATTTTCTTCTGGCTGAGCATCAGTTTCTTGAAGTGTCATATTCAGAGCCTGCCTTTCATCTCCAGTATCCTTGAGTATTGTGTTTAAACCAGAACATGCTGTTGGGACAAAGAGCTCAGGACAAGATGGTTTGGAATGGGGCTATTATAAATAGCTTGTAGAGTTACCAATGAAAAGTGATAGGCCCCAATGTATCAGCTAAGGTTTTATGCAAGGTAAAACATCTCAAAATTATCATCGAGAAGTCTCAGCTACACTGTCAGGATAGATTAAAGAGACCTGCTACAGGATGACTTTCTTTTTTCTTTTTCTTTCTTTAATGGAGTTTCACTCTTGTTGCCTAGGCTGGAGTACAATGGTGTGATCTCAGCTCACTGAAACCTCTACCTCCTGGGTTCAAGCGATTCTTCTGCCTCAGCTTCCCAAGTAGCTGGGATTACAGGTGCCTGCCACCACACCCAGCTAATTTTGTGTATTTTTAGTAGAGATGGGGTTTCACCATGTTGGCCAGGCTGGTCTCAAACTCCTGATCTCAGGTGATCCACTCACCTCAGCCTCCCAGTGTGCTGGGATTATAGGTGTGAGCCACTGTGCCTGACCTCAGGATGACTTTCTATTGCATATATGCTGTGTGGCATATGCACAGCCACTTTATCTGGTGTGTTTCTTAAATTTGTAGTGGAACTCATTCATTCCTGAAATCCATTTTGATTTTATATATAACTCTAGAGCTGAGAATTCTAAGTTACAGACTATTTTCTTGACCCATAAGGGCACATTTTATACCCTGGGATTTGCTGGAGGTATGTTTGAGAATGCAGAGCCATTCCACATGATGCTTACTTAATGTTTGATAATTCATTTACTTTTATTCATTCAAGAAATATTTATCACTTATCTTTCATGTGATGGATACTGTTGTAGGCACTGGATTACACTGATGAGAAAAAGATAGCTTCTGCCAACAAAAATTCTTTTCAGTGGTGAAATGGTCAAATATGCTACAAAACAGAGCTGTGAAATGATGTTAATATAGTACTCTAGCAGTGGTTTTCAACAGGGATTGACTTGCCCCATAGAGGACATTTGGCACTGTCTGGAGACAGTTTTGGTTGTCTGAACCGGGGAAGGGTGGTACTGGCAACTAATGGGTAGAGGCCAGGAAATATGCTAAACATCCTACAGAACAGTGCCCTGTGACAAAGAATTATCCAGCCCCAAATGTCAATAGTACTGAGGTTGACAAACACTTGGTTATAGAATAAAAAAACATAATGCCTAATCGAAACAGTAAGTCCTCAGGAGCTCATCTAGCTTTCAAATCAATTCTACCTGAGTGTGAAAGGGCAACAGCAAAAAGCATCCCAATGGTTTGATGTTTCAGTTGAGTTATGAAAGATGAGTAGACATTAACCAGATGAATTAGTGGAGAATGAGAAGGAGGATATGTAGAAAAGCTTTCCAAGGAGAGGAGCCATACAGATTTGGGGGTGACAGATCTTGGCATCATCACTGATTGGCAAGTGGTTCTTTATAGCCTGAACACCTGTAGGATCTGCAAGGACAGAATGATAGGGTACAAGGTCTTGGCTAAAATACTGAAGAGCTTGGATTACTTTTTAGATGTAATGGTGATCCAGTGAATGATATTACAAAATAGAGTGACATGATCAAATCTGTGTTTTCTAATGATTTTTTTTTTTTTTGGAGGAAGGTGGTGGTTCTAATGGGTTGGGGCTGAAGTGTGGGACACTGGTGAGATTTTTTTTTTTTTTTTTTTTTTTTTTGAGATGGACTTTCGCTCTTGTTGCCCAGGCTGGAGTGCAATGGCATGATCTTGGCTTCCCTCAACCTCTGCCTCTGGGGTTCAAGTGATTCTCCTGCCTCAGCCTCCCAAGTAGCTGGGATTACAGGCATGCACAACCATGCCTGGCTAATTTTTTTTTTTTCTTTCTATTTTTAGTAGAGATGGGGTTTCTCCATGTTGGTCAGGCTGGTCTTGAACTCCCAATCTCAGGTGATCCGCCCTCCTCAGCCTCCCAAAGTGCTGGGATTACAGGTGTGAGCCACTGTGGCCAGCCGAGGTTTTTGTATTTATTCCAGGTGAGCACTGCTGAGAGCCTGAATGGGCAGTGATCATGCAAATGAAAATGAAGTCACAGATAGAGACTTTTAGAAAGTAGTGTTGTTAGGAGAAGTAGCCAGTTAGTTGTGGGTATTTTAGAACAGGAACTATTAGAGGATAACTCTCAGGTTCCAGCACCACCAGATAAATAGTGTTAGCTTTTAACAAGTTAGGGAATACAAAAGGAGAAGTAGTTTTGGGTGAGAGAGAACTGTGAAGGAGATGGTGAAACCCTGTGTTATGGAAGGAAATCATGAAACCAGTCTAATTAAAACTGTCGGTCACTGGGGGCTCATCTAGCTTTCAAACTTGTCTTCTAATAAAACATATGAAATGTTTTCCTAAAAGATAACCTGACTTGTTAGCTTGGTAAAGATGGAAATACAAGGAGGCATCTATTCTGACAGGTTTACAATCTGCACAAACTCATAAGGACATTCCTGTCAGAATTGTCTGCTTAGCCTTTATTGGAAGCAATTATTCTGGACAACTGAAGCATATTTATAAGGGCACCAACTAGAAATGGCTCACTCTCTGTTACCTTGATTGCAGTTCACTCTTTCTCCTCAGGTAGATGGTGACCACAGGTGTAAGGAACCCTGTAGCCATGTTGACTCTGCTTACTTGATTGGGTACTACAGTTGGGAAGAGGACTTGTTCTCCAAAGGAACAGGGACTCCTGGGATAATCAGTTTGGATTACTCTTGTCTCTGTGCTTTGTAAGTTTCCTGGCCATTTGAAATTGCAAGAGACTTTAATCTTGTTGGGATAGCTTCAGATTGTCCCTCCTATAGACTTTTTTTTTTTTTTTTCTCCCAGATCTAATGCTATCCAATAGGAAATTGGTTTGTGTCGAATTTCTGAGATCTGCATTTGGGAGCTAAAATATTTTTCTGTGTTTCCCATATAACTTGCCTGCTGGCTTGAGTGTGCCCTTTTTAGGCTACAGAAGTTGGGTGAGATTTTATGGTTGGGTAGGATAATCTATTTTGCCCCACTTTTTAAAACAGCATCCTATGTTACAGAAGTAAGATCCCTGTGATTTTACTCTTGCCTGAACAATTCTAATAAAAGGAGCTGATGTTATTAAATACTGGCAATATGTCAGGTTTTTACATGAGCCAACTTATTTAAGTTTCATATTTTTATTTGAAATAGTCATTGTCTCTTTTTCAGTTGAGAAACCTATGACTCAAAGATGTAACACTAGTAAGTGACAGGGTTATAACCCTTTCCTGTGGCTCCACCTGGCTCAATGCTCTATTTTAAATGCCAGATGGCTTTTTAGCCTCCTTTTCCTGAAACAACACAAATGGCAGAGCTTTGACTATAATGAAGAACCCTGCTGCATGCAAGGCAATAGTCACCTAGTCTCAGTAACACTCCATTCTTCTCTCATTCTGAATGTTGTTCTATTTTGAATTTTGGTTGTGTACATGCTTGTCATCCCCTATTAGACTGATAGTTCAAATATATGAAATCATTGTAGGTCTGTTTCGTCTGTCTGTGGCTTTGTTCATGCTTGTGCGGTCTTGTTTTCTTGTGTAAATGGTAATATATGACAGTTCCTGGATATTCTTGAAAAATTATTTGTGAGAATAGAGACGCTTTGTGTTTGTTTCT
Organism: Macaca thibetana thibetana; assembly: GCF_024542745.1. Taxonomy (NCBI): domain Eukaryota; kingdom Metazoa; phylum Chordata; class Mammalia; order Primates; family Cercopithecidae; genus Macaca; species Macaca thibetana. The sequence continues at coordinate 109,464,382 of NC_065585.1, read as the reverse complement.
GCTAGACATTGATAGACATCTCCAGAATGAACTGCTGTGGACCAATTCAGGGTTGAAGAGTCTCTGGCCCATGCAGCCTATGCATAGGACACCCAGGATCATTGAACCCTTTTTTTTTTTTTTTTTTTTGAGACCGAGTTTCACTTTTACTGCCTAGGCTGGAGTGCAGTGGCACAATCTTGGCTCACTGCAACCTCTGCCTCCTGGGTTCAAGTGATTCTCCTGCCTCAGCCTTCCTAAGTAGCTGGGATTACAGGAATGCACCACCACACCCAGCTAATTTTGTATTTTTAGGAGAGACGGGGTTTCTCCATGTTGGTCAGGCTGGTCATGAACTCCCAACCTCAGATGATCTTCCTGCCTCAGCCTCCCAAAGTGCTGGGATTATAGGCATGAGCCACCGTGCCTGGCCCATTGAACACCTCTTAAGGGCAAGTGGGCAGCTACTAGGTATGACTTATGCCTTTCACTTTTCTTCTCCCTTTCAGCTCTGTCACTAAGGCAGCCCTCTCTGAATTTTCATTGGTTGGGAAAGAAGAGGAACTGTTTAGATCTAGTTTACCCTTACCTTGATAGAGTGACACCTGGGGCCCAAGCTCTGTGTCAGGAGGGTCTCATAAAGCTCCTCTTGTATTACTCTGTTCTCATGCTGTTAATAAAGATACACCCAAGACTGGGTAATTTATAAAGAAAAGAGGTTTAACAGACTCACAGTTAGCATGGCTGGGGAGGTCTCAGGAAACTTACAATCATGTGGAAGGGGAAGAAAACACATCCGTCTTTACATGGCAGCAACAAGTAGAAGAATGAGAGCCAAGCAAAGGGGGAAGTCCTTTATAAAACTGTTAGATCTTGTGAGAACTCACTCACTATCATAAGAACAGCATGATTAAGTTACCTCCCACTGGGTCCCTCCCACAACATGTGGGGATTATGGGAACCACTGTTCAAGATGAGATTTGGGTGGGGACACAGCCAAACTATATCATTCCATCCCAGCCACTCCCAAACCTCATGTCCTCTCATTTCAAAGCACAATCACGCCCTTTCAACAATACTTCAAAGTCTTAACTAATTCCCTCATTAACTCAAAAGTCCAAGTCCAAAGTCTCATCTAAGGCAAGGCCAGTACCTTCTACCTATAAGTCTGTAAAATCAAAGGCAAGTTAGTTACTTCCTAGATACAATGGAGGTACAGGCATTGGGTAAATATAGCCCTTCCAAGTGAGAAAAATTGGCCAAAACAAAGGGCCTGCAGGGTTCATGCAAGTCTGAAATCCAATAAGGCAGTCATTAAATCTTAAAGTTCCAAAATGATCTCCTTTGACTCCATGTCTTATATCCAGGGCACACTGATGCAATGGGTGGGCTCCCACAGCCTTGAGCAGCTTTACCCCTGTGGCATTGTAGGGTACAGCCCCACAGCTGCTTTCACAGCTAGTGTTGAGTATCTATGGCTTTTCCAGGTGCGCAGTATAAGCTGTTGGTGGATCTACCATTTGGGGGTCTGGAAGACAATGACCCTCTTCTCACAACTCCACTAGACAGTGCCCCAGTGGGGACTCTGTGTGTACAAAGAGATTAATACAGTAAATTGGTACTGCTAGAGTAGGGGGCTGCTGTAAAGATAACCAAAAATGTGGAAGCAACTTTGAAATCACCCTACATTTCCCTTCTACACTGCCCTAGCAGAGGTTCTCCATGAGGGCTCTGTCCCTGCAGCAAACTTCTTCCTGGACATCCAGGCATTTCCATATATCCTCTGAACTCTAGGCAAAGGTTCCCAAACCTCAATTTTTGACTTCCGTGCACCTGCAGGCTAAACACCACATGGAGGCCACCAAGGCTTGGGACTTGTAACCTCTGAATCCATGGCTCAAGTTATGCCTTGGCCCCTTTTAGCCACAGATGGAGCAGCTCAGATGCAGGGCATCATGTCCCGAGGCTACACATGGCAGAGGTCCCTGGATCCTTCCCAGGAAACCATTTTTCCCTCCTAGGCCTCCAGGCCTGTGATGGGAGGAGCTGCCAGGAAGATTTCCAACATGCTCTAGAGACATTTCCCCCATTGTCTTGGCAATTAACATTTAGTTCCCAATTACTTATGCAAATTTTACTGCTGGCTTGAATTTCTCCCCAGAAAATGGGTGTTTCTTTTCTACTACATCGTCAGGCTGCAAAGTTTTCAAACTTTTATGCTGTGCTTCCTTTTGAACATTTTGCTGCTTAGAAATTTCTTCTACCAGATACCTTAAATTATCTCTCTCAAGTTCAAAATTCCACAGATCTCTAGAGCAGGGGCAAAATGCTGCCAGTCTCTTTGCATAGCAAGGGTGACCTTTACTCTAGTTCCCAAAAAGCTCCTCATCTCCCATCTGAGAGCACCTCAGCCTGGACTTTATTGTCCATTTCACTGTCAGCATTTTGGTCAAAGCCATTTAACAAGTCTCTAGGAAGTTCCAAACTTTCCCACATTTTCCTGTCTTCTTCTGAGCCCACCAGACTACTCCAACCTCTGCCTGTTACTCAGTTCCAAAGTTGCTTCCACATTTTTGGTTATCTTTACAGCAGCCCCCTACTCTACAAGTACCAATTTACTGTATTAATCTCTTTGTACACTTCTAATAAAGATATACCCAAGACTGGATAATTTATAAAGGAAAGAGATTTAATTTACTCACAGTTCAGCATGGCTGGAGAGGCCTCAGGAAACTTACAATCATGGCAGAAGGGGAATCTAACACATTCTTCTTCATATGGCAGCAGCAAGGACAAGTGCTGAGCAAAGAGGGAAAAGCCTTCATAAAACTATCAGATCTCCTGAGAACTCACTCACTATTAATAAGAACAGCAGGAAGGTAACTGCCCTCATGATTCAGTTACCTCCCACTGGGTCCCTCTCATGACATATGGAGATTTTGGGAACTACAATTCAAGATGAGATTTGAGTGGGGACACAGCCAAACCATATCACTCTTGAACTCTAAATCTCTAGCCACATGTGGCTAATGCTGTCTACTTGAACACAATGTTTGTGGTATCAGCAACTGCCCTCAGGGAAAATGCAGCTCTGGTGTTCTGGTCTTTACCTTACCTTTATTCTTACAGACTTTCTTCCCCCAAAAATTGGCCTGAGGTATCTCCCTGTATTTTTAAGATCTTTAGTGTTTCTATTTATTTGGACAAATTTTACCCAGCACTTTAATTTGAGTATATGAATATAAGTTAGAGAAAGTTGGTATTATTAATATCAATAATTATGTTGATAAAGCCATCATGTTGATAAAAGAAAAACTGCATTTTAAGTTATATTCACAGCTTTTAAAGAATGATTTTTAGTCAATATGTAGGTCTTTCGGGGGAAGATTTGAATTTCTCCCCAGGAAATAGGTGTTTCTTTTCTATTACAGAAACACCAGTTGAGAACAACAATTAGGACTATAAACTGGGATTTCATCAAGAGAACCAATATAATATGACCCTTCAAAGGCCATATTAACAGAATAAAAGGGCCCCGGCTTGGATTGAAAGTAAGAGATAGATAGTAAGAGGTAGATTGCGGAACACAGAAGGCAAAGAACTGCCCTAGAAAGGGGCTAGAATCTGACCCCATGTGTCTATAATAATAATAACTTTTATTTGCATTACATTGTGTTGTTTGCAAAGTGTTTTAAAATACTATACCACTTATTTCATTTAATTGTAACAATGACCTTAGGAAGAAGGTTATTATCATTAATATTTTACAGAAAATGCCCAAGAGCACATAGCTATGGGAGGCTTTGATAAGAGAACCCTGATCTTTAATACCCTCCTTGCCACATTCATATTCTATCTTCACCCTGAAGGAAGGCAGTTTCTTGTGTTCTAAACTGTCAGTTGAATGTGATGTTATTGATGAGTTCATACTGCAGAAGGGACACAGAATATGATTAAGGATAATGAGTCTGCTGTTTGGGATAGTTGTCACAGTAACTCAAGGGTTCTTACAGGTTACTAGAATTTAATAGCAAAGTTATCCTAAAGAACAGCTCTGGCTTCAAAGCTTCTATACTCTAAAACTTAGACTACCAATTGTGGTTGAGGCATTTCATTCTGTGGTTGCCGCCTGCCATGTCAGCCTTCTTATTTTTCATCTTATATATGGGTCATGAAATCATACCAGACTACCAGACATACTCTCCATTCTTTGCCGTTTCCTATCTTTGTCATGTGGCTGATGTGGTTCTCTCCTTTAGGAATGACATTTTCCATCATTTCTACCTATAAAATCTTGCTTGCCTGTCAATGTCTTTTTCATGTGCTGCTCTTCCATGAGATGGCCCCCTTTTTTTTTTTCTGCCCACCACTTGGCTGTTGATTCTCTGTATTCCTATGGCATTTTGTTTCCTCTTTATAGCACAGGTTGCAAAAGTTACTAAAAAGCCAGGGATTTTGGTCTAGGTCTTGCTGTTCACAGAATAGAAAGCCAATAACTGAGTCAAAAAGTATTGCCAGGGAAGAAGGCTTTAGTCTGGTGCTGTAGCCAAGGAGAACAGGAGATTCAATCTCTCATCTTTCTCTCCAGTGGACTAAAATCGGGGAGTTTATATAGCAGGGAAGGTGGGAAAACAAGAATTAAGGAGGGGTAAAGAAGCAATCAAGATGGGTGAGGTATCGGGCATCTCATTGTCTGGATGCATTAGTGTGAGTTCCAGTTCCTTTCCTGAAGGTCAGTTTCCTGAGGATAGAACTCAAATGAGACAAATGGAAGTTTCAAGTTTTAAGACCAGGAAAGTATGCTTTCTACATTTATTATTGGGAAAAAAACCCTGTAAATATCAGTTCTATGGGACAATTAGGTTGGCTTTCCAAACTGAAATATGTGCATGAGCCAGCCTGGTTCCTTAATTAAGGGAGGTAGTTGAGTGTAAAAAAGCTATTAAGATTATGGTGAATTTTTGAGCTCCTTATCTAATAGGTAACTACCACTATGTTCTAGGCATTACACCCAAACTAGTGTGTGAGTGTGAGTGTGTGTGTGTTTGTATGTGAGAGATCTCTTAGTTTAAAAAATATTGGTAAATAATTCAAATGTTTTTTGAAAAGCTGGGGAGACAAAACAAAAATTGTCCTGAAGACTATGTGTGGCCCATTTCCCTAGTTTATGACCCTACTCTATAGAATTTGGGGACAAATAAACAGTACAAGTCAGAGTATAATATGTCCATCATTAATGAAATATCTACAGAGAGTGAACACTCTACGGGATCATCCTTCTAACCTTAGAGTGTCTTTTGTAGAGTAACTTATACGTTTTTGTTGAATTGCAGGAAACTTTTGGGGAAAGTTCCCAAAAACTTTGGGAGAACTGTGTTTCCCTGAAGTTTGGAGGGTGAGAGGTGAAAGAGGTTGAGAAGAATGAGTTGGCTGGGTGAGTGTGCTACTTTAGAGAAGTTGAGACTACTTTTTATAAACTTTCATTTTGATGTTTTATTAACCACTACTGTTGGTGAATTTAAATATTTTAATGATCAGTATTACTCTTTGCATGCCCTGGGGCTTTTTGGTTTTTTTTGAGAAATGGCAGCTTAAAAAAATTAAAATAGACTATCCATTCTATCAGCTTTCAGAATTCTTGGTGCTCACTCTGCCCTGAATCTGGGTCAGCGTGGCATTTGGTGACTAAGAAACCTGAATCTACCTCCCTAGCAGGCTTTCACTGTGTTGAAATTGCTCTTTAAGTAATTTCATTTCTCTTGATTGAGCCTCTGCAAATTATTTCACAAAACAATTCTTCAATTCTTCATTTTGAATGTGAATCTCCACACTTCCACAAAGCTTGGGGGGAAGAAAGAAGCATTTATTACCACAAAAAACATTTGTTACCACTACATTTAAATCTTGCCTTTCTTTTCTTGCCTTTCTAACTATTAAATATCTTTTATCTCGTAAACTATGTAAATTATAGATTGTGTATCTATGGGGAATCTCTGGTGTATATATAAGTTCATAACTCCTTAAGGCTATAAAGTATTTTTTTAAAACAGAGGTTGGGGAAGGTGAATTTATCTTTCAATCTTAAAAAAAAAAAAAAAAAACAGCATTGAAATGGTGGGCAATTTTTGGTTGAATTTTAGTTACACTTGGCCTCTGTATCCATGGGTTCTGCATCAGTGGATTCAACCAACAAAGAATAAAAAATATTCTGAGGTGGGAGGGTAGGAAATGATAAAACAAAAATGATATAAAAAACACAGTAAAAAAAAGATAAAAATAATATAAATAAAAATACAGTATAACAACTATTTATGTAGTATTTACATTGTATTAGGTATTACTAATAATCTAGAGATGATTTATAGGAGGATGTGCATAGGTTATGTGCAAATACTATGCCACTTTATATCAGGGACTTCAGCATCTGCAGATATTGGTGTCTAAGGGGGTTCCTGGAACCAATCTCTGTGGAACTGAGGCACCACTGTAGTTTATTTTTTTTGTGGAGAGGGTATTTGTTCTTGTGTTAGCATGCTAATGTAGTCATTCATGAGAGGAGATTGTTTTCTTGCTTTGCTGCCTCTTTTTCCACAAAAGCATCATCTTCAGATGAGAGTTAGGGCCTTGACTCTTGTGCCTGGAGTTTCTCCCTGTTGATTCACACCATAGAGGGTTCCAACTGGGCCTTTTTCTGTCCCCTTCCTTCCTGTGGTTCATCCAGGATCTGTGCAGTGACCAAGTGTGGAGTCGTGATCTGTAACTATCCCTGGAAATTCTCCTACTTCATTGGTCTTATCTCTCCTGTTTTCTTTTGCTGTGCAGTCTTGCCTTTTTCAGTGCCAGCCTTGGCTAATTTCTCCCTCTCTGGGTTGCTATCTAATTCTGTAAATCATTGACTGGCGGAGTGTGGAGCCTCAGTCATGTCACAGAATTGTGATTTTTTTCATTCCTTCTCACTCAACCATTCTGAATTGTCACTTTTCAGCCAATTCTTAGACACGAAGTTGAAAAAATATATAAATAGCTTTGTGTGACTCACCTGAGGGATTCCTTGACCTTTTATTTCCATTGTTTTCATTTTCCCCCCGACCTTAGTTGGAAATCAACAGTCTGCATTTTAAAAAAACAAAACTCATTGCTCTGCTCTACTAAAGTAGAGTGTGAAGAAGAGTAGGGGGGATTTTAAGACTCCACAGGGAAGAGTTTGGAGGGATTATACATAGGAAAACAAAAACATGAGAAAAAATGTGTAAGTTGGATATTTTAAAGGCATAAAAATGATACTGTAGACTTTGGGAACTTGGGGGGAAGATGTGGGGGTGAGGGATAAAAGACTGTATTTTGGGTACAGTGTATACTGCTCAGGTGATGGGTACACTAAAAATCTCAGAAATCACCACTAAAGAAATTATCCACGTAACCAAAAACTACCTGTACATCAAAAACTATTGAAATAAAATTAAAAAACACACACACACACACACACACACACACACACACACACACACACAAGAATGAACATAAAAGGAAGGTTTTTCTATGTTTGGCAATCCTAAATATATATGTGACGTCAACCAATATTGAGTTGTGATGTTGAACCTTTTCTAAACTATTGATAATAAAAGGCAAACTTAAACAACTAAAGCTGAATGAGATATTTAAAATCTTCTTAATAGAAAATTATTTTTATAAAATTATTATAATCATGCATTGCTTAACAACAGTGATGCATTCTCAGAAATGTGTCATTGGGCAATTTCTTTGTTGTGAGGACATCATAGAGTATGCTTCCACAAACTTAGATGATATAGCTACTATACATCTAGGCTATATGGTGTAACCTGTTGCTCCTAGGTTGTAAATCTGTACATCATATTATTGTATTGAATACTGTAGGCAATTGTAACAAAATGGTATTTGTGTATCTAAACATATCTAAGCCTAGAAAAGATACAGTGAAAATGATATTATAATCTTATGGGATCACCATCATATACATGGTCCCTGGTTGATTTAAATGTTATGAGATGCTTGACTCTATTTGAAGAGGTGATCTAAGTATGAGCAGTCAAAAATGTGAAGAAAATATCATAGATATTTGTCACAAAGTTAATTAGTGAAAATGTTATGCTATTTTCTGAATATTTGTCATGTTTGTGGCATCTGCCAGCTTTTAAAAATTTGTATTTATGATCCTTTTCTGATTTATTTTTGTACCGTAGTTTTATATTTGAAATTTCGTGTTACTTTTCTTAGAGAGGGCCTTCAAGATTGTGAAAGCTTTTAGGCCCTACAAAACCTGGATCCATCCTTGATCTGACTTATCTGTAACCAGCTGATACTTTCTGTATATCAGCTGAATGTGACTAACTGAGGTACCCAGATTAAAAGCTTAGAGCCAACTTCAGATTCTGGGGAATGGAACTCTAGCCATGTGATGGCTACTCCCTGGTAGCAGTATGATCCCCATTCCTTCTTGTTGATCCTGGATTAGCTACTTACTAGGTAGGACAAGGATTGGAGTGCTTTGGAAAATTTGCTGAAGTCATAAACCTGACTAGTTTAAAAACTGAATCATGCCATATCCTGGGGAATGAGTATATACCCTCCGGGACTTCTATATTGGAACTTGAGATCTAAAAAGTACTTCAAAATAAGCAGACAAAAATAATTCTATTAGGACAAAGTAGGGTTAGGAGAAAAATCTTTATATAAAACCCAAAATAATTTTCTTTTTCAAGATTAGGATTCTAAATATTCTCTCTATGAAAGTCTGTAACATTGTCATACTTACTTTGCTTTGTCCAAAATTAATATATGTCATTCAGCTTTATTTGGTCAGGGTTAGCATGATATATCTTTTTTCATCTCTACTTTTAATCTGTCTGGATCTTTAAAATGAGTTTCCTTTAGACAACATATAGTTGAGTCTTTTTTAAAAAAAATCTACTCTGACAATCTCCATCATTTAATTGGTATATTTGAACATTTGCATTTAAAGTGATTATTGATCTAGTTGAAATAATGTCTACCATATTTGTATGTATTTTCTATTTGTTGTCCTTTTATTACTTTTACTCATATTCTTCCTTTTTTGATTTTAAGCATTTTATATGATTTCATTTATTTCCTTTCTTAACATATTATAATTCCCTTTTAAAAAATATTTTTTAGTGGTTATCGTAGAGTTTGCAATATACATTAATGACCAATCAAAACCCACTTTCAAATAACATTATACTCCCTGTAAACCAAAAAGTGATTGAGGGCTGGGCGCAGTGGCTCATGCCTGTAATCTCAGCACTTTGGGAGGCTGAGGCGGTGGATCATGAGATCAGGAGTTCAAGACCAGTCTGGCCAAGATGGTGAAACCCCGTGTCTACTAAAAATACAAAAAAATTAGCCAGGCATGGTGGCAGGTGCCTGTAATCCCAGCTACTCGGGAAGCTAAGGCAGAGAATTGCTTGAACCCGGGAGGTGGAGGTTGCAGTGAGTCGAGATCGCATCCCTGGACTCCAGCCTGGGCGACAGAGGGAGACTTGTCTCAAAAAAAAAAAAAAAAAAAAAAAAGTTGACTGAGGCAGGTATCTCAATCAATTAGAGGTTTATTTAACCAAGGTTGAGGAAGCCCAGGACAAAACTCAAATCACAAGAGCATCTGTCTGTGATCTATGTTTTTTCCAAAGAGGGTTTTGTGAACTTTTGTATTTAAAGGGAAAAGAGCAAGCAAAAGGGAGACAAAAGGGAGGGGAGTATAGGCTGTGAGGCAGATGGTTACATTATAGTGAGGCTCTGATGAGCTTCAGTGAATCTACATTTTATATGAGAAAAAAGAAGCGTGTCAATTATGCATTTTCTTGCACTTAGTAAATCTACATTTTATATAAGAGAAAGTAAGCATGTAAAAAGAGGGAGTAGAGGAAATGAGGCGGTGACATGGGACTGTGAAATTACAGCTACCTGTTTGAAAACAAAAGGGAAATAGTGTTGGTGGCTCAGTTCTCATGGTTAACTTTCCCTTTGGCATGTGAGTTTGTGGCCCCAAGATTCTATTTTTCTTTCACATGCCTCACAGATAGTACAAGTACCTTATACTACAGTATCCCTAATTTCTTCCTCCTGTCACTTATAACATTTCTGTCATTCATTTCACTTACCTATAAGCTATACTCACTGAATAAATGATAGAGCTACTAGAGGTAAAATTCACAAAAGTGTTGGGGACCCCTAAAACTGGGCCCCCTCCGAGTTTTTAATTCTCCAACTATTCCATACTGATCCTCTAGTAATTTGTCAATTATAATTTAAAATCTTCCCACCAATATGGCTTTTGCTGTGCACTTCTCCTCCTGGGCTTCTGATCTGTTAAGTTGTGAATCTCTGTATCTGCCTCTCTATCTTCAGTTTTGGTGACAGCAGTTTTTCCTGTGGCCTTAATTCTCTGATAGATCTAATAAGGTTGTTGATTTTCAGTTTGTTCAGAATTTTCCTTGTTGTGAGGATGGGAGTGATGACTTTCAAGTTCTTGGACTTCCAGCCTCTAGAATTGTGAGAAAATAAATTTCTGTTGTTTAAGCCACTCTTCTGTGGCATTCTGTGGTGGCAGCCCAAGCAGATTAATACACTACACCTATTTCAGGAAATATACTGGCAATGCAGAGATGAAGAGTTTACTAGCTCAACAGTGACTGACAGATCCTAGAATTAAAATGATTACTTTCTAAAAATTTGCGTTGTGTTAGATGCCTAGAATTAAAATGATTACTTTCTAAAAATTTGCGTTGTGTTAGATGCCTACTTTCTTGTAAAGGGGCTCTTTGAAATAATTTTTAAATTTGGGTTAGAAAAAAAATGTAAGAAAACATTGCTGTAAACAAAGAAAAAATAGTCTCCAAACTTTTTTTTTTTAATCACATTGCCTTGTAGATGAAGGCCTAAAGTTATGCACTAATGTTAACCACGAAGGCCACTAATATAAAAATGGTTGAAATTTACATATGAAGATTTATCAAGATAGAATAAAATAAATGCAGTCAGCTATAAACATATATTACACAGAATCTCTGAGAAAAGCATGTGAAGTGCCAGATGAAAAAGTTGAGCGTGATAGCTGTATTGAACAGAGCTCAGGAGACAGTCAGGTTCTGTGATGAGGAGGGGTAGCTGCATAGCTCACTAGTGCTGTTGTCTTTGGGAAGCTGTCCTATGCCTCTAGCTTTATTTTCCTTGGAGCACAATGGAGATAATAATCCTGTCCTGACCATATTGCAATGTGTTTGGGGGGATTAAGTGATATTGAGAATGTGAACGGGCCTTGGCCTTTTATATTACTGGAGAGTGAGTATTGCTGTGAGGATAATGGACGTAACGTGGGAGACAGCTTCCAGTCCAGTGTTCAGCCCAAAGTAGGGATGCTTTACAAATGGTTCCAGAATAAATGACTGTTAAATAGCCTAAACTGAAACTCTAATATTCTGGATTCTAATCTTCTAGAGGCTTTAAAGATACGCTCTAGGGTTTTTATAAATGTAACAGGTATAGTGAATCTAGAAATCTCAGGGTGTAATACATTTTTTTTTTTTTTAACCAACTCCGTCCAATTTACATTTCATCCATGGGAGAGTTATTTCTCTTTGTCTTTAGGTGGGAAATTTGACATATCCTGTAATTTTTCTGCTCATTCTTAGGTAACTGGTAGTCGTAAGATCATGAGTCACAAAGCACTAACTCTGTTCTGTTTGTTTTATTTGTAACTGTTCAGTGTTCCATTCAAGATATTAATCAGTCTTCTTCAATCTTCCATTAAAAGTCCTCCTCTCCTTTCCTTGGATATGTGCTTGGGTTGCAGGGTACCTTCAGGGCTTGTTTCTTTTCTCTCACTTACTTGCTTCACAAGCAAGTAACTTTTGCTCTTTTGGGCCTCTGGTTTGGGAGATGCGAGACTGAGAGGTGAAGGGATAAAGCAGACCTTACTTTAACTGGGCTACTTCAAATTTTCTGGGCCTTGGACAATGGTTAGAACAGACTCTTTCTTGGTACTTCAGTGGATTCTTCACAACTTCCAGTGATTGTCAACTCTTGAAACATAGGTATCATTATTTCTCAGGCTGCCACACACTCTAAGCACCTGATTCTCTGGTGGTTTACTCCAATTGCTGTTCTTTTTGTGTTCTTATTGACTTGGGATAGGATTTTAAAGGACTATGGCCCAGGTCTCTTTCTCATGAGCAGTCTATATTTGCATCAAAGACTTTTGTAACCATTTTGCTTGCAAGACTGAGAAGTTGTAGGGGGATTCCAATGATGTCACTTTATTCTGCTGTCATAGGATAGCTACTTTAGAGTCATATCAGGATTGCATGGACCACATGGAAAGCTCTTCCAAAGCTCCCTCTTGCTGTGATTGGGTTAAATTTTAGCATCTCTCTCACCAGCACTGCATCTCCCCATAACCCCTACCTTTATTGGTTAGGACTCTGCAGTTCAACAGCTCTTTCTAAGGAAAACCTTACAAATCCTTCTTGTTTCTCTACTTTCTAACTTGACTTATATCCTTGATCCTTCTGAAAGGTCCAAGATTTATGAATTCATGCCTCAACTATCTCTTATAAATTTTTCACATGAGAATCATCCCACATTCACAGTGGTATCTGATACGTCTTATAGTGATGCTTTTGTTGAAACTTCAGTATCACACCCTACTACAAAAACAATAAATCATTTCCATCAAAGTATAAAGATTTAATCCCTCAGGATTAAATCTGAGTTTCATTATCTGTAACTTTTTATAGAATGGGGACCTGCAAGAATTCCATTGTGAAGAATTACACTTTTATGAAGATTGGAAAATTAATGCCCTAGTGAAACACTTTGTTCAAGAATGTGTCCATATTTCTAAGTGTATATTCTTTATTTAACAAAATGTGAATCTGCTATATGGATAGCACTGAGCTTATTTTTGGGCAAGTATCACTACTATTGTGACCACTATTAAAGCTTACAGTCAAGTAACCAGAAAGCTATACAGGGAACTCCTTGCCCTTCAGATCTGGGAAAAATATTCGATCATGTTGGATTCCATGCCCCTCCTCCATTGTCTCCCAATATTTCATTATTTTTAGTAATTTTATTAAAGATATGCAGGCTGATGACAGGCAGATGGAGGGATTATGTCAACAAATATTCAATTTTTTGACATCTCACAGAATCTACTTCTTCTCTCTTTCTCTTCCCTCCTTCTCCAGAGTAACTAGCAATTTTTCCTCCATTCTTCTTGGATCAATTCTATCCTTAGGCCTTGTTGGCATTGTATCTTGCACACTCAGCCCTTTTTTAAGCAGATACAGTTCACTTCATAATGGAAATTTTGGTGCATCTGATTTATCCTTCAAATTATATTAATAATAACCTAACCCACACTTGGAGAACACTCTGCAGTTTATAAAACACATGAATCTACATGGCCTTTTGATATTTTTAATTTTCTTAAGATAATAATATAGGCATTATTATCTGCACCTTATAGACATAGAACTGTTAAAATATTATCTGGACTAGTGGAATTTATAATAAAGGAGAGAAGACATATACATTATAAATTATGAAAAAAGACAATTTTTAAAGTATGCATAACTAGTGTAATATAGTATAGATTAGATAGCAATTACTTTGGATCTGATAAACCAGAGGAGACTTTGGGGAAGGGAAAAACATTTGACGACCAAAAAGAGACAGCTTTTTGTCCAGTCAGTCAAAAATCTTTTTTGAAGGTTTGACGTATCCCTCCATCTGTCTGTCATCAGCCTGCATATCTTTAACAAAACTACTAAAAATAATGAAATGTTGGGAGACAATGGGGGAGGGACATGGAATCCAACATGATCGAATATTTTTCCCAGATCTGAAGGGCAAGGAGTTCCCTATATAGCTTCAAAAAAGGTTTCTAGAGAAGAAAATTCTAAGCAGATACGTTTGTCAGAGTATGTAGGTAAGAAAGCAGGCAACATGTTTAAGAATATGACTGATTTCTAGGGGCTGAACTGCAGAAGGTTAGTTTGTGGCCAGTGGAGGAGGGAATGGTTGGAGGGAAATTTAAAGTACTGTGAACAATTTCCCTTGTTTTATTTTCTATTTTCAATTAGATAAAAAAACTGACAGTAAGTACCCTTAACCAGATACATGTGAGGATTTGTGTTGGCATAATCAATCATTCATAGGCTCATTCTGTTTAAAAATTAAATCTATAGAAACTAACAGAACTACATGGAATTGTTTGTAAAAATATTTATTCTCATGGGTGTATTACTCTTATGTTACTGGCAACAATGTTAAGATGCAACTACTTTTTGGAATCATCTTACCAAAGGAGGGCATTTCCTATCATTTTAAATAGATATCCTCCCAAAGTTTTATATTGGAAAATCTGAGGCAGGTTCTTTCCTGTTACAGACAATAGTTAGAGGGTGTATTGTTGATGGCATTAAAAGGTATATTAAGGAATTTGTACTTTATTTGCTGTGCAAGGCAGTATTTACTTATGAGATACATAATCCAGTAGGTTTTTTAGTTTTTATAGATAAGAACATTGAATTTTTAAATCTGATTATAATCTAGTGGTAGGTGAGAAGATATCTGTCTAACATTATTTGTTTCAAAAATATTATTTAAGCACCTACTATTTGTCCAACACTTTTAGGGTCTGGACAGGAAGAAACCCTGCTGGTTGTGGGCCAAGAATGTGATAGAGAGATAAACACCACCACCAAAAAACAAAGAAAAAAATAGTGAACATGATTATTTCAATTATTTATAAAGTGGAAAATTTCATAAAAATAAGAACCAGAATAAGAAAATAACTTGGGTGTCAGGGTAGCTACTTACGATTGGGAGGTAAATTTTGAGCTGAGACCTAAATGCCAGGAAGACACAAATCATATGGAAATGGGTTGAAGAGATTTCCAGGCATGGAGTAGAATAAGGGGAAACATCCCAAGGCAGGAAAAAACTTAGGTTATTAAACAGAAAAATAGGTGAGTAAGCAAGGATGGAATGAGAGGAAGTTATACAGGGAAGCAGAGGCCAAGTCCTGGATGGGCTGGGCCATGGAAATAATATATTGTATTCTTAGTGTGATATGGGAAGCCATTGAAGGGGATTAATTTAGGAAGTGAGGCAGTCTGATATTTATTTTAACTTTGATTTTTAAATTGACAAAATAGTTATACATATTTATGAGGGACAGTGATGTTTTCATATATGCAATGTATAGTGATCACATCTGGGTAATTAGCGTATCTATTATCTCAAACATTTATCATTTGTTTGTGTTGGAAATAGTCAATATTCTCCTAGCAATTTATAACTATATATTATTGTTAATTATAGTTATCATATGGTGCTATAAAACACTAGAACTTATTTCTCCTATCTAGCTGTAATTTTGTATCCTTTAACAAAATTACCAAGCAGAGCTGACGCATTACCATGGGGATGGCACCAAGCCATTCACTAGGGATCCACCCCTCGTGATCCAAACACCTCCCATTAAGCCCACCTCCAACATTGGGGATAGCGTTTCAACATGAGATTTGGAAGGGACACACATCCAAACCGTATCAGTCCCTTCCCCGGCCCTTCCCAGTCACTAATATCCTCTGTTCTACTTTTTTCTTTTCTTTCTTTGTTTTTTTTTTTTTTTTGAGACCGAGTCTTGTTCTGTCGCCCAGGCTGGAGTGCAGTGGCGCGATCTCGTCTCACTGCAAGCTCCGCCTCCCGAGTTCACAGCATTCTCCTGCCTCAGCCTCCCGAGTAGCTGGGACTACAGGAACCCGCCACCACGCTCGGCTAATTTTTTGTATTTTTAGTGGAGCCGGGGTTTCACCGTGTGAGCCAGGATGGTCTCGATCTCCTGACCTCGTGATCTGCCCGCCTCGGCCTCCCAAAGTGCTGGGATTACAGGCGTGAGCCACCGTGCCCGGCCCTGTTCTACTTATTTCTATGAGATCAATATCTTCAGCTTTGGCATATTACTGAAAACATGTGAAAGATCTCTCTGGGTTCTGTGTGGATAATTCTTTATAGGAAAGTAAAGAGAAACAATATGACCAGTAAAGATTTCATCTTAGTTTCTGGGCTGGAGATGATTGGGGCTTGGGATACATTATGTGAGCATTTATTTGGTGGCTTGGATTAGGTTGGGTCAGAGTCTCAAGTAGGTAACACATTTGTGAGGGAAAGATAAAAGAACAACATGTCATTTTAGCCATGACAGCAGCATCATGAATCCTAATTAAAATGGATTACATAGACAAAAGATCATTCACATCTCTTTAAGGAGATATACCACCAGAACCAGTTTAGCATTACAAATCTATATAAAGGAATCAGTGATTTAGAAGGCTATTGCTTAGAAAACACGGGTAGTTAATTTCACAGAGAAATCTTTGTTTTCGTTTCCCAATGCTGGGCTGCTAGCATAATAAACCAAATGTAATGATTTCAAATATTCAAGATACATAAATGTATATCTTATTATTATTATATATTTTTTTGAGATGGAGCCTTGCTCTGTCACCCAGGCTAGAGTGCAGTGGCACGATCTTGGCTCACTGGAACCTCCGCCTCCCAAGTTCAAGGGATTCTTCTGCCTCAGCCTCCCAAGGAGCTAGGATTACAGGCACCAACCACCACGCCCGCCTAATTTTTTTTTTTTTTTTTTTTTGTATTTTTAGTAGAGATGGGGTTTCACCATCTTGCCTGGGCTGGTGTTGAACTTCTGACCTTGTGATCCACCTGACTCAGCCTCCCAAAGTGCTGGGATTAGAGGCGTGAGCCACAGCACCCAGCTTATTAAAAATTTTTAAAATAAAATTATAATTATATATAATAAAATTATACAAATATGTAAAAAATTAGTACAGAAGAATTTTCAATGAAAAGCAGCAGTCTCTTGCTCCAGTTGACCTAATCCCAGTCTTGTTTCCTGGAATGAACTACTTTCAATACTCCCTTTTAGTTTTTCTGAATGTGCAAATTCAAAATAGTAAGGTTATGCCATTCTTTTTTTTTTTTTTTTTAGATGGAGTCTGACTCTGTTGCCCAGGCTGTAATGCAGTGGCGCAATCTCTGCTCACTGCAACCTCCACCTCCGAGGTTCAAGTAATTCTACTGCCTCAGCCTCCTGAGTAGCTGGGACTACAGGTGGCTGCCACTATGCCTGGTTAATTTTTGTAGTTTTAGTAGAGATGGGGTTTTGCCATGTTGGCCAGTCTGGTCTTGAACTCCTGATTTCAAGTGATTCTCCCACCTTGGCCTCCCAAACTGCTGGGATTACAGGCATGAGCCACTATGCCTGGCCCTTATACCATTCTTTATTGGTATCTATTTATTGGTATATTTACTATAGATGTTGTTAGACTTTCTGCTGGAAACCTAACCTCAGCATCAACCCTAGTGCTAACCCTAACCTTATAATCTCACTTACATGGCTTCTCTCCCATATAATTACACAAATATTCTGAGTTTAACCATCTTCACTGGTTAACTTTACAACTACAAAAACGTGACTTAAGTCACAATTATTTTCTCCATGGGTTACACCATGAGGTATATTGATAGTCCCTGTTTCCACCACTCACGTAACCTGTGTTACCTCTACCTTTTTTTATTGTTAGGATGAATAACATTAATTTCTTCACTTACCTTATCTCTCAACAAAAGTGGGATTTAGAAAGTGAATATATAGAAAAGATTTTGAGAAAAAAAATGTTTTTTTCCTATTTCTATTGCTCTTGTAGCCTGCTCCTTTCATGTTTACCTTTCTTGTGTTAAAGTAAACCACTTAGTATTTTTTTCTATGAGGTCTTCGAGAGTAGTACATTATTAACCTTTTCTGAAAATATATTTTTTATGTTTTCATTTGAGTGATAGTTTGACTTAGAGTAGAAATCAAGGATAATAGTTATTTCTTTTAGCACTTTGAAAATATGATTGCATTGTCTTATCAATGGGGTATCTGTTGCCAATTTGTTGTTCCTGTTAGATGATGTGTTTCTGATTTTTTAATCTCTGGTGTGATAGCAGATCCTGTGAGTTGTCTGTGGCTATTTTTTTCTTAGTTAAAAACAGAATTAAGCGAGATGTGGTTGCTCCTGCCTATAATCCCAGCACTTTGGGAAGCTGAGACAGGCAGATCCTTTGAGGTCAGGAGTTCGAGACCAGCCTGGCCAACATGGCGAAACTCTGTTTCTACTAAAACCCTGTTTCTACTAAAAATTAGCCAATCGTGGTGACGCATGCCTGTAATCCCAGCTACTCAGAAGGCTGAGGCAGGGGAATTGCTTGAACCCGGGAGGTGGAGGTTGCAGTGAGCCAAGACCGCACCACTGCACTCCAGACTGGGCAACGGAGCAAGACTCTGTCTCAAACAAAACAAAACAAAACAAAACAAAACACTAGCATATGGGTTCACAGATATCACCTTCACAGTTTGGTTTAACTATGTGGTTAAGTTATCCCAAGGTGTATATGTATGCACCTTCTAGTAAGGGGCTCTAAAAAATATACATGGACCCTTGCTTCCTACTTCCAGGGATGCCAAGAACTGCAGAAGCTATCCTGGACCCAGATACCCAGCCAGTCCTAGAATACTTACCTACAGAACTATGCTGTCACTATGGTGGCCAAAAGTCACATTTGGCCATTGACTACTTAAAATATGACCAGTGCATCGGAGGAACTGAATTTTAAATTTTACTTAATTTTCAATAACTTAAATTTAAATGCTAATATTTGTTCTGGGAGTTGAAAACTTTTGAAAATGTTTGTAACAATTTGGGTATGTGAATGTACTTTTCTCACAGTAAATGAAAATATAATGTCCACATTGAGATCTGCTATAAATGTGAAGAATTTAAAGACTTAGCAAAAACATGTAAAATACAGTAATCCCCCCTTTTATCCATGGATGAGGGATATGTTCCAAGACTTACAGTGGATGCCTGAAATTGGAACACATTGCTGTCATATCTTCCACACACAAATGTAATGCCGTTTCCATCTTAAGCACTTACCATGCACTGTGGTTGTATTTTTTTTTCCACATAAAGCTTTTTGAGTTTTATTTTTTTCCTCAGGTTGGAGATTCATCTTAACATGGATGCATTTTAAAACACTAACGGTGTCTAGAACTGTTTAAAGCAGATTATTAGGTAAGCACAAGGGATTGAAAATTCCTATTTAAAAAATGCAAATTGCAGTGGGATATTGAAGTCGCACACGTGGTGAGGTGGTAGTTTGTCCTGCTTCCCCAAAAGTGGGTCTAAACTTCATTAACATATTTTGATTATGATGATCTGACCTGATGCTGGGGTGTGTCGAGCAGCACTAGGGCTCCCCCAAACAGTGTTGGCTCCCATCACCTCACAAAGTGGCTTTGAGCAAGGGTAAGGGGCTCCTGTGGAAGCTTCCGCACTGGCCTCTGCCTGGGATCTTGGCACAAGCTGCTGAGGGACAGCTGAGTCTTCTCTTCCTCATGGGGAACATTCTAGAGGAGGATGAGGGCCACATCACTCCCCCTGCAGATGGCTAGTAGACTTGGAGACAGCTGTCTAAATATGTTTTCCCTTTGAGGACCCCCTGCCCACATAACTGCCAGAAAGAGGTGAGGCTTCCAGACTTGGGGTGGCCACAGGTTTAATGTCAGAGCTCTGAAGGTTGTTTAAACACATTGTCCCTTCTGGCTCCCAACACCTGAGTAGCTCAAATGCTGGAGTGCTGCAGTTTTCTCTCTCCCACCTTGAACTGGTAAAAAGACAACTGGAGGGGTAGGACTGGCTAGTGAGTGAAGGCCTGGGTCTTTGTTCCACCTCCCCATGGTATGCCTTGGCAGACCATGAAGATGGGAAAGTCACAGGGCAGGGGTCTAGCCTCATGCTCTGAGCACTGCCAGGAGACCAGTTTGAAGCCTAAAGCACAGACAAGAGAAAAGAGTGAAGCAGGGAGAGGGGACGAACAGCCTGTGATTGGGAACTTAGAGACTACCACTGACAACAGTGTGGCTGTAATTTCTGCAGTTTGCGGTGGGCCAGCAAAACTAGCAGAGATTTCGTTTTCCTTCTTCACGATTTCATATATAGAAGGTTTGTTCTTACTGTAGATCTTAGCAACCTCAGGGCACAATTTTTTTTCTTTTCCTATTAAGTGAAGATCTTTCATGTTTTCATTTAAAAGAAGTACTTCGGGCAGGCAAGGTGGCTCATGCCTGTGATCACAGAACTTTGGGAGGCTGAGGCAGGTGGATCACGAGTCAAGAGGTCAAGAGATTGAGACCATCCTGGCCAACATGGTGAAACCCCATCTCTGCTAAAAATACAAAAATTAGCTGGATGCGGTGGCACATACCTGTAGTCCCAGCTACTCAGGAGGCTGAGGCAGGAGGATGGCTTGAACTTGGGAGGTGGAGGCTGCACTGAGCTGAGATTGTGCCACTGCACTCCGGCCTGGCAACTGCGCTCCAGCCTGGCAACATAGCGAGACTCCATCCCTACCGCCACCGTCCCCCTGCCCCGCAATAAAAAGTACATCACAGCTTCTCTTCTGGCAGGTCCACATAGCCAGCAAACTACTCTTGTGCTTTAGGGCCATTATGAAGTAAAACTAAGAGTGACTGTGAGAACTGAAACCATGGAAAGTGAAACTGTACATAAGGGAGGACTAGTGTATCTGATTATTTTTGTGTTGATTATACGTCGAACTAAACTGATATTTTAGATATATTGCATTAAAGAAAGTAAAATATTAACATTAACTTTTTTACTGTGACTGCTAGAAGTTTTAGAATTATATATGTGGCTTGCTTTATACTTCTTTTGGATAGAGGTGCTTTAGATTATTACATGAGAAAAGAAAATGAATTTCAATCATTTTGAAAGCATTGTATTTCTTTTTACTTTGTAGCTAAACATATATATACCAAAACAAATGAGGCTGTTTTTAACAATTTTTTCTTTGTGTTTGATGTTCTATTGTTTCACTATGGTATGGCTAGGTATAGACTTATTTTGACTTATTCTGCAGAGGATTTGGTGTGCTTTTCTAATGTCTTAAATTCTGAAAAATCTATCTTTAGTCCTTTTAATAATTCTTCCTTTTTCTCTATTTTTCCCCCATTAGGAATGCTTATTTGATGTGTGTTGTGCCTTTTCTTTCTAGCTTATATATCTCATAACTTTTTCCTTTTCTGTGTGCTGAATTATGTATTTTCTCGGATTTTTCTTTTAAATCATTTTATTTTTGTTTGTACTGTTAAATCTACCCGTAATATTTCAATTTCCCTGATTGTATTGTTTATTTATGGCATTCTTCTTAGTCTTTACAAAAATCTGCCAGTTTTTATAATATACTTGTCCTATACTTTCCTGTTTCTATTTCTTCTTTATCTCTTTAAGCATTTTAAACATACTAATTTCAAAGCCTCTCTCATATTGCATTACTATTTCTAGTTTTAGACTGTACATTTTCCTGTCTACTTGCATTTCCTAATGGTTCTTTAGTGTACTTCATTTCCTCACATACTTTATCATGTTTGGCTATGAACCCATTTTTGGTGATGGCCTTTTTCCATGGAAGTCCTTGCTACAAATCTTGTTTGTAGAAGCATTCTTACAGTGTGATTTTGTACTGGTCTCTGATAAATTCTGAATCAATGTTTTATGCAGATTCCTTGGCTTGGAATTCACGTGTCCTTGGAGTGTATGAATTCAGATCCTATCCCTGCAAATGGCATTGGCCTGCATTCAGACTTTTTATAAACATGAACCTGAATGGATGGGAGCCTTCCTTGTCAAATCCCAGGGTGTCACGTGGGGTTCTTCTAGACCCTATTTACAGCTGGGACAAGGCTTTGTGACTCCTGGCCGTATGCAGGAATCATGTCTCTGGATTCCTATGCTCTTGAGGGCAGTGGCCTGGACTCCCCCTCTCTGCAGGGAACAGAAAGTATCCCATTCCCTAGTTTTTAAAACCCACTGTGGTTTCCAAAATACTGTGAGGCATTTTGCTTTCAGTCCACAGTAGCTACTCTGAGTTCAGTCTCCTTTTATTTCTATCACCTGAGAATTTTCTATTCTTGGTGCCAAGTTTAGTTATAGTTTCGAAAACTTAAATGTTATATTTTATTCAGTTTTTCTCAATTCATTTGAAGTGGTGTTGAGTATATATTTTTCCGTCAACTTAATACACCATTCCAGAAATATTTTGGTTGATGATATCTGTGTTACCAAACCAAACTGGATCTGTTTGTCCATGCGCAATGCCAAACCCCAAAGCACTGGGTTTTCGCAGTGAGAAAGGTTCCGTGCAAGTCAACTGGCAAAGAGATGGGAGGAAATGTTCAAATCCGTCTCCTTGAACTGGGGCCTGGGTTGGTTTTTATAAGCATAGGGTAATGAGGATGATCTGATTGGATCTTGCAGTGAGGTGAAGTGAAGGAGTGTTACCTAATTGGATCCTGCCATGGGGTGATGCCAGAGCTCAATCTTATTGGATCCTGAATCCTGTCATATAATGCCCACTTCTTAATTCAGTCTATGCTTCTCTGCCCTGTCATGCAACACCCACTTCTTAATTCAGTCTATGCTTCTCTGCCCAAGCACTTAGGTTCTTGCTGTGGTTGCATGCCTGGTTCATTTGGGCCTACTCAGGTTATGTGACCTTCAGTCTGAGGGTCTGTGGCAGCTGAAAACAACTCACAACTCTATTACGTAAAAGTTCAACCAGATTGGCCTAGTGTGGCTACAGTTACTCTTTCTAGTTTACAATGAAGTCTTCGATGTTTTTGTTGGTTAATCATGAAAGTTGAAAATTAATAAGCAATTGATATTATTACAGCTACATAGAGAAAGTTTACTTCAGAGCCATCTGATAAGATAGAATTTATTTTTGGATGCAATATCATTGCCACTATGTCACTCAAAGGATAATTATTCTATCATCACATTAAAATACAGACAGGTATGGCCATAGGTTCTAGTCTTTGCTCATGAGACAATATAGAGGGACAATTCATAGGGTTCTCATGTTTCTGAACATCTTAAGAGCAGAGGCACTGACTCTCCCTTTTTCTCTGGATTATCCTTTCCAGATTGTGTAGTAATCAGTCATGGAAAAAGGGACAGTGTCTTTTTTCTGGAGCTAACAATATGCATTCTTACTGCACATTATAAAAATGTGGGTTCTCTGAGTTCAGATTTCCTCTCTCGGAATGCAAACCACTCCTGCTGTAGGCATCTCTCTGGGCCTATTGATGTCACCCTTGTGGGACTTGGGAGCAGTGGGCTCTGACACAAATATGCTGATGCACATTGTATTAGTCCGTGTTCACACTGCTATAAAGAAATATCCAAGACTGGGTAATTTATAAAGAAAAGAGGTTTAATTGATTCACAGTTCCACATGGCTGGAGAGAACTCAGGAAACTTACAATCGTGGCAGAAGGCGAGGCAGGCACCTTCTTTACAAGGCATCAGGAGGCAGAGCATGTGAAGGAGGAACTGCCGAACATTTATAAAACCATCATATCTGGTAAGAACTCACTATCACGAGAACAGCGTGGGGGAAACCACCCCCATAATCCAGTCACCTCTCTGCTGTGACATGTAGGATTACAATTTAAGATGAGATTTGGGTGGGGATACAGAGCCAAAACATACCACACATGCTGCATGCTTTGTGATGGGTGATAAACTTCTTTATCTCTGACCAGCAGGCTTATATTTTCTTCCTGCATTCATGCATCTGCGGCATGCTGACATGTTAGTTTGCAAGTTGGGTGAAATCTCAGACACTTTGTAGTTCTTGACAGAGATTTACAAGAGGTTACACTAGAAGGCTTCTGGAAACAAATTGACCTTTGTTTTTTAGAGGAACAACTTTTGACATAACTTTTTGCTTTCCTCCTCCCCTTGCACGTGGTTGTAAATAAAGCCTGGAGTTATGCTATCTTGAGGTCATTAGGTAAAGATGAATTCTGATGTCATTGAACCATTTAACAAATGTCAGTACCTTACCACCTTAATACTTTTTGATAATGTTAAGACAAAAGAAAAACAAATGAGCATAAACCAACACAAATCCCCAAACCCACGAAAATAAAACTGTTTAAGCCACTGTTAGCTAGGTCTTATATTTCTTTGACAAATGCCTTCAAAACCATTGCCATTGGTCATTTCTCCAAGAACTCAATGTTTATTCTGTATGAGACATTATGCTAAGCACTAAAGAGGATAAGAAATGTTAGCTATTATCCTGCCCTGGAGGAAGATACAGCTTTTTTGAGAAAATGGTAATTAGCAAAACAAGGCAGCGATGTAAATTTTTCAAGAGTGAAACAGGTAACAGGAGCTGATGGAACTGAAGGGAAGGAGGAATGGCTGAACTTTACATGCTTGGAGGGCTGCCGAAACCATCGAGTATGGGGAAGCCATTTCCTCATCTGGAAGATGAGAAAGCCAGCTACAATCAGATGTTTTTGAACTGTAATTTTAGCAGCAGAACTATTTTTGTAAGTGAAATTTTACAGAGACCTTTAGTCTACGAAACAGGTGAAAACGCAGATTCTTTGAAGTTGAAACCTGGAGTCAGCTCACTTGATCTTCCCTCACCAGTCTGTCTCTCTATTGCTCACTGCTCCCCACCCTTCCAGAGTTTATAATGCATCTCTCTGAAACCCCAAAGATCACAGGATACAATCTGAAAATGATCAGGCATGATGATCGAAGAGAATTACAGAGCTAAAAGAAGTGCATTCTACAAGGATCAGTCATACGTGAGTTTCAGTTGGGTAGCTCTGCTGACCCCATCAGCACAGTGCAAGACTCCAGCCAGGTCTTTATCCCTTGTTAACTTGGCTGGCCACTTAGTTACAGACAGCAGCCTAAGAAGAACTAGTAGCTCTGTAGACATCTGCTATTTGATCCTAGCGTGGGGGACGATCCGAGCGAGGTCAGAGGATGTGAATGAATCAGTTCAAAATCCATCATCACTAACTAGAAAAACAACTTACAGCTCATTCCTCACTGACTGCGGGTTGGTGACGTCTCTCTACTTAGTAAGGGTGACAAGCATCTGTTTGGAAATCAGTATTTCGAACATCATGAAAGAAAAAATGCTTTTTGGATTAGCTCCCCCCTCAACTGCACCCCCACTATACCCAGAGGGAAAGGCTTTTATGGTCATTAGCTTTTTCTGTATTAAAGCTGCTTGGTCTGACTAGGCCATTTGATTTCAGGTTTATCCTAAAGCCACAGAAATCGAGTTGCTGGGTATTTACTTGGGATTAATGACCAGTTAGGAACAGCTGTGCTTTATACCATTAACCCGACCCAGGTGCTAATTCCTGGAACATGCCCTGTAAGCAGGGGTCATTACTGCTATTTGAAGCTGCAAATGCTGCCTTAGAGATTACAGACTTTATTTGAAGAGGAAGCCATTTTGATTGGTCAACACGTCATATTTCTGGAGAATTAATGCTCTGTGTATAAGCCAATCTGATTGCTTGGAAACATCTCCCTGTACTTGTGCTGTTCAGCTGATAATCCACTTCTAGACACAGGGCAGCCGGCTGGAAACTGCAGCAGGTTCTATTTTTGGTACCTAAAATCAATGCCCCACTCTGGCAGCCTGGGCGGCTGCCTCATTATCCCCCCTGCCCGGTGCAATGAGCACAGCTTCCCTTTGTGGGAGATTAAAGCAAGTCAGGGAGTGTGATAAATGCTTTTAGTCATATCTGCTGTCATTTGAATAATACTAGGTGTCAGGAAGAAATACGTCCCTAGTGGATTTTAACCAACCAAACTCTTTTGATATTCTCTTTTTCCTTAGTGCAAGAAGAAACAGCATCTTAGAAAACTGTAACCCTCCCCTTGCCACCACCCCCAGAAAAAAACAAAACCAAAACAAAAAACAGCAAAACCTGTTTGTATTTGGAGGCTAGGTTGGATAATATTTCTGTAAAGACTTTTTTCATTTATCCAGCGATAGTCAGGGAGTGTCTATTGGGTTGAGGAGGGACGTTTCCTCTGTTTACCAGAAGAGAAAATGACTCAGTTCTGCCAGTTTTCCAGTCCTCTGGAACCTCAGATCACTTTTTCTAGCTAAATCCCTATCTACAGGCATTTAAGTTGGCTTTATTGAGTATGCTTATTCATGCTTCAGTTTTCCTACAGGTAAAATAGAAGAAAGATAAAGGTGTGATGAAAGGCATAATTGGATGGAGTGTAGGGCATGACTCCCGGCCCCTCCCTACTCTTGCCAGGCTGGGATGTCAATGCTGGCTTCTTATGTGGCCAAAGCCATCACAGGCAATGCTGAGGCTAGTGATGTTGGTCCTCAGTGGCTCCCAGGTTCCCCTTTTTGAGTCTGTTTGCTGCACAGGTGGGTTTTCTTCCATTCATCCCTTCAATTAAACATGGGTCCTCAGATCCTCTCTCCTTATGCCCTGTTGAGATCAGCTCTCAGGAGGGGATCTGATAGATTGTTTATGATGTAATACAGACAGCAGGAATCTTCTAGGGTAGTGGAAGACTGTTACACCTTGAACGCTGATTGGGCCTATCTCTCTAGTTGTTTAAAATCTGTGAATGGCTCTCAGAGACACTAGTATCAGGCATTCTTGGATTCCAAGAATGCCTAAGCACTCTCTACAGCGTGCTGGTAAACTGGCTCTGATTTGTAGCTGCTGCTGATTTCAGTGGTAGAACAATTCCCATGACTACCGATTTCAGGGTACTAACATAAAGACATTGATCACCAGGCTGGAAAGAGATGTTCACATTTCTCTGCTGTGAGCCACTATGAGTCTTTCCCTAGCCCTTTTTAGGGAATTTGTCCAGTATGTTTTTTGCATTTGTTTTTTCATGGCTAACTTTACTGACTATAAGATAGGGTAGTGATAGGGTTCAGATGGAGAACCTTGGCTTGGAATCCTGGATTTCCCTATTACTGTGATTTTGGACAATGTAATATCAGTGAGCCTTTGTGTCCTTGACTACAAAATAATAATACATAACTCTCAGAGGTGTTCAGAAAATGAAATATATAAAATATGTGAGAAAAGCCAGCACTTATTAGTGGCTCAACAAATATTTTAGAACCAAGTAAATTATTTCACATGTGAGCAAATGGTAAGTGCTATAAGCAAATAATTTAGTAATGTAATGTCTATCATTGTTTTCTTCTGTTTATTCTTAATTTTAAAGACAAATGAGAAACAGCAGCCCCAAGGACACATGTGAAAATGTCCATTGCTTCTACAGAAGGAGGTGGGATTTCTGTTTTTCCTTTTCCTGTACCTTATCTGGTCCTTAGTGGAGAACTTAGTCAAGAACAAACATCCTCCCTTTGAGGATGATAATTAACATGATAAATATGATTATTTTGCCCTCTTCTTGCCTAAAAGAAACTCTGGATCATGGTTTCAGCAATTGCTGTATTTGGTTTTCAAAAATATCCAGTATCTCTATGAAAAGGTTTTGCATTTTAATAAGGATCAGGATTTTGAGTCAAGAGAATGGATATAACAGCTAACATCTTTTCATGTTTACTACATGCTAGAGACTTCACTAAGCCTTTATAAAATGATTATCTCATTTAGTCTTCACAACAACCTATGAGACGGGCACTATTATTTCACTTTACAAATAAGAAATCTGAGACTTAGAAATGTTAAATAATTTGTTCAAGATCACAGAGGTAGAGTGGATTATCTGTAATTATGGGATTTTAAGCATCAGTGAATTTGTATGTGAGGTAAATTGGGGAAAGAGGAACCTCTGTAGGGCTCCAACAATCATGCCTCACGGGCAGTCTGCTTGGCTAACTCTATTAATACTTGACCACAATAAGTTCTTTGAGGGCAGGGAGCTTGTTCTATTCATCCCAATATGTTCTCATCACTGCCTGGCATGGTGCTTTGCACAAAGTGAGTCCTTAGTAAAGGACAGTTGAACTGAATCTTTAATTTACTGACTAAATTTTTATAAAATATCTCTGTGATAGATATTTTTCTAGGCACAAGAGGTAGGGTGATAGAAGAACAAAAGACGGAAAAAAAGTATTGTTTTCATGAAGTTTATATTCTATTAGGAGGAGCCTAATACAAAATATAATTAAATTATTTCACATGTTAGAAAATGGTAAGTGCTATAAGAAAATAAGGCAGGATAAAGAGGAAGAAAAATTGAGTGAAGGGAGTTCAATAAAATGATGGAATTTGAATAGACACTTGAAAGAGTGAAGGTAGTAGCCATTATGATTATGTTCCAGGCAGAAAGAAGGCCCTGATGTGGAATGGAAGCATGCCTAACCTGTTCTGGAATAGCAAGGAGGTCCCATGGCTGGAGCAGAATAAACAAGTGGAAATGTAGGAGGTGATCGGGTCAGAGAGTTTGGGAATGTGCATTGCACAGGACCTCTCTGGCTTTTACTCTGATGAAACAGAAAGCCCCTGGAGGGCTTCCAGGCTCAATTTTTTGAAGGTTTCAGGGTGCAACAATCTGACTTACATTTTAAAAGGACTACTATGACTGAGCTCAGACTCTAAAGTAAAAAATGCTAGAAGCAGAAAGATCAGTTAGGAGGGCATTGCAATAATCCACGCAAGTCATGATGGTGGTTGGAGACAGGGAAGTAGCAGGAGAACCAACAGGATTTGAAGGAGGGGAGTCAAAGATGATGCCCAGCAACTGGAAGGTTGGGGCTGCTATAACCTGAGTTGGGGAAGACTGCTAAGAGAGCAGGTTTTGGGGAGAAGATCAGGATTTGAATCCTAGACATGTTAAATTTGAGATGTTGATTAGGCATGTGTCTAGAAGGCAGCTGGATATGAGAACACGGAATTCAGAGGAGAGGATTGGGCTGGAGATTTTTATAATAATTGGGAATGATCAGCCTCTGGGTAGAACTAAAAAATGTCATCCAAAAGACCACCAGTATGGCTAAAAGATAAAAAGGACAGCTTTACTGGGAGTATCAGTTCACAAACTGAAAAGATATAGTCTCTGGTGTTAACCAAAGGTGTTCTTTCTTTGAAGAGGAGAAGGACCAGTTGGGTTTTATGCCTCACAGGGTCTGTATTACAAAATAGAGTCCTACAAATTCAGCAGATTTGGAGAAACTATACATATTTATGAGGGACGGTGAGTTATGTACAATGGATAAACATGTAACATACATCTCATGGCAATTTGGGGGTAGGTACTTAGCATTAAAATGAAGTGGAATTGGACTCCTTATGTCAAAAGGTAAATTATAGGACACAAAACGATTTGTGTGCAACCTCTAAAAGCTGGCTGAAATCAGCTTAAGGTCTGCAGTTGCTTATTAGAAAAGAATCTAAGGTCAGTCTTCTGTCCAGCAGAGTTGTAGTGGTCTGGGTTGTGAATCAGAGTTAGGAAGGGTCTGATAATTTTCCTGATAGCTCCTGTTGTTAGGGAGTTTAGCAAGAGTGCAGTTTTTCTTGTAGCTGTAGGAATTTGGAAATTTTGCCAGCCAGACCCTGAACCCTCAACCCATAGGTACCTTTTGTTTCCTTAACCTTAGGGTTCTTCTTAGTTGATAAAGGGGCATCTACCTTGGGGTCTCAGATGATAAAACTGAGAGACCAGAAGAGGATATCAAGAAGAGAAAGAGATCAAGGACTAAACCTTTAAGGTCTGAAGCCAGAAAAAAAGAATAAAAATTAACAAAAATATTAATAAAGTATGGTTACAGTTTGGAGAAAAATCAGAACAACATAGGGTCCTAGAGGAAAAGTAAAAAATAAAATAAAATAAAATCATGTATCTAAGAGAAAGTAAAGAATGACTGTTAGAAGCTGCTGGTAGGTCAAGTAAGATGAGAATAATGGACCCAGAATTTCACAATATGACATCTCTAGTGACCTTGACAAGAGCAGTTTCAGTGGAGTTTTGGTGGCAAAAGCCTAAATGAAATGAGTTTTGGGAAGGTTGGATGAGATAAATGAAAGATACTGAACAGAGATAACTCTTTCAAAGAGTTTTAATGTAACGGGGAGCAGAGAAATGGGGCAGCATCTGGAGGGGGAAGAGGAACTAAGGAGAGGTTTATTATTATTATCATCTCTTAAGTTGGAGAAGTAATAACATGCTTTATGCTGACAGAAAAAACCAGTAGAGATGAAAAATGGGAGACTTAAGAGAGATGCAGTTTAAATGTCATTGTGTAGAACGGGGGAATGGGATCTTGTGCAAATATGGAGGAGGTGGTTCATAAATAGTTAGAAGGAAGTCCAAGTGCATCTGTACTGACTCTTTTGGCCTTCTTTGGCCAAAGATGGCTCAAATTTTTTTTTGTTCTTGGTGATATATATGTATATTCTCTGTAACGAGTGTGTGTGTGTAAATAATAGCTGTGAGGTAAGCATGCATATATATTTGACACATATATGTACATATATATGTATTACAAATGTATATTATACAATACGAAGATTGTTATTTTGGGATATATACACACATGTATGCACACATACATATTTAGTGATATACACATATAGGTATATATACATATACATGCATATGTAGTCTTATTCTCTGTAAGGTAGAAAACAATAACAAATAAATGAATTCTTCTGAGAGATTTCCAAACTCCATAGCACTATAAACCCACCTAAAAATTTCCGACTTTTCAAAGGCATATTGTTAAAGCTCAATTAGTCTTTTTTTAAAAAAAAAATTCCTTCTGGTATTAAATTAACATGAAAGAGCAGTTAAGTATATTTAGGACACTTTATTTAAAGTGTTTTCCAATCAGGAAACAATAAATATTTTTTTAAAGAGTGAATCTTTGAAGTGAGAGAGCCGCTGCTTCTCCCTCCCATAATTGAAGTGAGGGAGAATTATATGGAAAGAGTCCAGGACGCTCTGGGTCCAGACAAAGCTGTGGTGATTAGGAGAATGAATTGCAAATGAGGAAGACAATAGGGAAGAAGGTTCTTTTATGAAGGGAGAGAGGATGGGTGTTGCAGAAAGGACGTTTAATAATGACAATGCAGGCTCAGAAAGCACCTGAGGATGTGAATAATTCAGCAGCCATTAGAGAAAAGGAAACCTTGGGAGAATGTCATTCTGTGGACACCAAATTGTACAGTATGGGTGCAACATCTGTGCCCTCCCAGATGGGCCCTGCTGCTGATGGGTAGACAACAGTAAATACAACCAGTTTATCGAGTACTCTCAATTAAGAAAGATAAAA
The DNA here is from genome assembly GCF_024542745.1 of Macaca thibetana thibetana. Lineage (NCBI taxonomy): Eukaryota > Metazoa > Chordata > Mammalia > Primates > Cercopithecidae > Macaca > Macaca thibetana. Next base: position 109,433,134 of record NC_065585.1, on the reverse strand, counting down.
ACATGAAATGGCTTTATTTCTCTATGGTTATAGCTCCTATCCATGCTATGCCAAATCTCCCTTCCCCGTTGAGAGCAAATCCCTTTATTCATTTTGGGAAGATTCCATAATTTTTACAGATATTCTCCGTCTCAAAAAAAAAAAAAAAAGAAAAAAAAAAGATATTTTCAGTTATTAAAAGACCAGTTTAAAATTTAATCTCATATATCATCCCAAGCTTTCCTTGCTATCATATGTCAGGCTTATAGCCAGGGAGATGGGAGGTGTGGGGGCAGGCTGTTCCAATACTATATCAAGATGGGGGCTTCTGGTGGTGCAGGATCATGTACCACCAGCAAGTCCCATGATTATGGGCATACCTCATTACCTCCTTCACAGTGAAGTGGCCCCTTTGGTTAAACACTACATTGGTGTGGGATTCTTTGCCTGTAAATCAGGCTATTTATTGGTCCTTGGATGATGGTGCTGGCTGAGGCAAATTCATACCCAGAGTAAGTATCTATTTTCATGGGAATATATCATTGACTCTTCTGGGCTGAAAGGCACTCATTGTAGCCAACTTGCCACCATGTGGCCAGTTGGTCTCCTCAAGGAATAGTGCCAGTCTTAGCTTTGGTCTCTGTTGCTTGTAGGTTGGACATTCAGAGGTGACAATGGCCAGATCAACCGGGAAACTACGGTGTTTGTTCCATGCAAAGTTCTTTCTCTGCCACTTTGTTTGTTTGCCTCTTTTTCCAGTACTTGAGGGTGGCAGCTGACAAAGTCTGACTGATATCAACAGACTGATTCATTTCATCTGGTTGGAAATTTACTGCCTTTCCTGTGGTAGATGCCTTCTGATGGGTCTTAATGGGAAATGCGTGTCATCACACTTAATACTTGTGCCTATATTACCTTCTACGTGCTTCTGTCAGAAATCTTTGTTCCCCAAGTCTTTTACCTTCTTGGCCTTGACATGAGTTTCTATATAAATACATATATAGATATGTATATGCACACACATATGTATGTATATGTGTGTGTATATATGTATGTGTATAAATATGTATGTGGTGTGTGTTTGTGTGGTCTTTTCTTTTTTCATGCAAAATAGTTGATCAGTGCACTACCCAATCCACCCTTTGGGAAGATATTCTGTCCACTGACTTCCAAGGCTACCTTTGAGTGAGACAGTAATGCAGCTCTTATCCATTTTTGGCTTCTACCTTCCTATCAAGTCTTTCCATCCATAATCCAGACTTGGGCTTTTTCTTCCTTCCTTAGGTCATCTTACAGGACTTCCCATGGCTGGCTGTGTAAGCTCAGAGAGAGATGGTGGTGTAACCATGATGGATAACATGGTGCTGCCTGCTCATACAGCTTGTCCGTGTCCTGTGTTCCCAATAAAACTCTCTTTGAACTGCCTTTGGACCAGCTTGACTTCATTACTTAGTGGGTGAGACAGGACCCAGCTTATGATGGGGAGCTCTGCATGTCCATTTCCTGGGTGTTTCATGATTAAGTATTCCATCTCTACAAGAGCCGAGGAGCATGTCAAGAGCTTTTTTTTGTTTTTCCTCCAACACATGATTTTCCACAGCAGAAGTCAAGGCTTTGTACCAGAAACCCAGATTCTGCTTTGTAATTCTCCCCCTGGGCTTGCCATAAACACATCTTTTTCCATCCCTGGCACCTCACACACCAGAGGGTTCGTGAGAACCTATTCTCCACGTGGCAGGGCTATTTATACTGCAACGCGAACCTGATGATGAAAACTTCCCTCCTTCAGGCTCCATTTACATTCAGCAGTTTCCATGACTCCCAATGTCTGATCTGGAACAGTATTGTTTGGTGTACAGTGTGTTGCCTCCAAAACTCAACAGAGGCCTAGCAGGTGTGTGCTTCACTCTGTAATGGTAGATATAGAAATAGAGATAGAAAAGCTGCAGTGATTAGTCTTTTCTTTTTGCTCTTTTAACATACCACCTTATTGAGGTATGTTTGACATATAAGAAGTTGTACATATGTAATTTATACAATTTGAGTTTGTAGATAAGCATATACCCATGTAACCATCACCACAATGTGTGCCATAAGCCTATTCATCACCTCTAAAAGTTCCCCTGGCCTTCTTATTTATTACAATTATTATTGCTTTGTGATAACAATACTTAACATAAGATCTACACTTCTGGTTTATTTTAAAGTATATAATACAGTATGATTTACTATAGGCATTATGCTATACATTAGATCTCTACCTTACTCATCTTGTATAAGCAACACTTTGTATTCTTTGACTAATACCTCCCTGATTCCCCAGCCTCTGGCAACCACCATTTTACTCCTGCTTCCACGAGGTTGGCTATGTTAGATTCATCATGTAAGTGATATCATGTATTTGTCTTTCTCTGTCTGACTTATTTCGCTAAGCATAATGTTCTCAAGGTTCATCTGTGTTGTTGCAAATGGCAAAATTTCCTTTTTACGTGAAAGTTGAATAATATTCCATTGTATGTACTTACCAAATTTTCTTTATCCATTCATCCATTAATGGGCACTCAGGTTGAGTCCACATCTTGGCTATTGTTATTTGTGTCTCTCTTTTAGATAAACGTCTATCCAATTCCTTTGCCCATTTTAAAAACTAGGCTATTTTATTTTATTTTTATTTCTGCAATTGAGTTGTAGGAGAGTTCCTTATATATTTTGTCTATTTATCTTTTATCAGATGTAAAAGGTTTGCAAATATTTTCTCTCATTCTGTAGGTTGGTTTTTCATTTTGCTGATTGTTTTCGTTGCTGTGCAGAAGCTGTTTAGTTTGATGTAGCCTTGTCTCTTTTTACTTTTGTTGCCTTTGACTTTCAAGAAATTATTGCTAAAGCCAATGTTGAGAAGCTTTCCCCCTCTGTTTTCTTCTAGAGGGTTTATGGTTTCAGGTCTTAGGATTAAGTGTTTAATCCATTTTGAGTTGACTTTTGTGTATGATGGAAGATAAGGTCAAATTTTCTTCCCTTGCATGTACTCTGTGTTTTTCTTTAGAGTGATTATCTCAGCATTCTCCTGACTACTGGACCCCTAAACACTTTATTGCAGTGAAAGGTCAATGAGACCTCAGGATGTAGTTGTCTTAACATAGCTTTTAGCATACTAGCTACCTCTTGCTCAGTTTGCTGGGTAAGCATAATGTCATCAATATAATGTATCAATAAGTGTGATATTATGTGTGATATTCGGGCAGTACAGGTACATTTGGGACAGACCATGAGACAAGTGGAAGAGTTAGCATAGCCCTGGGCCAAAAGTGTTGATGTATATTATTATCTATTCCATGTCAATTCCATGTGAACTGTTTTGAATCCTCTTTTCTAGTTGCAGTAGAAAGAATGCATACACCAAATCCATGGTTATGTATCATTTATTTGATTCCATAATAGTCTGCTCCAGCAACAACATAACCTTTTGTGTGGTGGCAATGTTGGAGCTAATGATTGAGTTCATGTGGTATACTGTCATTTCATTCCCCAGCAATCATCCAGCTTTTGCAAGGATGAACTGGAATTAAATGAAGATATAAGGATTACCATTTCTGCATTATTTAGATGCTTAAGGGTATAACTAATCTCTGACATTTCCCCCAGGATGCAATATTGTTTTTAATTCATGTCTAAGGCAGGAGGGAGGGAGACAGTTGCAGAGACTTCTATGTGGTACTCCACTTTCTATAGCTCTTACTTCAAAGGCCAAGATCCCAGTGTGAGGGTAACTCTAGCCCAACTAAATGGCTATAGGTCCATTTGAAGAAGGACTAGGGGAATCATTAGGGTATATACTTGCCCTGGTGTTGCCAGTATATGGGCAATCAGTTCTTGTTCTGAAAACTGGCTTAGGGATGGTATCTGGGCAAGAGATGGTGACTTTTTACTGGACTCACTTCCTCAGACTCCTCCTGTTCACTCATTCTTGCTTTCTTTTGATTGTATGTCTCAAGCAGTGACTTTGTTGGCTGCCTGACCCTCCCCTGACCCTTTTTGCCACTAGGATGCTTTATTAAACATCTGCAAAACACTCTGAAATCAAGACTCTTGGCTACTGCCCTGACCTTGTATGCTGTTATAATAATTGCAAACTCCTGGCTTCTGCCACCTAAACTCTATTGCTTCAGAAGCACTATTCCATAATGGCCTCTCCCACCTACCACCATCTCTGGCCTGCAGAGGGGAGGGAGCCTTGTGCCTTCTTCCCAATGTGTTCCTGATAGCTTTGGTAAATGGTGTGTTCTCTGAGATTTCCAAGGAACACAATCATAATTTTGAACTTTATATAATAAACTCTTAACTCTTTTAAAGTATAATCCTTTTTTTAAGCTAGATTATTTAATTCTGGCTATATTATGCTGAGATTTAACTCTAGTTAATAGCCAGGAGAGGAAGTGGAAGCATCTTGAGAGATGGCCTTGTTAACTGCAGGACAGAGCCTCTGCAGCATCTCCCAGTACAGGGCCACAGGGAAGTGGTAGTTTTATTTTTAATTTTTAAAAACTCAAATTTTAGTATTATAAAAGTATACAACATATCATAAAACATACCATTTTAACATTTTTAAGTGTACAATTCAGCAGCATTAAGTATATTCACCATGTTGTACTATCACTACTATTTCCAAAACTTTTCCATCACCCCGTATAGAAACTGTGTACCCATTAAGGAATCTTCTCAGTCCCTCATCCCCAAGCTTTTGGCAAATTTTCTTTTTTCTTTTTTTTTTTTTTAATGGAGTCTCGCTCTATTGCCCAGCCTGGAGTGCAGTGGCACAATCTAGGCTCACTGCAATCTCTGCCTCCCAGGTTAAAGTGATTCCCCTGCCTCAGCCTCCTGAGTGACTGGGATTACAGGTGCCCACCAAGCCTCACAAATTTTTGTGTTTTTGGTAGAGAAGGGATTTCGCCATGTTGGCCAGGCTGGTCTCTAACTCCTGACCTCAAGTGATCTACCTGCCTTGTCCTCCCAAAGTGCTGGGATTATAGGCGTGAACCACCACGCCTGACCAGCTCTTGGCAAATTCTAATGTACTTTATGTCTCTATTAATTTGATTATTCTGCATATATAAGTGGAATCACAAAATGTCCTTTCATGTCTGGCTTATTTCATTTAGCATAATGTTTAAAAGTTTCATCCATGTTGTAGCACAGGTCAGGACTCCATTTTTTAAATGGTTGGATAACCTATTATATGCATATACCTTACTTTATTTATCCCTTCATCAGTTGATGGATTTTGGGGATGTTTTCACCTTTTGGTTATTGTGAATAATGCTCTAATGAACACTGAAGTACAATTATCTGTTTGAGTCTGTTTTCATTTTTTGGGGGTATATATCTAGGAATGGAATTGCTGACTTTTATGGTAATTCTTTTTAACTTTTTGAGGAACTGCCAAATCAGTGCTAGTTATTTTTTTCTTTCTTTCTTTTTTTTTTTTTTTTTTAGATGGAGTCTCGCTCTGTCACCAGGCTGGAGTGCAGTGGTGCGATCTCAGCTCACTGCAATCTCCGCCTCCCGTATTCAAGCGAATCCCCTGCCTCAGCCTCCTGAGTAGCTGGGACTACAGGCACGCACCACCACACCCCGCTAATTTTTTGTATTTTTTAGTAGAGACGGGGTTTCACCATGTTGGCCAGAATGGTCTCGATCTCTTGACCTCGTGATCTGCCTGCCTCGGCCTCCCAAAGTGTTGGGATTACAGGCCTGAGCCACTGTGCCCAGCCGCTAGTTCTTAAGAGGGAGGTATGAGACATATGTATAGACTATTGAAAGGAAAATATCTTGGGCCCCCAAAATCACTAAGCTAAAAGGAAAATTCAAGCTGGAAACTGCTCAGAGCAAACCTGCCTCCCATTCTATTCAAAGTCATCCCTCTGCTCACTAAGATAAATGCATATTCTGATTGGCTCCTTTGGAAAAGCTAATTAGAAACTCAAAAGAATGAAACTATTTGTCTCTCACCTACCTGTGACCTGGAAGACCCCTCCCTGCTTCAAATTCTCCCTGCCTTTCTGGACAAAACCAGTGTACTTCTTACTATATTGATTAATGTCTCATGTCTCCCTAAAGTGTATAAAACCAGGTTGTGCCCTCACCGCCTTGGGCACAGGTCGTCAGGACTTCCTGACGCTGTGTCACGGGCATGTGTCCTCAGCTGTGACAAAATAAACCTTCTAAATTAAATGAGGTCTCTCTCAGATTTTCTGGGTTTACAACTATGAATGTTCAGGAGAGTTTGGAAGCCAGTATCTTCAAGGTCATCCACTTACCTGTGTTAAGGGGACATCTCCAGAGGGACAGAAACACTGGGATACATATGAAAGGAAACTGACTAGGGGAAATTGGCTCACACAATCACAAAGGTGAAGTTCCTGATGGGCCACCTGCAAGCTGGAGAACTAGAGAGGTGGGCGGCATGGTTCAAAGTCCAAAAGCCTGAGAACCAGGGAAGCTGATGCGGCAGCCCTTAGTCTGAGGCCGAAGGCCTGAAACGCCCTGGGAGTCCTCTGGTGCCAAAAGGCCAGCAAAATTGGAATGTGATGTCCAAAAGCAGGAGGAGAAAAAGGCATCCTGCTCTGAGACAGAGAGGAAGCAAGAGGGAGCTGAGTATCTCCTGTCTTCTACCTGCTTTGTCCTGGTGGAGCCCCTAGCCCATGGGATGCCTCTGCCCCCTACTTTGAGGGCAGGACTGTCTCCCTCAGTTCACTGACTCACTCACTAATCTCATCTGGAAACAACCTTAAAGACACACCCAGAAATAGCCATTCCCCCTTCCAGTCACATCAACCCCTAACATTAACCATCACGCTTTCCCATGTGTCAGGATGCCATATTCCTCAACTAGGGCTCTAACCTTAGAATAACAACCTGACCTTTTGTGAACTTCCACTTATATTTGAAAATCAGGCTATCATTTTACTTTTCCACTTGACTCACAGGAAACCCTGTCATTCTTGCTATGCCAAATACAGCTACTGGGCATAGAGCTGCTGTACATTTTTTCCTTCTCTGTGTCCTAATATGTGAAGCTTCGCATGTCTCTCTAGGTATAGAATAAAAAGTTATCTGTTTAAATTAGATAAGCAAATGAAGATTGAATACCATTTGCTTCTACTCGCAATCATTGCTAGTCTTTACTAGGGCACTTAACTCTGAAGATTAGAGAGAACACAGTCTTTCCTGTCCCCTCAGGAAGGTACCTGGCTCCCATCATTAAAGAATCTCAGTATAATATGGGATGCTTATTGCCTCTTTGTCCTCATCTCTGGTCTCTAGTCACCAGTTTTAGGGGAACAGAAATGCCAGTTTCCTCTAACAGTGAATGGGCAGGAGGGCTTAAGGATTCTGTGTTCTATGCTGCAAGTATACAGAAGTCTGCTCAGGTTGGTAATCACATGGTAGAGCCTCATTCTAAGTGAAGACTGCTTCCCTAGTAGTAGGGAAATAATACTTGCAAATGGTGTGGTGTAGTGGCAGGAAGAGCCCACAGGGTGGTCATCAGGAAGTGTGGATGAGAATCCAACTCTGCCACCTTCCTACTGCTTGACATTGGGAAAGTCACTTATCCTTTGTGAGCTACTTTCCTCATTTGTGAAATGAGTTGATTACATTCTCCCAATGTGTCATAAAAGGCTGTTTTTGAGAATTAAATAGGGTTGTGGCTGTGCAAGAATGGTAAAATAATAAAAGGTTTTCCTAAGGTAAGGTGATATTCTTGTGAATGTAGAGTGCTCTCAAGGTCATTTTTGAGAGGTTTGCTTCTCAGAGTGAAGGTTGGTTGAAACATTTTGCATGTAGGCTACCCTTTCCATCCACCCACCATCCACCCATCCATCCACCCACCCATCCATCCATCCATCCATCCACCCATCCATTTGTTCACTCATTCATTTACTTACTCATTCGTTCAACAATAACTGAGCACTTATCAAGTGCTGAATGCTAGAGACACAAAGATCAATGAAAGAGGCCTTCATTCTTCAAAGAACTCACAATCTAGTGAGAGGAATAAACACACAAAAATTCATAATTCAGTGGAATCGAGGTTTCGATGGAAGTAGGTTGTAGAGTATTGGGAACCCATAGGAGGGGCATCTAACTCCTGGGCAGGTCAGATGAGGTGAAGATCCCATCATATGTGAAGGCTGAGAGAGTGAACACCTTTTGAATTAGGCTGAACATCTTTTGAGAATTGTCCCATGATAAAAATTACCTCCCGTTTGTGTTCTCAGATGCTGCCAGTTTTCCTGCCAGGCAACATCTGCTGTAGCACCTGTAAGCCTTACGCTAATGATTATTAATGACACTCTCTCCCTGCATTATGGTAGATTGCAGGGGAAGCCACAGCCAACAGTCCCTCCAAAGGGCTTGTGCTGTGGCTGCTGCTAAAGGAACCAATGTCTTACCTCTGGTTCTGCTGGGCAGCAGCCCACCCATCAGGGAGCACGCTTGCTTGCAGCAGGCAGGGCCTTAGCTTTTCTTTAAATGCACCTTCTCTTCCTTGAATATCTCATTTGCATCTCAGGGGTTTAAGTTTTCTCAGAAAAGGGGCTTATTTTCACTCTTTGTGGTTTTTTTCATGTCATCAATTACCAAAGAAAAAAAACAATAGCAGCAACAGAAGCAACAAAAGCAGATTCCCATATGAACTTACTCATTCAACAAATTTGTGCAAGAGTGAGCACAAATGTTACTGATTCACTGACCAGACCAGTCCCTACTATGACCTCTTGTGTGTAAAAAAAACAAGGACTTTCCTATATTTGACATAACATATGGGCATAAGAACCTTTTTCTGGAGTCAGGGAAAACTGAGCCTGAATCCAAGATTCAATATTTTCTAACTATATAACCTTGTAGAAGTTGCTTCTTTCCTCAAGTCTTGGTTTCCTTCTACAGACCTACTTCTATAGGGTATTTAGGAGGATTAAATGAGCTCATGCATGTAAAACACTTATCACAGTGCTTGCACATTGTAGCAGTGCCGTACATGAAAATATTACTACTATTACTGTTATCACTTTTGTCCTGATCCGCCATAGCCTGTTCCCTTCCTTTGGGGTTTGGATTAATTTAAATGGAAAATTCCAAAGCACAGAAGGGTTCATGGAGAAATTGTCCCCTCTGCACTATTTGTCAGTAGTTGGAGAAGGTTAAACTCTTCATCCTGTAAGGCAAACACTGTTACCGTTTATAGATCTGAAGTGCTTACTAGACAAATACCATGAGAATGTTTATATATGTTATCCTCTTAAATAGCTCTTTGAGGGGTGGTGTAGGATTGCTGACTCATAAGTAAAGGGTTATGCCTCTTTGCCCTAGTTAGTATCATAAGCTAACTCTATCTATATTTTGTGGTTTCATCAACCCTGCCTAAGTGTTGTATGGTCCATCCTTCCTCCCCAGTGTTCACAGGACAGTCCTAAAACTGTGTATTGAGATGTAGTCACTAGAAAAAGACACTGAACAATTGGTGTTGAGGAACTGGGCAATGTTCTAAATGGAAAACACTCCCTTCCTTCCTCCTTGTAAAGCAGTTATAAACAATTGGGCCTTACTTTAAATACTTGGTCTGAATTATTAAATTCTTAATACATCTGGATTATTTACATACACTATTTCCTTTCTTAAGAGAGACTTTACTTTGGGCAGTGCCATTATTTTCTTTCTATTTATATTAGTCCATTTGTGTGGCTATAAAGGAATACCTGAGGCTGGGTAATTTATGAGGAAAATATGTTTATCTGGCTCATGGTTCTGCAGGCTGTATGAGAAGCATGGTACCAACATCTGCTTCTGGTGAGGGTCTCAGGCTGCTTCCACTCATGGTGGAAAGCACAGGAGAGGTACTGTGTGCAGAGATCATACAGTGAGAGAGGAAGTAAGAGGAGGAGGAGGAGAATGTGCCAGGCTCTTTTTAACAATCGGCTCTTGTGGGAACTAAGAGTGAGAAACCACTTACTCCTTTTAAGAATGGCACCAAGCCATTCTTGAGTCATCTGCCCCCATGATCCAAACACCTCCCACCAAGCCCCACCTCCAATATTAAGAATCAAATTTCAACATGAGACATGGGTTGGGGGGGCAAATGAATCATATCCAAACCATAGCACTATTCCTTATATCTTCTCCCTTTACTCTTGCAGCTGTCATTATTGTGACTCAACACAAGCATCAATACTAGCTACATAGGAGTGGTAGCTGGTATTTAAGTAGTGTGTCCAGTGTGCCAGGCAGTATTCTAAGTGTGTAGTTAATCATCACAGCATCACAACATTGGCATTTTGCAGAAGAGAGATTGAGGCACTGAGAGGTTAGGTAAGTATCCCTCAGTCACACAGCTAGCAAGTAGTGAAGCCACATTTTAAACCTCAGCAGCCCATCTCTAGATTCGTCAGTCTTGACCACTATGCACAATTGTCTTTTATCCATAGTGGTTGAGCAGTTTATATATACAATTTTATTTCATTCTCACAGCCAGCTTGTGATGTATGTATCAATATTTTTTCATTTAATAAATGAGGAAACAGTGTTTCAGAAAGTTTTAGTTCTTCAGAGTTGCACAGCTAGTAGTCATCCAGCTGGAACTTGGAACTAAGATTTCTAAGCACAAATAATCTCTCCATGTAGCACTTTTCTTCAAATAGAGAATGAATATCAGAACTGCTAACTTCAAGAGCATTTGATTCTTGGCCCCATTCTCCATCTTATTGCAGTTTTGTCCTGGTGAAAAAACTACGTACAGGCATTGAAAATGCTTTCCAACAACCCTGTTCTCCAAGGTCTGATTTTTCTTTTTTCTTTTTTTCCCCTTCACACAGTGAGAAAAGTTAATTGAAATTCATGTTGTGGTCTTATGAACTATGAGTCAGAAGAAAGAAACACTTAATCACTTAATGCAATGATTGTCTTTTCCAGTAAGAAAAGGGAATAGGATGGGGGTGGGGGTGCAGAGAAGAGACGAATGTGCAAGATTTTTTATGGGAAACCCTTTGAAAACATGACTCCTTGATCTTTGTAGTTTTTGTGAAGTCATCCTGTGTAACTCAATATGCTCTTTTCTTATGCTTTGTTTAATAAAGAGGAAGCTAACTGACTGAAGTTCTGCATCTACTTTGGTGTCAGAAAACACAGTCAGGTGTGTCTGTGAACCATAATTCATTGGTCAGAGCAAGGTCTTCTTATGAGTCTATCTAACTGGGATGATGGTCATCATGACCAATACGGGGTACCTGGGTTCCCTCTATATTGTTAATGCCCCCAAGTTAGATGTGTTTCTAAGAGCCAAGCTTAACTCCCTAGAAAGATAGACACTGTCTTTGACTACTTTTCGAGTATCACCTTTCCCACCACCTGTTCTCTTCCTCTTGAGTTAGGCTTCAAAGTCATGGTATGTGACACAACTTGCATGTAGTAACAATTACTCTAGAACAGTCCTTCAAATTCTCCCATAAAGAACACACTATATGAGTTTATGCATAGTGCACCAACCTAGTAAGTCCAACGCAAACCAGATTTTTCCTTCAGTGTTGCAAGAAATTTGTTTCCTTGAGTTTTCTGCCAGATGAAGTGGCTGGCTAGTGTTTAGAACCATGTGGGCTAAATAGGTTTATTTATTATTTTTACTTAGCCTTGCATATTTGAATTTGCACTGGTTAAATGTCATTACTTTGTACCTGGTATGTGTGCCACATGTTGAAGATAACTGATATGAACATGTTGAGTTATCCTGTGATTAAGGCAGAAGGGTTAGGCTATTGTGTACTGCCAAGGATGTCACACAGTAGGGAGGAATTACAGGGTAGAAGCATTTTGCAGCTTGGACAGCTCTTGCATTAGAGTTCCCTGAACTTCCTTTGCTACATGATAGATAAAATAGTATATCATGTTCTGTCATTAACCATTGACTCATTTACTCTGCCTAGTAACAGCTCTCTCAAAGTTGTTTGTTCTTTATCTGTGGGGAGAAAATTTACGTTCTCTGTGTTTATGAAGGATTGTGTTTATGTATGAGATATAAATACTGTATGCCTGCATTTTGTAAAGGCATCAGGATATAGAAGACTTACATATTTCAGTGTGGATTTAGAATATATGCCACTTATTTTTTAACTCTAGATAGTGTGACTTTGGAGACATCACAAACTTTTTAGGCCTCAATTCCTTTATTCCTTTATTTATTTGTTATTGCTAAATGCTTTGTTATCAAATAGAATTTTCTTGCATACATATTGAAAGAACTGTTTTAGACTTAGCTAGACATTTATTCTTTCATCATATAACACTCTTGTGCATATATAAAAAGGAAAATACAAATTGAGGTGTTCTTAAAAGTGTTTTCTATTCAGAATCTATCCTTGCTGAATCACTCTTTGACTCAGAGCTGTTGAAGATTTTTTTTTTTTCCAACAATAATTTTAGATTCATGGGGTACATGTGCAGGTTTGTTATCTGGGTACATTACATGATGCTGAAGTTTGGGTAACAAATGATCCCATCACCCAAATACTGAGCATGTACCAATAGTTGGTTTTTAATCCCTTGCCTCTTGCCCTCCTCTAGTAGTCCCCACTGTCTGTTGTTACCATCTTTCTGCCCACGAGTACCCAGTGTTTAGCTCCCACTTATATGTGAGAACATGTAGTATTTGATTTTCTATTCCTGCATTAATTCTCTTAGGATAATGCCCTCTAGTTGCATCCATGTTGCTGCAAAGGTCATTATTTCATTTTTATTTTTATGGCTGCTTAATATTCCATTATATATCTATATTCTATATCTATATATCTCACATTTTCTTTATCCAATTTACCATTTATGGGCACCTAGGTTAATTCCACGTCTGCTATTGTGAATAGCACAACAATGAACATGTGAATGCATGTGTCATTTTGGTAGAACAAATTATTTTCCTTTGGATGTATACCCGGTAATGAAGTTGTTGGGTTGAGTGGCAGTTCTGTTTTATTTGAGAAATCTCCAAACTGCTTTCCACAGTGACTGAATGAATTTACACTCCCACCAACAGTATTTAAGTGTTCCTGTTTCTCCATATCTATTGTTTTTTGACCTTCTAATAATGACCATTCTGATCGGTGTGAGATGGGATCTCATTGTGGTTTTGATTTGCTTTCCTCTGGTGATTAGTGATGTGGAACTTTTTAAAAAATGTTTGGCTACTTTTATGTTTTCTTTTGAGTTTTTGTTCATGTTTTTGCCCTTTTTTTAATGGGGTTACTTGTTTCTTTGATTACTGTTTAAGTTCCATATAAATTCTGGACATTAGACCTTTGTCAAATGCATAGTTTGCAAATATTTTCTCCCATTTTGTAGGTTGTCTGTTTACTTTGTTCATAGTTTCTTTTGTTGTGTAGAAGCTCTTTAGTTTAATTAAGTTCCACTTACCAATTTTTGTTTCTGTTGCAATTGCTTTTGAAGACTTAGGCATAAATTCTTTCCCAAGGCTGATGTGCAGAATGCTGTTTTCTAGATTTTCTTCTAGGATTCTTATAGTTTGAGGTCTTACATTTAAACCTTTAATTTATCTTGAGTTTTTTTTGTTTTTGTTTTTGTTTTGTTTGTTTGTTTGCATATGGTGAAAATTAGGGGTCCAGTTTCATTCTTTTACATATGGCTAGCAAACTATCCCATTGCCACTTACTAAATAATGAGTCTTTTCTCCATTGCTTATTTTTGTCAACTTTGTCAAATATTAGATGGTTGTAGCTATGGAGTTTTATTTCTGAGTGCTCTATTCTCTTCCATTGGTCTATGTATCTGTTTTTGTATCAGTAACGTGTTGTTTTGGTTACTGTAGCCTTGTAATGTAGTTTGAAGTGGAGTAAAGTGATGCCTCTGGCTTTGTTCTTTTTGCTTAGGAGTCTTTGAGGTCTTCTAGGTATAGAATTATAGCATCTGTAAAGAGAGATAGTTTGAATTCTTTGTTTCCTATTTAGATGCCTTTTATTTCTTTCTCTTGCCTGATTACTCTGCCTAACACTTCCAGCACTATATTGAATAGAAGTAGTGAGAGTGGGCACCCTTGTCTCATTCCATTTCTCAAGCGTAATGCTTCCAGTTTTTGCTCATTCATTATGATATTAGCTGTGGCTTATCATAGATGACTGTTATTATTTTAAGGTATGTTCCTTCAATGCTTAGTTCCTTGATGATTTTTATCATGAAAGGATGTTAGATTTTATCAAAAGTTTTTTTTTTTCATATCTATTGAGATAATCACATGGTTTTTGCTTTTAATTATGTTTATGTGGTAAATTACATTTATTGATTTGCATATGTTGAACCAACCTTGCATCCCAGGAACAAAACCTATTTTATCATGGTGAATGAACTTTTTGATGTGCTGTTGGATTTGGTTTGCTGGTATTTCATTCAGGATTTTTGTATCTATGTTTATCAGGGACATTGGCCTCTAGTTAGCTTTTTTCATTGTGTCATTGCTCTATTTTTTTACTTGTAAAATGGAGATACAAGTACTTGCTTTGTAAATTTTATATTTGTTGTAAGGATTAAATAAAACAACATGTGGCAAAACACTTATGTGAAATGAGTGGGACTGCTGAGATGTTTAATTTCCTATGATGAATATATGAATTTTTGTTATACTTTTATAACACTATTTTTTTCTCCTTGATATGAGGTCTTTCTGTTTTGTCCAGGGTGGTCTTGAACTGGTCTTGAACTCCTGGGCTCAAATGATTCTTCTACCTCATCCTGAGTCGCTAAGGCTACAGGTGCCTTCTGTTGCACCCAGCTTAGGATACTATTTTGAACTATTTATTGATATTTCTATGTATGAAAATCTTTTCTAAATATTAGAACAAGCTACTCCATTTTAAGAAAAACCAATTAAAGGAAAAAGAAATCCAACTAACTGTATTAGACAATATTAGGAAGATTTTACAAACACAAAGGAGAAGGAGCATCAATATGGAAGAAGATTTTAAAACAAAATTTAAAATGATCACAGCACTAAGGCGGTTAGTACTTATTGTTAAG
Source organism: Macaca thibetana thibetana (assembly GCF_024542745.1). NCBI lineage: Eukaryota > Metazoa > Chordata > Mammalia > Primates > Cercopithecidae > Macaca > Macaca thibetana. Next base: position 109,418,092 of record NC_065585.1, on the reverse strand, counting down.
TAAAGGTTATAACTCTCTTGGATGATGCCGAGGAGCTTTGACCAAAGAATTGAGTGGATATGTATGAAATATCAGTTTGTACTATGTGGCATAGAAAATGGGTAATGAACAAAAGGGACTTCACAGTGCATACCTTTGTGTAGCCTTCAGGATTTGGATAGTAAGGAAGATTTGCAGCATCTGTGACTGTGTCACACTTTTCATAAATTTATTGTTTTCAAAGATGGTTGGTCTGCTTTTAGGAGTACTGTTACTAGAGCCATGTTTTGATAATATATTACTCATCCATGTCATCAGATAATTTTTTTATTTTTATTTTTTTTGGAGACAGAGTCTTGCTCTTTTGCCCAGGCCAGACTGCAGTGGCGCTATCTCGACTCACTGCAAGCTCTGCCTCCCAGGTTCATGCCATTCTCCTGCCTCAGCCTTCTGAGTAGCTGGGACTACAGGCGCCCGCCACTGCGCCCGGCTAAATTTTTGTATTTTTGGTAGAGACAGGGTTTCACCGTGTTAGCCAGGATGGTCTTGATCTCCTGACCTCGTGATCCTCCCGCCTCAGCCTCCCAAAGTGCTGGGATTACAGGCGTGAGCCACCGTGCCTGGCTGTCATCAGATAATTTTATTATCTCTATGGCACTGTATTACCTTCATGGGGCAACTGGAATAGTATACAAATTAATCGATTGGGTGGGCAGATACACTAATATATACTCCACCCTTGTAGATGCAGTAAGAGAAAGGGAAATAGGCTTGGTTCATTTTGCCTTAAAATCTGGCAGATTTCCTAGTGGTTCAGATCATCGTTCAATACTACAAATACAAAGAACCTTAAAGAACTTTTAGACTTTTTTTTTTTTTTTTTTTTTTTTCATTTTATGTGTACAGGAAGTGCCAAGAAAAGATACTTGCCTAAGGTCACATAGCTAATTTGTTAGAGTTTAGCTTTTGTCTCTGCTCAGCTAACATTCAACAGAAAAATAAAATGAAAATGGAAATATGATAAAATAAATTTGGTACTGTCATTTTCTGGTTTGACTGACCACATTGATCTAGTTAATTGTGAACTTGCCAAGTTTCTATGTTACCTTCAGCTATGAAGGAAACCTGCTGGCATTTACCTTAGAAATATGAGCTTTCTGTGAATAAAATAGCATTAAAGTTTATTTTATTTTATTAAAGCACAAGAACATATTTCCTAGAAGTCAGAAAGGTCAGTTATAGTGCAACTATGAAAAGAAAAGTTCGGAAAAGATTATTGTTTTCTAACATGAAATTCTTTCAGTTTTGGAGGGTAGGAATAGCAGTCATTAAAACAGCTCGGAAAATTGTGATTTTGAAGAAAATATTAGGAACTGTAGTTATTTAAAATGTAACTACGGTGTTTTTTTCCAAGATGGCAGATAGGAGGCAGTGTGAGTGTGCCTCTCCCACTTGGAAGGACAGAATAGTGGGGAGATTCACACTGGATTTTTTGCCCCCAAAACCACCACAGAAACTTACCAGGAAAACTGAAAGTATCCACTGAACCTTTGAAAGAAGCAGCAGACTGCAGCCTACTCTGTCAGACAGGCAAAAAACAGAGTGTGGACGGGGGAGAGCCTGCCTCTGAGCAGACATCCCTACCAAGGAATCTGAAAATCCAAATCAGAGGAGAATATCTTATTCCTGCCCAGAGCTGGAACAGATTTAGGGAGTGGCATGAAATATATAAGTAGAAGCCACAGCACAAAAGGCCTTGTAGGCATTCCCAGTCTCCAGTGTGAGCCCAGAGAAGCCATTTCTGACTATATCTCATAGAGACCCTCAGGGAAGTCAGCAGATGAACACAGCGAGGGGTTGCAGGGTGAAAGAAGCCTCCAATTGAACTTTGTGATATAATTTTGAGGGGTAAGAACTCCCTTGAACAGAACCCAGGGGTAAGCAGCAATTGCACTGCAGACATGAATGCAGGAGCTGAGTGCCTGGTCTTGTGAGCAGATGGGGAGGGACAAGGGCTGAAAGACATGCTTGCTATATCTGCAGGGGAGCTTATGGCCTGGGGCAGGTCTGAATTCTGTGAATATGCTGCCTGGATCTAAACCTGGCACTGTTGGTGGTGCATTGCAGGAGTAAGACCAGCCTCACCAACTGTGTGGAAGCTGGGTGAGGCTTACTATTGCCTACTACTTCCCACTCCCTTTGCACAGCAAAGACAGTTATAATCCTCTCTGGAACATTACCCCAGTGGCCTGAGAAACACCTCTGTCCCTAACAGTGGCCTCAACAGGCCCTGCCCAAGGAGAGTCTGAGCTCAGACTTGCCTAATCCTGCCTCCACCTGATGGCATTTCTCTACCCACCCTGTAGCTTTACATGAAGAACATAAACTTTTGGGGGCTTTGTGGCCCTGCCCATCACCTGAGAAACCAGAATACTACCCCTGGACAACTTACAGCAAGCTCAAATCCCATTGCTACCACCAAAGCTGGTGCTCTCTTGAAAACACCACCTCCTGGCTGGAGGCCAACTGACTCAGGTCCTTACAGCACCTCTTGGCAGAATAACACTGCACCTGGGAAGGAGAAAATGGTTGTGGGATCTCAGCTAACACTACTGCCTGAAACACCCTGGCTGACAAAAGATCCTGAGTCTGTCCACAGGACAGGTTTACAACTAGTCTAACCAGCCTTCAAGAAAGCCAGCACACACACTAAGATCCTTTCTACAACCAGTAATCTCGCAGAGTCTACATCACTCCCCTGCCACCTCCGGTAGAGCCTCTGCTGGTATCCACTGCTAGGAGGCCTGAAGACAGGTCGTATCACTGAATCTTTTGCAGGCATTACCTAGCCCCAGCCTGGAGCCTGGTAGCTCCACTGGGTGGCTAGACCCAGAATAAGAATCACTGTAGTCTGGCTCTCAGGAAGTACCGTTCCTAGGGAAAGGGGGAGAGTACCTCATCAAAGGAATACCCTGTGGGACAATAGAATCTGAATAGCAGGACTTGAGTTCCAGATATTTTTGCTGGTGGGAAGTTTCTTATAGCAGAGACACAATTGCAGTGCTGGCCACAGTAGGGAAAGTCTGCATCTCTACCCCAACAGGCAGGCAGCCTCTGTGATGGTGAAGGGTCTTGGAGAAAGAGTTCTTGTTCCCTGCATTGTACACCACTGCAGACACAGCTGGGGCTTCTCCTGTGAGAATGCAGTGTGGTTGCAGACCCACAAGAGAGATGCTCTTCAGGTTTAGGTCTGCATGAGAGGCAGTCACAATTCCTCTCTACTTGGAACATCGATATCCCTACAGGTGAAAGGAGGTGCCTGTGTAATCTGAATAGTCAGAACACTGGAACAGGAGTGAAACTGGGAGGTAGATAGCTTTTCTGCTGACCTGGCAGGGGAGCTGAGGTAGTTCCCAACCTTTAGCCTGACAAAACCACAGTACATCTAATTGAGAGCTCCTCCAGCCACCTTCATCAGGATTGGGACCGCTGCTCACCATTGGGTATTACATCTACCCACTTACTTTAGCTATAACCAATGCCTACCCAGAGATATCTCCCCTATTGGCCTGAAGCCTGAATCATCAACACAATAAATAAAATACTAGGGAAAAATTAAGTAAATAAATATATAAATATACATCATGACAGAATGAGATAAGCTTCAAGAGATCCCTGTCATTCCAATCCCGTAGAAGACGATGAACTTGTCCACACAACACGTACATAACTACTACAACCAGCAGTTTGGAAAGCCAGCACACAACGATTCTATATAATTAAGGAACTTATATAGAACCTTCATCCCTACAAGTACCAAGAATCAAATTAAGCTAAAATAAATTATAAGCATCGAAGTCAGAAGAATAAGAAGAGGAAGAGAGGGAGGGGAAGGAGAAGGAGGAGGGAGAGGAGGAGGAACAGGAGGAGGAGGAAACAGTTCAATCAAAAATAAATCCAAGGACAATTTGAAGAAATAGTCTACCCAAATGAGAAGGAACAAGAAAAGTACTTCTGGTAATATGACAAACCAGGGTTGTATAGTACCCCCAAAAGATCACACTAGCTCCCCAGCAATGGATCAATACCAAGAATAAATCTCTGAAATGCCAGATAAAGAATTTAGAAACTTGATTATTAACCTACTCAAGGAGATACTGGAGAAAGGTGAAAACCAATGAAAAGAAATTAAAAAAAAAAATCCAGGATATAAATGGAAAATTTTCCAGAGGAATCGATACCATAAGGAAAAAACAATCAGAACTTTTGAAAATAAAATGCACACTTAGGAAAATGCAAAATGCAGTGGAAAGTTTCAGCAATAGATTAGAACAAGTGGAAGAAAGAATTTGAGAGTTCAAAGGCAAGGCTTTTAAATTAACTCAATCAGATTAAGACAAAAAAGAATGAAAAATAAAAAGAATCAAGTCTCCAGGCAGCCAAACCTAATAATAATTAGTGTTCCTGAGAAAGGAGAGACATCTAAAAGTTTGGAAAACTTATTTGACGGAATATTTGAGGAAATACTTTCCTGACCTTACTAGAGATCTAGACATCCAAATACAAGAAGCTCACAGAACTCCTGGGAAATTCATTCCAAAAAGATCATCACCAATACACAAAGTCATCAGGCTATCTAAAGTCAAGATGAAGGAAAGAATCTTAACAGCTGTGAGACAAAAGCATTAGCTAATCTATAAAGGAAAGCCTATCAGACTTACAGTGTATTTTTCAGCAGAAACCTTATAAGCCAGAATGGATTGAGGTCCTATCTTTAGCCTCCTTATACAAAAGAACTCTCAGCTAAGAATTTTGTTTCCAGCAAAACTAAACTTCATAAATGAGGGAGAGATAAAGTATTTTTCAGACAAATGCTGATGGAATTTGCCACTACTGAACAAGCAGTACAAGAAATGTTAAAAGGAGTTTTAAGTCTAAATAAAAAACTAATTATACATCAAAATAGAACCTTCTTAAAACATAAATCTCACAAGGCCTATAAAGCAATAACAATGATAAAAACAAAGTATCTAGGCAACAACTAACATGATGAATAGAATAGTACCTCACATCTTAATACTAATATTGAATGTAAATGGCCTAAATGCTCCATTTAAAATATATAGAATGGCAGAATAGATAAAAACCCATCAATCAAATATATGCTGTCTTTAAGAGACTCACCTAACACATAAGCACTCACATAAACTTAAGGTAAAGGGTAGAAAAATATATTCCACACAGATGGAAACCAGAAGTGAGCAGAAGTAGCTATTCTTGTATCAGATAAAACAGACTTTAAAGCAACAACAGTAAAAAACAAAATCAAAGAAGGACATTATATAATGATAAAAGGATTGCTCCAACAAGAAGATATCACAATTCCAAATCATTTGTACCTAATGCTGGAGCTCTCTAATTTACAAAACAATTACTACTCAACCTAAGAAATGAGATAGACAGCAGCACAATAATAATGGGATACTTTAAGACTCCGCTGACAGCACTAGACAGATCATCAAGACAGAAAGTCAACAAAGAAACAATGGACTTAAATTATACTCTAGAACAAATGGACTGAACAGATAATTACAGAACATTCTTTCCAACAACTGCAGAATATACATTCTATTCATCAGCACATGGAACATTCTCCAAGACAGACCACAAAACAAGTCTAAATAAATTTAAGAAAATCAAAATTGTATCAGGTATTTTCTCAGACAACAGTGGAATAAAGCTGATAGCAGCTCCAAAAAAAAAAAAACCCTAAACCATACAACTACATGGAAGTTAAATATTTGCTCTTCAATGATTTTTGGGTTAATATTGAAATCAAAATGGAAATTTAAAAATTCTTTGAATTTGAATTCTTTGAATAATAGTGACACGACTTATCAAAACCTCTGGGATACAGCAAAAGTTATGCTAAGCCATATATGACAAACTCAAAGCCAATATCATATTGAATGGGGAAAAGTTGAAAGTGTTTCCTCTGAGAACTGAAACAAGACAAGAATGCCCACTTTCACCAGTTCTGTTCAACATAGTACTGGAAGTCCTGGCCAGAGCAATCATATGAGAAAAAGAAATAAAGGACGTAAAAATTGGAAAAGAGGAAGTCACCCTCTTGTTTTTATCTACAATATGATTGTATACCTACAAACCCTAAAGACTCAAAAAGAGCTCCTAGATTTGATAAATTCAGTAAAGTTTCAGGATACAAAATAAATGTACACAAATCTGTAGCACTGTTATATGCCACCAGTGACCAAGCAGAGAACCAAATCAAGAACTCAATTCCTTTTACAACAGCTGCAAAAAAATAAAATAAAATAAAATAAAAGACTTAGGAATATATTTAACCAAGGAAGTGAAAGATCTCTATAAGAAAAACTACAAAACACTGCTGAAAGAAATCAGAGATGACCCAAACAAATGGAAACACATCCTATGCTCATGGATGGCTAGAATCAATATTGCAAAAATGACCATACTGCCCAAAGAAGTCTACAGATTCAATGCAATTCCCATCAAAATACCATAATCATTCTTCCCAGAACTAGAAAAACAATCCTAAAATTTATGTGGAACCAAAAAGAGCCCTCATAGCCAAAACAACACTAAGCAAAAAGAACAAATCTAGAGGCATCACATTACCTGACCTCAAATTATACTACAAAGCTATAGATACTAAAACAGCATGGTGGTATAAAAATAGGCAGGCAGACCAGTGAAACAGAATATAGAACCCAGAAATAAAGGCAAATATTTACAACCAACAGATCTTCAACAAAGCATACAACGTAAATTGGGGAAAGGACACCCTATTCAATAAGTGGTGCTGGAAAATCTGTGAAGTTCACATGTAGAAGAATGAAACTGGATCCTCATCTCTCACCTTACACAAACTCAACTCAAGATGGATCAAATACTTAAGTCTATGACCTGAAGCCATGAAAATTCTAGAAGATGACATCAGAAAAACTCTTTTAGATATTGTCTTGGGCAAAGAATACATGAGTAGGACCACACAAGCAAATGCAAAAAGAAAAAAAAAACCAAATAAATAAACAGGACCTAATTTAACTAAAAAGCTTCTGCACAGCAAAAGAAATAATCAGCAGAGTAAACTGACAACCCACAGATTGGGAAAAATATTTGGAAACTATGCATCTGACAAAGGACTAATATCCAGAATCTATGAGGAACTCAATTCAGCAAGAAAAAACAAATAATTTTATCAAAAAGTGGGCAAAGGACATGAATAGATGGTTCTCAAAAGAAGATACACAAACAGCCAATAAACATGAAAAATTTGCAGCATCACTAATTATCAGGGAAATGCAAATTAAAACCACAGTGAGATATCACCTCAGTTTTGCAAGAATGGGCATAAATAAAAAGTCAAAAATAATAAATGTTGGTATGGATGTGGTGAAAGGGAGTACTTTTACACTGCTGGGAGGAATGTAAACTAGTAACACCACTATGGAAAACAGTATGGAGATTCTTTAAAGAAAACTAAAAGTAGAACTACCATTCAATCCAGCAATCACACTACTGGATATCTAGCCAAAGGAAAAGACATCATTATATAAAAAAGGCACATGCACATGCATATTTGTAGCAGCACAATTTGCAGTTGCAAAGATATTGAACCCACCTAAGTGCCCATCAACCAACAAGTGGATAAAATATGTGAATATACACCGTGGAATACTACTCACCTATTAAAAGGAATAAAATAGTGTCTTTTGCAGCAACTTGAATGGAGCTGGAGGCCATTATTCTAACTGAAGTAACTCAGGAATGGAATACCAAATATCATATCTTCTCACTTACAAGTGGGAGCTAAGCTATGAGGATGCAAAGGCATAAGAATTATATAATGGACTTTGGGGACTTGGGGGGAGAAGGTTGAGAAGGGGTTGAGGGATAAAAGACTACACACTGGGTACAGTGTACACTTCTCAGGTGTCAGGTACACCAAAATCTCAGAAATTGCTACTAAAGAATTTATCAGTGTAACCAAATGTCACCTGTATCCCCAAAACTATTGAAATCGAAATTTTAAAACATAGCTAAAAATTGTTTGATACTTCTTTCAAGGGATACAGCCTAATTTTTCTCCCTTGTGGGCTGGACTTAGTGATAGTCTTCTAACAAATGGAATAAAGCAGAAGTAATAATGTACGACTTTGGAGACTAGATCACATAAAAAAGCACTACAGCTTCCTTCCTAATACCTATCTGGTGTTGCTTAGTCTGGGTTAAGTGAGCTTTCAGGTTGTGAAGAGTCTATGGAGAGGACCTATGGTGAGGACCTTGTAGCAAAGAACTGAAGTTGCCTGCCAACAGCCAGCAGGGAACTGAGGCACCTGGCCAGCAGTCATGTAAGTGTGCTGTGTTGAGAGCAGATCCTCTGGTCCTGGTCATGCCTTCAGATGGTGGTAGATCCTGCTGACATCCTGACTAAACCTACCTGAGACAGCCTGTGCCAGAACCATCCAGTGAAGTCTAAAGTGATCTACCAACTCATTCTGGTTTGCCTAGAACTTTCCTGGTGTGATCACTTAAAGTCGTGTTTCCTAAGAATCCTCTAAGTTGTGGGAAAACCAGATGGTTTGTCACCCTAATCTTTCCTAAATTCCTGACCCACAGAAACTGAAACACCCAAACTGATTTTAAGTCACTAAGTTTTTTGTTAATGTATTACACGGCAACAGATGCTCAGACAAGAGTCATGGTTTTCTACTTATTGGCACATCAAAATTTAGAAAATTAAGAGTTGTCTCAGACACTCATTTATACAATTTGAACTTTAGATTCTGACTCTAGCCTTCATGATCTAACAAAAAATTGGCTACAAATCTAATAATTTTACCTATTGTCTTATTCCGTAATGATTATTGGAATGCGTTTTTTTTTCTCTAAATTTTATGGTTGTTTTGATACCTGGTGTATGTGTATACGGTGTGTGTATGTATGTGTGTGTGTATATGTATGTGTGTACATATGTATATATATGTGTGTATATGTATTTATGTGTGTGTGTGTATATATATGTATACACATACATGCATATATATGTATGTATATATGTATTTGTGTGTGTATGTATGTGTGTGTGTATATACCAGGGTCTCACTCTGTCACTCAGGCTGAATGCAGTGGCACGATCCTGGCTCACTGTAACCTCAAACTCCCAGGCTCAAGTGATCCTTCCTCTCAGCCTCTTGAGTAGCTGAGACTACAGGAGCATGCCACCATGTCTGGCTAATTTTTAATTTTTTTGTACAGATATTTTTAATTTTTTTGTAGAGACAGGGTCTTACTATGTTGCTCAGGCTGGTCACCAACTCCTAGACTCAAGTGATCCTCCCATGTTAGCCTCCGAAAGTGTTGGGATTATAGGTGTGAGCCACCACATTCAGCCAAATATCTGTTGAATATTGATCACATTTCTAAAAGTATTACTCAATATATTGTATACAGACTACATGCTTTACAATCATCTGGAGAATTTGTTAAAAATGCACATTCTTGGCCCCACTTCAGACCCACTGATTAGAATTTCTGGGGGTGTGGAACAGAATTTTGTGTGCTTATTAGGCCTTGTAGGTGGTTCTTAGATACTGACTTAAGAGAAATGATTGAAAAATTCTGCTATTGACTACCAACTTTCAAGCTGGTAGAAATAATACTTTGACTATAATATGCTATGAAAGAGCTGTTATTGATAACAAGGTTACAATTACCCTTGGGTTTTAGTCTTCCTAACTTCACTGGGGAAAGGAGAGGAATATGTACTGACAGAGCAGATGGATGAGTTCAATGATTGCTTTCAGGAGATGGATAATAGGTCAGCAAACATGCTGTGGACTCATATTGGGAAGTGCCTTGTGTTATCTGGTATTGGGAGCTGAGGAAAACAATGAAAAGCCCCCTGGCTGAAAAGTCTTGGTGCAGATTTCCCTTTTCTGTGAAGTTATACAGACATCACAAGGCCCAGCTAATCTGTTACAAATTCAAACAACTACAACTGGAGTCAGGTTGTTTTTGAAGGGAGATGAGCAAAAGGAAGACAAATTGAGGAGGTGCGGGAGTACTAAAATGAGAAAAGCGATTGCAGTTCCAGCATAATGACAAATGTGAATAATAAGCACGCCCCCTTTGTGGTGTGCACATCGTTGCTAATGAAACACTTTACAGATTGTACAAATAACATGTCCATCACGAAGGGGGGGGAATATACCAAAGTCAAATAATTAGAGAAGGCAACACTTTCCAGGAAGATGCAATACAGCAGAAGCAACAGATGGAAGCTAATGGAAGAAAAGGAAAAGAGACTATGAGATGCTTCTTGTGCTAATAAAAACAAAGTGCAGGAGGTCAAGGGGATGGAACAGAGCAGGAAGGAAGTGACTTGCAAATTGTAAATTTTTCTCATTGATGCATACAGCATAGAATTGATTAGCTTCAGTTTAATTTAATTTAACTCAGTTCAACATTATTAACTCTGCAATGCACTCCACTTAGGCACTGAGATTATCCAAGAATGAGTAAGGCAAGATTCATTTTTTCAAGGAGTTTACAATCTAGCAGGGAGGAGTGAAGATGGGTAAATACACGCATAAACAACTAGTGATAATTATACCCGTTTCTCTTATGAGATATATGTCATGCCCTGCATTGTATCCTGAAGAATATCTTCTGTGACCTCTGTGTATAAAGGATAAAATAATCTATGCAACTTATCTAATTTGTCTGCAAAATTCAAACTTTTTTTGTTGAGTTATCATCTCAGATTTTCTAAGTTTCTTCTCTTTATGCCTTTAGAGTAAAAATATTAGAGGAATTTGTTTAATGAAAACTGTTTAGAGAAAATATTTCCTTCTGACACCTATTATTTAAATGATAGCAGGTATTTATAAGCATATAGATTTCTCATTAACATAATAATTATATGGACTAGCTATTGTTGTCCACATTTTAGAGATGATGAAAATAGGTTGAGATACTTTAAACTAAGTATGTTGCTCAAGGTCATACAGCTAGTAAGGGTAGAGCTGCAGTTGTAACCCACATCTTTCTAATATCATTAGCATGCCCTCTTAAAATTCTTTATGTTGCCTTTTGAGATAGCATGGAAGTAGAAAGAAATAAGTGCTAAGTGTATGTATAAATAAATTATAGGCTTCCAAATGAAGAGGCATTTATTTTTTCTGACATGGGATTAGACAATCCAAAGGCATGGTGGCAACTGAATTAGGTTTTGAAGGATGAGAGGGATTTTAATAAAGACTTGAGAATTGAAGGAGCAACAGGAGCAAAAATGTTAAGACACACAAGCTAAAGGTGTGTTTTGAAATTGACTAGCATACAGTGTTACATACAGAGGAATCAGACTAGAATGATAATTTGCAATTGATTATTTTTAAAACCCATGATAAGAACTTGGGGTTTTATTCTGGAAGCAATGAGGAGGCCATATAGTTTTTGAGGAGAGAGATGAAATAACGAGCTCTATGTGGTTGGTAAGGGATAGGAATATTATGGGCAAAGCGGCAAATGGTTAGAGTTTGTCAGGCTGATTAGAAGGCTATTGAATTAGTCTAGGTTAAAATAAAACAAACAAAAAACCAAGAGCATATTTAAGATATTAATAAATGTTGCAAAACCCCCCAGAATTATTAGGATTTTCTGAATATCTTGATGCAGTGGATGAAGAATAGAAAGCTGTTGAAGATGACTTTAAAATGTGTGCTTGTAATTAGAATAGAAGCACTTTATTAAATAAGATAGAAAACCTCAGCAGAGAGGCAATTTTCCAGAAGAGGAAGCTAAAGAGTTCATTACACTAAAATTGAGTTTTAGAAATGTACGGAAAACAGCTGGAAATATTCTAGAGATCAGGAGAGAAAGTCTTATGATATAGATGGGAGCATTTATGGTCATTGGATGATTTGGGAGATTATTTTGTCTGTAGAAAACTGGAGGAAAAAACAGGAACATTCACTTCCCTGAGATTGCATGTCCTCTAAGTTATTATAAAAATTAATCTCAATCAACGTTTAATGAGGAAAAGGCATAGGCTGTGGCCATTACAAGCCTTCCATTCAAGAAGGAGAAAGAAATAATTCAAATTCTATAAATATTCTGTGAATTCCCATGGATATCTCATAAAATTAGAGATTTATAACCCCTGAGGGGCCTTAGTAAAAATGCAACATTACACAGGCTGGGAATGTCAAAATTCCTTGAAACTTTGCAAAATTATAGCAATGAGAGAAATCTAACATTATTGACTCCATCTTGCTTCATAAGCTAACTGCTTTTGCTTAATCTTGTACATAGGTCGGGCTAACTGTGGGAGGAATTTAGTTCACGGTTCTACCTTAGAGCAAGGATAATAATAGTCCCTTCCCAAAACTAACAACCTCCTTGTTCAGGGACTAAAACTGCCTTTGTGGAACCAATACAAGGCCACAAGCTTAGAATTATAATAGAGGCCTGAATTCTGCTAAGGTATAGGCATAGTTAAACAATAACTAGTCATTGTTCCCTAACTTGCTTTTTATAATTGCATACTGCTCAGGAATCACATAGCTGGTGGTCACAAGATTTGTAACTTCCCCAGTTGCTCCTGTAGATGACACTGCTATTGCGAAACTTAAGACTGGTGTTGAAGATATTTTTCAGACTTTGCATTCTGGTGGACCAGCTGATGCCACCTAGACCAGGGACCCATATCTAGAAACTGACTCAACTGGTTCTGTGACCCCAACCCAGGAACTGACTCAGCACACAAAGACAGTTTTGAACCCCCTGGGATTTCATCCCCATCCCAACCAGTCAGCAGTGCCCATTATGTAGTACCCTGCCCACCAAACTATCCCTGAAAACCTTAGTCTCCAAATTCTCTGGGAGTGGGATTTGAGAAATATCTCCTGTTCTCCTTGCTTGGCTCCCTTGTGATAATTAAACTCTCTGCTGTCATACCTGCTGTCTTGGTGTATTGTATTTTTCTGTGCAGCACACAGGAAGAACCCATTGGGCTGTAGCATCATGGGTCTCTTTTTTTCAGTCCATATTCAGGCTTGAATTAAGCCTGGGGATAGGATGATGTGGGCACTTCCATAGTTCAGTATTCACACCCTACAATTTTTGCTGCCTCTTACAGTTGTACTCAGTTGAAGAGTGATTTTGGCAAGTATATTGCTTCATGCTCTGTCTTTGAAATCTTGGTGTTATTCTCTCTTAAGAAATTTTTAAGTAGAAACAGCATGTATCACAATTGAAAAACGTGTCTTTTCTCTCCAATATTAAAAGGAAGAGTTTTTTTGCAGCTGTCATTTCAAAAACTAATTATCTTTTTTGTCATATGTGTAGCATATTATCACATTATTTTAGGAACACTAGGAGTACTATTTTAAATTTTATGCTATAATGCCATGAGTATAATTATTATAACTATTTCTTTACTTATTTTTACTTTTTTGAGACAGAGTCTTGCTCTGTTGCCCAGGCGGCAGTGTAGTGGCACAATATTAGCTCACTGCAATCTCTATCTCCCGGGATTCTTGTGCCTCAGCTTCCTGAGTAGCTGGGACTACAGGCATGTGCCATAACACCTGGATAACTTTTGCATTTTTAGTAGAAATGGGGTTTCACCATGTTGGCCAGTCTGGTCTTGAACTCCTGGGCTCAAGTGATCCCCCAGCCTTGGCTTCCCACAGTACTAGAATTACAGGCATGAGACACCATGCCCAGCCTAATTTTTATAATTATTTAAAATCTGTTCTGATGAAGTTTAAATGGACATAATTTGTAATGAAAGGAAGTGTTCTGTTTATGGCAAGTCTGACTAACAGATGTTAGTTTCAGAAGTTTAGGAATAGTGAAATTCCTCCATTAGTTTATAGATGCCCTGTACATTACCAAAAGGATATCCAAAAAATTTGCATTATCTGACTGATATCTTCTAAGTACTATATTTATGACTTTTCTGAATAGCTTTTTGAGTCCATAAACAACCAGGAATTAAAAGACTAGCAGAAATGTTTGATGGTGGCTGTTGTAGGCAATCGGCTGTTCACTCATCAAATATGGAGCCATTTCAGAGCTTTAGTGCCTCTGGAACAGAAGTGACATAAGAATGCCTCCTAGGTATTTTAGATGTGAGTAAGTATACTTTTTTTTCAAGGTCAGGCAGACATTCCATTTTTAAGTTCTGGGAAAGAGAACTTTTGTTATTACAATCTACTTACAAGATAACCCCTGCAGGATGCTTATAATTGCACATCTTTAGCTCTCAGGCAATGAATGTTCTCAACTGATTAGCTGACCACAAGTAAGTCAAATCTTTATTTCATTCATGAGGCAACTTGTATTTCATTAGGTTTTAATACTTTGCTTTGGACGTGTGTACTGACAGGAACTCGGTGTCTTATGGCTACTTCTAATTCTTGAACCAGTGATTCTAATGAGATTATTTGTCTTAAATGGGTCTCATTTTACTTACATTATATAACATAATAAGGGCCTAATAGTATCGAAAATATTTGAAATATTGTTTTCAGTATGGATGTTATTAACTTCTCTTGAGAATGTGGTCTGTTTTCTCATGAGAGTGATTAAATGGTGAGTTATCAAAAATGGCAATAGAGTGAGAGCTTCAAATTTGGGCTTTAATGACAGGCAGACCTATACTGAAGCCAATTCTGTCATTTACTGAGTCGAGTTGGTCAAATTATTTGAACTGTAGAAATTCTCAATTCCAGTAACATAATTACCTCATGGGGTTGGGAGGCTTAAATGAGAAAATGCATATAAAGCATTAATTTGAAAAGTGAGGTTATTGGGGTTTGTGTCTCTTGATCATTCATTTGCTGCAGGAAATTTTATTAATCTCTGATAAGGAAAGTAGCCAAGAGGCAGAGCTATTCATGCATGATGCACTCTTCCCACACAATACAGAAGGTATACTGGGTTTGGAATAGGTAGAGTTGTGATGTACAGGAAGGAAACACTATTTGCACCTACCAATTTCAGGAAACATGGTACTTAAGGGAACACATGGAAAGAGGAATCCAAGATTCTCAGTTAAACACAAGAGCAGGATTGGAGAGGTTTCATAAATGAGTACACCTAACTTCAAACACCTGGGCAAATAAGTTATGAAAAAGGTGTTTTTATTCAGTGGCTACTATGTATAATGTGTTACGTTAGAAATATCATTGTAGTCTCCCAATCCTATAATATAAAAATCATTACATCAATAATGGAGATAAATTTCCTAAAATTTAGAAAATTTAATTTTCCTAAGATTCACATCTAAAAAAATTTAACATCATGAAGGGAGATGAAATTTCCTCTCTAATATTGCCTCCCTGACCTGCTTCTATGTTTTAGACATGGGATTATAAGAAATGGATCAAGAAAGAGTATTCTCTTCCCACTGGAGGATGACTTGGCTGAAAGAGATCTGTCAGAAGAGTCAAGGTAGTTTCTTCAGTATTTGCATAGAGACCCCTTCCTAGCTTGCCTGTTTAAGGTTCCAGGCCCCCATTAATCTGTAGAGGCCATGGCAACAGCCCACGAAAGTGCAGCAAACAGTGCTGCATGGGGCCTGCACAGGACAAATCGGAACACTACATGGTCATCTAAGGCTATAAACAGGTTTTGGGGAAGGAAAGTTCTCTAAATCTTGAAGGGTTGGAAACAATAAATAGACCTCAGACAAGACAGACTGTGGCCAGACCAGTAAAGAAATGAAGAACACTTTCCCTTGCTTATATACCATCCATTATGTTCTTTGGGCACCATTCTGTTTTGCTTTGTTTGCCAGGGGTTTCTAAGCAAAATTATCTCAACAGATGTACAAGTAACCCATGGGTTTTTCAAGAGGTAACGAAATAGCCTTGCTAACTGTCAGTGTACTAAGATGTTCCAAATACACAACTTCATGTTGTTCTAGGGGCTGGGATGGTAACAGCTGGCCCAACTGGCTTCTTAGTCCAGGGAGATTACAGTGAAGGGAAACAGAAAAGTTGTCAGTGGCTCTGCATGTGACTTCTCCCTTCCCTAGTCACATACTTACCTCTCTTATCAATTTAATGCTCAAAAATATTTTTTTAGGCATTAAGAGTCCTGGAAAATATTCTAAATTCTGGGACAATTCAGAAAATGTCCCTGCTCTCATGGCACTTGAGTTTGTGACTGGAAGATAGATACTATCAACAGACACATCGAGCTGTAAAACAATTCTAGCTAATGATACGCACATTTGAAGAAAAATAAAGGTAAGGAAGAAATCAGAGTGCAACTGAAGAGAGGTGGCTGAGGGACGAGGGCAAAGGTTATGGTTAAGCTGAGGTGATTAGGGAAGGTTTGAGGATATGGAAGCTGCGGTTTGAACAGATGCTCTGGGAGAAAAGGAAGAAGAGGCAGAGTGGAGAGTGTGGGATTCCTTATGGAAGATTAGACAGTGATAATTCCAGGGTCATGCCATTGCGTGGGAGAAGTAGACAGAAGTAGAGAGAAGTGGCAGAAACTTGCAAAAGAAACACAGAGACAAGCTTAGATAATCAAATATGTGCAGCTGTGTTTTGGTCTCAGTGTTTTCTTCTTACTCATAACAAATAAAGTTAGATTAATTTAGTAGCACATTTTCATCATCAGAATATATCCCCCCCACCAACCTCCGGTACTTTCTTCTTTCCTTCCAGAAGGGTGTATTGTTGGAGATGTTAATTTAACCAGAAAAGCTGAAACCGACAATGTGGAACGTTCATTCGCTTGCCATTGAGGCCCTGAATATTACAAAACCCATTTGTGACAGGTCTAATATGTCTCTCTTTACTGGTAAATTATCATTTATCCTGCAAGGTGTGAGAACTTAATCCTTTGCATTTAAGGAGCTCATAGCTTGAGCACTGCAATGATCAACCCATTAATTCTTTTTCTTGAGAGACTAAAAAAAAGTGCTTAAAATGTGCCCATGTCCTTTTCTTGGTGTCACCATAGTCTTAACTCTGCTGACTGAGGTTTAACCGACTTGTGATGTATTTTCTCTCTGGTCTTCTTGATGTTGCTACTGTGTTGGGCAGAGCTTTGCTCACTCAGCACCTTAATAAAGCAAAACAAAATATTTCACTTTGTATTTCCACAAGTTCAAATATCTTAGGAGGTGGCAGGAAATAATGGAAAGAGTAAGGATGTTTACAATCAGACCATTTTGGGTTTTAACTGTACAGTGACATCATTTACTAGCTATTTGAGCTTGAACAAGTCATTTTAACTCCCTGAGCCTCAGCTTCCTCTTGCCCAAAATACAGCAATAAGTGCTACCTTGTTTGTTCGTATTAAGGACGATATAGAATATGGTACCTGGATGTCAGGCCCTGGGAAGTGATTAAGTCATTCAGTTAGTATTAACCCATCCTTCAAAATTTAACATTAATCAATATTAGTTTATTAACATCACCCATTATACATTACATAGGCCAGCATCCCTCCTGGTATCTTTCAGGATCTGAGTATTTGCATGTTTTACCTGAGCCCTTCTGGCCTTAATCCCTGGTTCTGCCTCACTGTTGACCTCAGATCTGCCTAACAGTTTGGTCTGCTGCCCCCACTTTTTTTCTGTTCTTACCTGGAGAAAATTAAAAACAAAAGAACAAAAACTTCAGTATGCTGATCAACTTTCTCTGGTTTTGTTAAAGAATACTATATTAGTCTGTTCTCATACTGCTGTAAAGAACTATCTGAGACTGGGTAGTTTATGAAGAAAAGCGGTTTAATTGACTCACAGTTCCACAGGGCTGAGGAGACCTCAGGAAACTGACAGTCATGGTGGAAGGCGAAGGGGAAGTAAGCCCCCTGTTTCACATAGTGGCAGGAGAGAGTGAGAGCAAAGGGGAAGGTGCCAAAACTTTTAAACAACCAGATCTCATGAGAACTCTATCATGAGACAGCACTACGGTTATGTTGCGAAACTATTGGAAACTCCCTCCATGATCCAATCACCTTCCACCAGGACCCTCCCTGGACATGTGGGGATTACAGTGTGACATGAGATTTGGGTGGAAACACAACGCCAAACCATATCAAATGCATTTTTCAAAAAGGTAAAAACTGTGTTTTTTTTTTCTCCGTAGGAGCCCATTTCTGGCTTATCCTGGTCATGCACAGATAGACTATTTTCACAGTATCTAAATTGTTCATCAATGATACAGCATCACTAAATGGAGATCTGTTCTTTCTTCCCAGAGGAATAATACTGCATCGTCCTTTCCCTTTTTCTGTCATGTTAAATACTTGGCACATTGTACACATTCAATAATTACTACTTCCCCTTTACCCTTCCTGACTTGTTCTTCAATTCTCAGCTCAGATTCTATGGCTGTTACATGCTTTGCATTGTTTCCCTGAGCTAAAAGTATTCTTCCCACTCTGAATTTTCACATCTTTGTACTGCAACTGCTCCATCACAACAATAAGAATGTTAAATGTCCTGAGAGATGCTGGTGCTTTACCTCCCCTACTTCTTGAAGCTATGCAAAGGACTACTTTTAGTGTCTCTAAGTAAGCAGTCTTCAAACTTTTTGGAACCAGGGACCGGTTTCATGAAAGACAGTTTTTCCACAGACTGGGGGCAGGAGATTGTTTTGGGATGATTCAAGCACATTACATTTATTGTGTACTTTATTTCTATTATCATTACATTGTTTTATATAATGAAATAATTATGCAACTTACCATATTGTAGAATCAGTGTGAGCCCTGAGCTTGTTTTCCTTCAGTTAGGTAGTTCCCATCTGGGGGTGATGAGAGACAGTGACAGATCATCAGGCATTAGATTCTCATAGTGAGTGTGCAACCTAGATCCCTTGCGTGTGTGATTCACAATAGGGTTTATGCTCTATGAGATTCTAATGCCACTGCTGATCTGACAGGAGGTAGAGCTCAGGTGGTAATGCAAGCGATGGGGAGTGGCAGCAACTACAGAGGAAGCTTCACTTCCTCACCCGCCACTCACCTCCTGCTGTTTGGCCCGGTTCCTATCAGGCCACAGATGGGTACCTGGGGATTGGGAACTCCTGCTCTAAATATCCTCACAGAATCTACCACAGATAATTGAACTTATTTTGTTCGTATGCAAGGTTGAACTAACTCAAGGAAAATAGAGTGATAAAGTGAAATTATGGCTTCAGGTATATTTGTATTTTGATCATCCCTAAATCTCAATTTAGCATCAGAATGTGACTGAAAAAAATAGAGTCAATGGCATAGAATTTGAAAGGAAGCAGAGAAGATAAGACAAGAAGTCCTTTGAAATCTTTCTAATTACAGGTTTTGTTGAGAAGATAAAAATTACTTTTACTCAGGGAGTGAGATCAAGACAGGGAGGTTATTTAATTGCATTTCATAAAATAGAAAAAGAATCTTATTGTTTCTCAACCTGTTTGTCATTGTTATAATCAGTCATGTAGAACTGTATTTCTCAAAGTGGGTTTCATGGTCTACCTGCATTAAAATCATCTGAGGGCCTGTTAAAGTAGCTTTTCAAAGTAGTTTATTTATTTATTTATTTTTTGGCATCACCCTCTTAAATCAGAATATCTCAGGGTGAGTTGAGGGTATATCTCTCAAGAGTCTGAAATTTTATTGTAGACCTCAGGTGATTTTTAGTCCTGCTGAAATATGAAAACTTGGCCATAGAAAATGCATTATTTTTATATTCAAGGAAAATATTAAGGGACTCTTTCTAGTATGGCCAGAAGCAGTGCAGTTCAGTGAAAATAGCAGAAATTTGCAGTGCCACAGCTTCCAGAAGACCTAGGGTTTGACCAGTGCTTTTTTTTTTTTTTTTTTTTTTTTTTTTTTTTTTTTGAGACAGAGTTTTGCTTTGTCGCCCAGGCTGGAGTGCAGTGGCACGATCTTGGCTCACTGCAAACTCTGCCTCCTGGGTTCACGCCATTCTCCTGCCTCAGCCTCCTGAGTAACTGGGACTACAGGTGTCTGCCACCACATCCGGCTAATTTTTTGTATTTTTAGTAGAGACAGGGTTTCACTGTGTTAGCCAGGATGGTCTTGATCTCCTGACCTAATGATTCACCCACCTCGGCCTCCCAAAGTGCTAAGATTACAAGCGCAAACCACCGCACGCCGCGTGACCAGTGCTTTTTCATGAACTAGCAGATCACTGGGTAAGTCTTCAAACCTCACTGACTTAAAATTTTTTGAGAGACAGTGTTGAACTAAATGATCTCCATGTCTCTCCCAATCTTAAACTTCGTTTATTCTTTTCATAAGTAAGCATGAAGATAAACTTGTTCTTCTGATGATAATATGCTTAGAAGGTATTGTATATTTTGGGGGAGGAGTCATGAACATATTAATTAAACTTCCTGCCCCCAGATGGCTACAGAAAAAGGCACTGTGCAAGTTCGCTGATAGCATATGATGAACCATGAGTTATCTTGTTTTTTTTTCATGTGCTTGAGTTGCGTGTGTGTTTGTTGTCTTTTACTTAGATGCATGCAGCACTCTTTTCTACTGAAGGAACTGAAGCAGAAACACACTTCTGAGCTTCCTCCGCTGGGGGAATCTTATACCTGAAGCCTAAGAAAGAATTAAATAAGAATTCAGGCACTCAGCATTATGGACAATAAAAGCTCCATTGTTCTTTTAGAAATAGTCTGAAAGGCAATGCTCACCCTCCTTTGTACTAGAGCTCAATTAATTTAGCTGGAATAATTTTTCTTCCTTTATTAACTGTCCTCTGTGCTTAATGGGACCAAATGTGAGATAGAAAGATGGAGTACTCAAGTATATATATGACTAATTTTAGCATCAGGGTTAGTTGCGTGGGGCTTTGAGCCAGATGCATTTCAGTCTTAATGAGGTGACACCTCCTCAATGCTTTTGACCTTGTCCTTTATAGGTGGGAATTTGTAGAAACCATTTAGACAGCTTGAAGTACGGTTGACAGAACTGTCTGTACCGTTCATCCTTATCCATTTTAGCAACACAAGAGCAAGCCAAGTGACATTTTCTGTAAGTATAGAATAACATACATTTACTCAGTCATGGGACAGACACAAACATGAGTTGACAACTGTTCCTGGCTCTCCTGCCCAACATGAAATCAGCATTAATAAATCCCAAATGATCCTGATTTTGCTTAAGAGTCATACACTAAGTCAGCAGGTTTCTTAGAGTACCATCAAACCTGCGGCCAACACCTGACAATAGAAAATAAAAAGTAAAAGTCATCCAAAGAAGCTATACGACTAGGGCAGTTTCCTCCAGCTAGGTTCTGACCATCCTCAACAGAATCATTTGCTAGTCTAGGATCTCATTTGATGAATCAGAAAAACTGGCAGTCATATCTGTCTGTAAATCCCTGTTTACTGACTTTTGTGGTACACTATCAAGCTTATTTTTAAGTGTACTATGAGAAGAAGGATGATGGCTATCTTTGACCTTTGGTAATACTTGATCAGTCCTTCTCTTGAGTGCTCTTGAGAAATATTTTAACTAAGATGGCTACAGTTTCTAACAGCCTTCTATTAGTCATTTATTTATTAAATCTACTTCCCCCCATTTATACTTCCCACACCTTTTCAGTGACAGCTACCATTTTAATAACTCAAAAACAGTGAAATAAACAAACAGAAACCCCTTACCATTGTCATTATCTTTTCCTTACTGAGATATTTCTTTGAAAGAGAACAGTGTATAATCGGTACAACCCACTTCAACAGAAAAGCTCTTCAAGGGCACACAGGCTTTGTGTGTGATAAGTTCTCTCGAGATGAACATAAGTTAGGCAGAATAATTTCATGGTTTCATGGTTATTGGGCTTAGGAGTACTCCATTGATATAGCAATGATGTTAAAGACTTTCTAGTTTTGTTCAAAACTTTTTGTTAATGTCTGCATTTCCTTTGGAGAAAAAACTCTTTCTCCTTCTTGGAAAAGGTGTTAAAAATAGAATATCTTAGAATGGGAAGACATGTATCTAGTGACAGAATTAGGACTAGAGTTCAAAATGCCGCACACAATTATTGGCTCATCAGTACATTCCAGCTTCATCAGTTTTCAAGATGTCAAGAAGCCTCTGCCTGCAAAATGCTTATACCATTGAATTAAGTGTGTTTACTGGATATATATGAGAAAAAATACAATCACATGCTTTATTTTTCTTTTATTTGCACCTCATAATTTCTTCCCTTCATGCATATCCATCCATATCCCCAAAGCCTAAGAAATGCCTGGGTGCATGAGGAAAAGCACAGAATGGCATTGATAAAGAGAGTAATTTTATTTCTAGCACAGTGATTACATAATGTTGCCAAAAGAACACTGAGCTCAGAATTAGGACTGAGTTGCATTTTCTTAGTTGTCTTGAACATGCCGTGTAACCACTGGTTAGTTAAGTATCTTGAGTTTAGCTGGGCATGGTGGCTCATGCCTGTAGTCGTAGCTACTTGGGAGGCTGAGGTGAAAGGAGTGCTTGAGCCCAGGAGTTCGAGGCTGCAGTGAGCCATGATCATGCCACTGCGCTGCGCCCTGGGTGACAGAGTGAGACCCCAACTCTAATAAATAAGTATCCTGAATTCAGTATTCTTATCTGAAAAAGAAAATAGTATTACTGGCCCTGTTTGATACATAGAATGGACATAAATATCAAATATGTTAATTTAGTTGAAAATATAATTAGAGATCACTTCAGGAAAGAGTTAAAATCAAAAGAAAAAATAGCTAAGGACTTCTGTTATGAAAGTAGCAATTTGAGCATGATCCAGGTTCTTACATGTTGACACACGGTATAAAAACAACATACAAAAAAGAGGCGTATGTTTTTTTCTTTAGAAAATAGTAGTTTTCCCAAAGTACCTTTCCTATAAGTTGTTCCTTCCTACCTTAAATCATATTATAAAAATCCTTGGGACCCAAGGATTAACCAAACTGGAGTGACTGTTGAAACCCAGGAGTCTTGTAAAACCAGAGACAGTGACAGTGTGAAGCCATAACAGACAGCACAACTATACCTCCTTGCTATGTAGTCATGGTGGCCAACAAGACTGAAAAGAATCATCCGTACCTGAGAGTGGCAATGAAGACTGCAAAGGAACCGCAGCAGTTACTGTAGTGCGCAGAATACTGAGCTCAGCACAGAATAATGTCAGGAACCAAGTGTGCGCAGTACATCAGATAAAAATTAGTGTGGTGGTTTCTCAGATTGGACAAAAAGACTGCTTTTCCCTGCAACAATGGAATACAATACATGGATGTGCAAATTTAAAGAGACAGAGATGGATGAAAAGGAAAAGAGTAATGTAGCAGCAATTGCAGCTGCAGTAAAAGTGGAAAGTCTTAAATATTACTAAGTGGACTTAAACAAATGCAGTGGTAGTCTGTACTGACCTTTTGGAGAGGGCTCTAGAAAATATCAGGACTGTATTAAAAAAGAAAATTAGGTAAGGGTAATTACAGGATCTTAGTGTAGATTGATGCCACATAAGACCATGACCAAAAGTGAGATTTAGCAGTTCCTGGGGAAGGTGAGGATATAGCAGAAAGAAATCTATGTTTGATGTTAGTGTAATAAGGCACACACCCTACCTTTCACCTTTAATTAAATCATTTGTCTTTATAGTTTCTACATTTAAAAAAATGAGTATTAATAGAACAGAAATGAGCTAATTGGAGTGGACCGAACTAATATACAGACAAGATTTAAATGCCTAAGAGATATTAACCTTGGAAAAGTCTGCAAAACCTATTACAGAAACATTGAAAATCCAGCTGGAACCAGAATAGGAAGTGTCTCAGGTGTGAGCATGTCAAAAAGGTCAGAGAAAAGCTTGTTGGAAAGCCTAAGATGTGACAAAAATGCAAGGTGTTGTTACTAAAAATAACCACTTAACACACACAAAAAGAATCTCCAGAGTAGGTCAGAAACTGCCAGTTGCCTTTCATGTACCCATTCAGCATGCTTCTCCTCTTTCTGGGTCCCTGATGAAATGAAGGAGGTTGAATTTATTGGGAAGTACAAAAAGATAAGCACTAGGATTATTGTTATAGCTTTCACCTAAAATAGTCTTTGCCTACTAACTCTTTCTTGCCAATATAATCTCCTTTGTTGCTTTACTAGTTTTTTACTTGCTTGCTCAAGTGTTTATTCTTCATTCAACAACCATGACTCATCCTAGTAACTACCAAGCACTATGCTTTTACAGAGCTCTATTCATTAGCAAAACTAACAAATGCCCCACACCTCTTGAAGCTGATAGCATAGTGAAGAGGTAGAAATTACATGTACTACTACGTGACTGTGGATGAAGGACACGCATATCATTATAAACCATAGTGAAAAGATGTGCAGAGGCCTACGAGAGCATATAAGTCAGGGAATCTTGTTTAGACTGGAGGGTCATGGAAGGCCTCCCACATGGAGTGGCTCTTAATCTGGGACCTGAAAGATAGGTGGAAACGAGAGAATATTACTGTGGGGGCAAGAGTATTTTAAGCACAGAGACGTGCAAATATCCCAACAAAGAACAGGCATATTTGAAAAACAAGAAGTGGCCTGAGTCTAGTAAATAAGAGAGGTGGCATGACAAAGGGAGGGTGAGGAGGAAGCCTGGGCTTGTGTTGTGTTGCAGGAGGACCATGCTGAGCACTTGGGTGTTTTCCCAGGTTTCTGGACAGTCACTCTTCTCTTGATGTCATCTCTTAGCTCTGCTCCATTCTTTTCATGATTATTTCTGAATTTCTTGTTGCCAGATTTTCCAAATAGCTCTATCCTCTGTTTTCTAGAAACTTCTACTTAGTGTTCATCCAAGCACATACAAGAGAAAACAACCATGACTGAAATAGCACCATGAAAGAAAATGACACCCAGAGTAGCGAACAACTAGGGCCAACACTGCTCATAATATGGCACTTGTATGTTCAAAAAGGAAGACTTTAGAAGCTGTATGGGGACTCCTCATACAGGGGAGCGGGGGTGGATGTGAGTGCAGTGCTTCCTGGAATGTGTGGAAGCTACAGCCTCAAGCAGCTGTGATCACTTTCCAAGTGTTCAAGGGCAAAATGGACTAGAGGGAGATACAGTAGGGTACAGGTTTTAGTTTACTTCTAGTGGTAATGCAAGCTTGTCCCCAGTTCATCACTCAGACAACGAATTATTTAAAATTTTTAATTTTAATTTCAATTTTGGGGGTATCGGTGATTTTTGGTTATATGGGTAAGTTAGTTAGTGGTAATTTCTGAGATTTTATTGCACGTATCACCTGAGCAGTGTACACTGTACCCAATGTATAGTTTATTTATCCCTTACCCCGCTCCCAGTCTTTCCCTACTGAAGTACCCACAGTCCATTATATCATTCTCATGCCTTTGTATCTTCATAGCTTAGCTCTCATTTATAAGTGAGAACATAGGATATTTGGTTTCCATTCCACTCAAAGAGTTTCAAAGCTCAGCCTATTACTGGCAGCATTTATGGCTGTGATTCCCTGGCCACAGCCCACCTATTCCATGACTACCTGAGGACTCTATCAGCTTTCTTCAGAAGACCTCCAGTTAGTTCTGCATGTCACACAGGAACTAGGCATACTTGAGGAAAACTTTCCTGAAGATTTTTTTTCAGGTGAGTTTTCTCTTAATCTTTTAAATTCTGACCTTCCTCAATCACACCCTCTTATTCAGGAATACAGATTCCTGAGGGGTGGAGAGTTGGGAAGGTGGGGAGGTGTTGAGGAAGAGGGAGCTAGAGAGGAGAAAAAAACTTTTTGCTTGAAGAAAATGTCAGCATTTTCCTTCTATGTTTTTAAATCTACAACTTTAAAAATAGTCATTCTGAAAAAAATTATAGAATCCTAATAGCTAGCAATTTTTCAAATTGTTTAAAATGGTTAAATAAGTATTCAAAAATGAAATTATAGGGAAGAAAAAGCAATCTGAGGTGCCTAAGTGCATTTTGATCTTGGAAGAATTTGCCTTAAAACAATAATCAACCGATGATTAATATTAATTTACTATTATTCAATTTTTACTTTAGGAAAATATAATCTCAGCAATTTCTATAGTTTTTTTATGGAGACTGTACCAGCAATGAATTTTCTTCTCTTGCCTGTCACTTGGTTATTTATGTCTAAGGTGGGAATAACAGTCGGTAAATCCTGTAGGGCACCAGCCATTAAAAATCATTCTTTATATTTAAATATGCGAGTTTAAATACTGCTCCAGGTAAGACTCCTGGGTGCTTAGTAGCTGAGGAGAAAGTACAGCCACCACTCATTCCATTTTGCTTAGTCCATGTTACTATCTTCCAAATATAACATGGGGTTCCCTAGAGAGACTCTCACAGGAATAAAAAGAGAACTAATAAAGATAATGCTTAGTAATATTATTTTTGGGCAGCACTTTTCTCTAAACTTATAGGTCCACACCAAAATGAATGGCAGGCAGACAGCAGGAGGCAGTCCATGTGCAAGGAGAAATTACCTGCCAACCAGAATCCCTGGGAAGCAACCTTGCTGGGCTACAAATGTGCAGAATTTACCTGGTTAAATGGTCATTCTGTCTTATTTACATTTATTTTTTTAAATTAGGGATAATAATATTGGCTTGTTGCTTTCACAGTGAGTGGTTAACTATAGGAGGGAAAGAGTGCTGAGAAAAATAGGGTAAGTTAGCTTATGGTTAGGTTTAGTGTTTGGACTCACTCTGGAAAGTAAGGTTGTCATAAATTCTAGAGACTGAAAGGCTTGGGAAAGAAGGTGGTTTTCTGTTCTGTCATCCTCTTGTCCTGATTTTCCTTTCTACCTGCAGTTTTTCTTGATAGAAGTATATACTAGGGATGGGCATATCTATTTTGTAAAGTAGTGGTTTGGGAAGAGTTACTATCTTTCTGTGATGAAGTTTCTTATGTTTTGGATATGCTTTTACATGCTTCAATTTCTAAGACTGCCATGTCCTATAAATAAAATAGTGCCGATATTCTTAAAGATTTATTATTTAAAATAGGTGACTATATAAAAAATCCTTCATAAGTATTTTCTAGAAATTAAAAAAAAAATGAATAAACAAGCCATATTTAAAAAAATACTCCAGTAGTCAAAGGAACTTTTGGAAGTTTGAACTATCAGGATTTACTTACCACCTGGGTATAGAAAGTCAAGGAAAGGAAAGCATTAGTGATAATCGATTGCATAGGTGAGTGGATCCCAGTAACCAGTCGGGTAGGGTAGCTTACTATGTTCTAACAAGCACGTCGCGAATCACAGAGCCTTAAAACCCAAATAGTTATTTCTTTTTAAGTCAATTTGGCAGGGAGATTAGTGCATCACAGTCACTAAGTTACCCAGGTTGGGAGAGGTTGCTACCATGCTACCATTTCAACATTTCCCTTCATGTACTAAGTCTGAAAGAGACAGCATGGATAATTATGCACCAGTTCTTTAATCTGTTTGCATGAAAGCAACAGATACACATGAATCTATTCATATTTTATAAGTGGCCCAACATAAGTGCAGACACTTACAGGAAGGGTATGTCAAGGGAGAAAAGAAGCAGAACAGGGATATACTTTGGAAAACTCCAGCACTTAGGTACAGCTAGAGAGAAATAGTCAAAAGAAAACTACAGTAAATAATGGTAATGTGGGCTGTGTAAAACATATGAAGCCAAATTAAAATAAAAAGATCAGATAGGTATGTGTATTTTCATATTTACTTGGGTAAAAATAAGGACCTAGACCATAGTTCTTGTCGCTTGTGATTTCCAGCAAACATGCTGCATGTGGGTACATACAGTCCGTTGGAAGTCACCTTGAAACAATTCTGCCAATCAGTCAGCAGCAGAACAGGGCTAAAAGGAATTAAATAGCTCACAGAGTGAGGAAAGCAATCTTGTTAAGTTGGGCTTCTAAGTGACCCCTGACTGACGTACCTCAAACTCGGAAAGTCTTTGGCTTTTATGTCGTAGAAACTGAAATGTAAAGAACAGCTTGTCTTTTTGGAGTCGTGATTACAAAACCTACTAGAAAAGTGAACTTTCAAAGTTAAGCCTGAAAGAGTCACCCAAAGTGGTCGTCACTGCTCTTGAGAGACGGGGTCTCTAATGGGCTGAGGATGGGCAATGGAAGAGGTCACATGATCAATAGGTAAAGTCAAAAGGTTCCAGATGCAAGAGAAGAGGGAGGTTATTGGAGCTGGGAAGCTTAGAAAAATCAGGCAATATGAGAAACCTATTTTGTTTGTGACTCTTAGAGGATGGAGACTACCATTTTGAAGAGGTCCTTAATGGGTAACAAGAAAACCTAAAGGTTTCTAGGAGAGCCAATCCAAGGTAAAATGCTTTGGGGCTATTTTCCCCAGCTCCCTCTCTTGGGCCTGTGAAAGAATGAATGACCTTCTTTTCCTTCTTATTTTTTGAAAACAGCTTGTTTTTTATATACATAATTCTAATATTGAAAAAGTAGAGAAGTGTAAGGGTGAAGTGAAGTAGCAGACGGAAGGAAGGAGAGAGATGCCTGTGAGTGGTGGGTTTTCACACAGAGATTGAGAAGTGGTTGGTAACCAGAGTGGAATGAGCACCTTGATTTATTGTTGGGATCACTGATGATCCATCATCTCTGTTCCATGAAGGTTATCCTTACACAGGGAGGAGAAACTTGGTGGGCACATTAAAAAGGTGGGCTGCTTTGAAAGTAGAGTTTATCCAGTTTTCCTCTGGTCATTGGAAGGTGTTGGCCTGAGGATGACAGCAGCACACAGGCATTCATGAGATTCACTTTAGATGGAAAATTGGAACCAAAGGGAGGGAAGGCAAACTTCAAAGAGAGAAAAGATCTCAAGAACAGACTGGTGACCAAATTCAGTGGAGGAAAAATGTCAACCACCACCTAATTTTTCTTATTTTCTGACCTGGCTTTTTCCAGGTCCTCATGGGTAAGCTGGTGATTTGTACCCATCTGTGGATTAAAATACTAACCTAGTTTCATGGCTAGGTATATTAGTCCATTCTCACACTGCTATAAAGAACTGCCATAGACTGGGTAATTAATAAAGGAAAGAGGTTTTATTGACTCTCAGTTCCCCATGGCTGGGGAGGCCTCAGGAAACTTATAATCATGGTGGAAGGTGAAGGAGAAACAGACACCTTCTTCACAGGGCAGCAGGACAGAATGAGTGCTGAGCAAAGGGGGAAGCCCCTTATAAAACCATAAGATCTTATGAATGAAAACTCACTCACTATCAGAAGAACAGGATAGGGGAAACCGCCCCCATGATTCACTCACCTCCTAGGAGGCCTCTCCCTAGACACATAGGGATTATGGGATTACAATTCAAGATGAGATTTGGGTGAGGACACAAAGGCTACCCGTATCACCAGGTTGGCCAGAGATGGAGAATGTAGTGGCATCCTTGGTACCTTTTTCATATGCCCCTGCTGGACACATGCACAGGAGCACAGAATAAGGCTTGGGCTCCGGGGGCCCAGTTATGATTGCTGGCTTCTCATCTTTCTTTTGGAGACGTTTTGCTGCCAAGAAAATGAACCACCTGGTGTTTCTAAGTCCTGGGACACAGGGCTCACTCTAATTCACTGTGCTCCCCTTTTTTGGGTTGGTTGAGCTTATATCCTGCTTTTCTCTATCTCTCAGGATGCACTAGGTTATGTTTAACAAACTGCCCCCAAATCTTAGCAGTTTAGTAAAATACATATATGTTTATTGTTCCCCTGGAAAACCCATTTCAGGTTGCTGGGAGCTCTGCTCCACATCTTACTCAGTTATGAATATCACAGACACCGGTGCCATCTGAAATGTCATCAGTCACTGGGACAGAGGAAGAAAAAAGTATATTGAATGATCCACTAGTATTTGTAGACTTCTTCCTTGAAGTCCTATGTGTCTGCCTCTTCTCTTCATGTTGCTTTTATTGGCCATGTTGCTTTAATTAAGACACATGGCCAGCATGACTTGAAGTCTGATGGGGCAGTAGAATGCTGGTATGTATCCAGAAGGAATAGAACTGGAGAAATTGGTGATCACTGCAAGTTTTATCTCAGCTGCTGCTCTAGATTTCAGCCAGACTCTTTCCTAGTGTTCTGGCTTATTTCAGGACGGCACTTCAACTGGGAGGCCTATCAAGGATTGGAGTTTTTGCCCCTTGACCTTTCTTCCTGCCACTTTTGTGCATGTTAGCTAGCACATGATGAACTACCTGCAAAGAACTGCTTGGGTCTTTTGTCACTCTGCTTGGCCCACTGTAGCAATGGCTTTCAAACCTCTGGCAGAAAATAGTGTCCCCATGAAAACAAACAGTGCTTGGCCAACCTACTCACACCTCTGGAGTGAGCCTTTCATTGCATTTGATCTACCCTTTTGAATGAATCTTGAATCAGTTTCTACCTCCCTTCTCTTCATTTCCTTCTCACCTAGAATGACCCATAATGCCTTGTGTCTTTGTCATAAATTGAGCATGCCGGCTGGGTGCAGTGGCTCACGCCTGTAATCCCAGCACTTTGGGAGGCTGAGGCAGGTGGATCACAAGGTCAGGAGATGGAGACCATCCTGGCTAACACGGTGAAACCCCATCTCTACTAAAAATACAAAAAATCAGCCGGGCGTGGTGGCAGGCGCTTGTAGTCCCAGCTACTCGGGAGGCTGAGGCAGGAGAATGGCGTGAACCTGGGAGGCGGAGCTTGCAGTGAGCTGAGATCACGCCACTGCACTTCAGCCTGGGCTACAGAACAAGACTGTCTCAAAAAAAAACAAACCCAAAAAACCAAAAAACAAAATGCCTGCAAATGTCCCTCATGAACTCTCTTGCAAAATATCTTGTATTCCTGTATACCCTGAATAGTCCCAGAGAGAGATTTTAACTGGAACTTTAAGAATGGTGGGCTGGACATTTTTAATTTTCTGTCTGTATAATTTTGGCCTACCTCATTGCCCTCGCCATTGCTACAGGAACTGGCTACTGCAAATGTAGAATGCGCTGCCTATCTTTTGCTTTTTGCTCTTGGGATTCTTCGCCATCATTACTTATAACACCGATTGATGGGAGGGCATTGGACCATTCCAGTGCATGTGGAGACCTGAAAATGTGAGAACATGAACACCCCCTGGGGTAACATTTGACAAAGAGTGGATGGAAGTTGGAAGGCAAACACTCTCTTGGTCTCTGTCTCAAGTAGTTAACTTTTGGAGAGCTGCGTTTTTCTCAGACGGTCCTTGTTGGAATCAAGACTGCATTGCCAAAATCTGTTATCACAATAATGTGCTACACTTCTTTTTTCACTTGTCTAACTCTCTGTGGTTCCTTGCTTCTGCACCATAGGATCATCTCCCAAATAAACTGCTTTCATATTGTCACAGGCATTTGAACCACAGTGACTCCATTTTGAGTGAGAGCTAGAAAAATGAGACCTGAAATTTGCTGGGCTGCATTCCCAGAAAGTTAGGTATTCCTAGCCTCTGGATGTTTACAGTTAAGGGAAAACAGTAATAGTGTTTTCTAAAACAGACCCAGACCTGGGAGTGTCCAGATATCCTGATATCTGGAGAACAAAGGCATTCCTAATTTTGCTTTAAAGATAATATTGATTCTTGCAAAATATAGTAATTAAGAAAATTAATCCTTTATCACAAACCCTTGTAGCAGAACACATCTCCCAATATAGACAAGCATTGTACCTAGAGTGGATACATTCCTCCTCTTACTTTCAGGAACATTCTACTGTGTCTATGGAGTAGCTGTCCTAGCGGTCCTTTCATCACTTTACTTTCTTAATAAACTTGCTTTTGCTTTGCACTGCGGACTCACACTGAATTCTTTCTTGCTCAAGATCCAAGAACCCTCTCCTGGGGTCTGGATCGGGACCCCTTTTCCTGTAACACATTTCTGGTGACCACAGAAGGGACTATAGTGCAGAAACTCTTACCCAATGACTAACTTTGGGTAAGTGTTGGGATCCTGTAACATATTTCTGGTCAACCACAGAAAGGAAAATACTAAAGAAGCCTCCCCAAACCAAAGGAAATAGACTGCAGCACTGGTTGCATGACTTTGGGTAAGTGGTGGAGTACCCAGGTAAAGAATGAGATTGGGTTAGTGGCCGAACTTAAGAGAGTTAGAGTCTCTCCTAATATAGAGTGGATTAGAGGCCTCTCTTAATAAAAGGCAAGGATCCTTCACTGGCTTCGGGTTAGAGATACGACTTAGGGTTAGAGGCCCCTCTCAGTACAGTACCTCTGGGCTAAAAACAGGTTTGGCACCACAGGCTATGCTCTTTGTATTAACCTGCCTTGTCCTCCTTGCAGCATGAATCAATTTCTTAGTTGCTGTCTCTGTTTCACTGTCATTTTCGGGAGACTTCATTTAACTGGACTTAGAGATTTTAACTTATTCTTCTGTGTGCCTCCCCATTTCCCACCTGTTTGCTTGTGAAACATTGGGAACAAAATCATTGAAGGCTCTGTCTCTAAAATTGCTGATTGATATTTGGTGTTTAGTAACTATGAACAATAAGATTAGAGGTGATTATCTTTTGTAGCTGCTGTGCTGACTAGGTGTGATCGAGAAGCACTAGGATAGAAATCAGGGGACTTTTCTTGTTGTTTTCTTTCATTTTGCACACTAAAACAACAATGACAACAACAACAAAAAACCAAAAACAAACAAATAAAAAAAGTATTTTTCTTGGATTCAGGCAAACCAGCTTTTCTTGTCCAATCCACACTGCAGCTATTTTCCAGAACCTGCTTGCTTTGGTTATTCCCATCTGAATCCTCTTCATTTTCTTTGCATTATTTGACATTTTTGTTGAAGTCCATGTTTCAGTTAATCTAAGACTTATGGCTTGGCTCACTTATATTATTTGGATAATGTGAATAAGATAATCCAATTTTCAGCAGGGATCCCCTCATTAATGAAGCTGGTCTAAAAACCTCCATCATCCTTTACTTGGCCAGTGGCAATCCAATCTTACAGGTTTGGAACTTTTCTTTCAACATCACCTGACTCCTTCATGGGAATGATGGCATTGATTCCAAAGAACTCGCCACTAAGATATATTCTTCAACACTGGGACCAGTTTAAACTGAATGGGCTTAAGAGAAAACTGGTGTTTCTGTGTAATACTGTTTGGCCTCGGTATTACTTGGAGAAACCAGAGAAATGGCCTCCTACCTGAACTACAGCCTTTAATACTATACTTTAACTTGATTTGTTTTGTAAGCAGGAGGGAAATGGGATGAAATACCGTATGTCCAAGCATTTTTCCTGCTCAGTCAGGATAGCCCTGCAGCAGGTGTGTGCATGTTTGATAAGTGGAAAAGAAGAAAAAGAGCTAGACATACTGGATGACCCTTTAATGCAAGCCACCTTCCCCAATTCAGTGGGCAGTTTTGGGTAGAGCAAAACCTTCTTCTGTCAGCTGTGAAGGTTCAGATGTGTCAGTCCTTTCTCCCTCTAGTTCCCCTGAAAGTTCTATTGAGAACCATTTGTCCCCTCCTGCTTACCCATCTAGTCCCACTCTATACCCACCACTCCCTGGGGGAACTTAGCCATTGAATACTACTCTTAGTGGAGCCTCTTATCAACCTCCAAAGAAAAACCTCTGTACACTTAGAGGCGGCAAATGGGGAAGAAGGCACTGTTTTATGTCCGATTTTACTCTGTGTAAAGAGAAGCTTGGTGATTTCTCTGAAGATCTAGGAAAATTCATAGATGAGTTTGAGAAATTAATTCTGACCTATAGTTTAACTTGGCAGTATCTGCATATATTGTTGTATCTGTGTTGTACAGTGGAAGAGAAACAATGCATTTTGGGGCTGGAGAGGACCCATGCAGAGGAGGTATTGGCTCGTAACCCACACCATAATATATATCAGGCAGGAGGTATAGCAGTTCCAGATCAAGACCCAGAGTGGAACTATCAAAGGAGCAGTGAGGACTTGGGGAGGAGAGATCATAGCGTCACTTGTTTGTTGGAAGGGTTGAAGAAATGTATGCAAAAGCCTGTTAATTTTGAAAAGGTTAAGGAAGTTTCTCAGTGTACAGATGAGAATCCAGTTTTGTTTCAATAACATTTCATCTAAGTAATGAGGAAATATATTAACACTGATCCTGCCTCAAGGGAAGGACAAATCCTTTTGGGAGTACATTTTATAACCCAGTCTGCTCCTGATATCCATAGGAAACTATAAACAGCAGCTATGGGTCCCCAAACTCCTATGGAGCAGCTTTTGGATGGGGAATTTTTAGTTTTTAATAACAGGGACAAAACAGAGGAAGCAGAAAGAGCAAGAAGGACCTCCCACAAGGTGTAGCTCTTGGCTGCAGCCTTAAGCTCACCTCCCACATGGGGCTGCCCTCCTGGCCTTGGCCTGAGCAAGGGAAGCTGAAAGGTGGGAAGCCCAAAGTTGAGTGTTTGAGTCACCGTGCCTTGGGCATAAATCAGTGTGTACACTGTAGGAAAACTGGCCATTGTAAGAGGGATTGCCCAGTGTTTTGAAGGGAGCCATTGGCACCCAAACCAAAAATGACTGAAATAGCCAGGCAAGCCCAAGAGTGACGGGGCCTGAGACCTTCTGCCACAGCTCCTGTGAGACAGCTAGCTATATCTCTCGAGGAGACATGGGTAACACTTGACATGGCAGGTAAGAATATTAACTTCCTTCTGGAATGCTTACTCTGTTTTGACCCATTATAATGGGTCTATTCACCTCAAAACTGTGTGGTCAAGGGGATAGATGGACAAGCCCATACATGCCATTTTTCCTTTAAGGTGCTCTTCAGGGGCTTTGGTTTTTTCCTGAATGCCCTACCCCCTTGTTGGGAAGGGATTTGTTAACTTAACTGCATACAGTAGTATCTTTTGGAAATCACAAGGTAGATGAGAAATTGCTCCTCCTTCTTTCCTGTGAATAAATATCAGGCTTTGTTGCTAGACGCTCCTGATATAATTCTTAAACTATGCCAGACTTTGAATCCAGCTACCTATTTGCCTGAACCCACAGGCACCCTAGATCATTCTTGTATATAAGTTATGGAGCAAGTTTACTCCAGCCATCCAGATTTAAATGATGAGCCTCTAGATAATCCTGGTTTACAGAAGGAAGTAGCTTTGTGCACCAGGGAAACAGGGCAACAAACTATTAATACGAGGTGCTAATCAGTGGAAAATAGTTCAGTATTTGCATGACTCGACTCATTTGCGAAGAGAGTCCCTATTTCAATTAATGTCCCAGCTTTTTATAGGAAAAGGCTTACTTAAAACAATGAAGCAGGTAACTCGGGCCTGTGAATTATCTGCCTGGAATAACCCAAATAACCAACCTTTACCTCCTCCTCTAGTAAGGCTTGTTCAGCTTAGGGGAACTTACCCTGGTGGAGATTGGCAAGTAGACTATACACAGATGGCCCCATGTAAAGGATTTAAATATTTGTTAGTATTTGTTGACTCCTTTACCGGTTGGATTGAGGCTTTTCCTACCTGGTCTGAAAAGGCAATTGAGGTTTCTAAACTCTTACTAAAGGAAATACTTCCTAGATTTGGGCTGCCTGAAAGCTTACAGAGTGATAATGGCCCATCTTTCACAGCGACAATTATCCAAAACACATCTTCAGCCCCAAGAATTCGGTACCACCTTTACTCAGCGTGGAGGCCAGTCTTCAGGCCTCCTGAAGTAGTGATTAGTAGAAAGAGCTAATCAAACTCTAAAAAGGACTCTTGCTAAACTATGCCAAGAGACATCAGAAACCTGACTGTCTTTATTGCCTTTAGCCTTATTATGGTTTCGAGTGGCCCCTAAAGGAAATCTGTAGCTCAACCCTTTTGAAATTATGTGTGGAAGGCCTTTCTTAACTATAGACCTCCTAATAGACATTGATACTTTCAAGCTACAGAATTATGCGATCAACTTAGGACAGGGGCAAAATAGACTCCTTGAATATGGAAATCAAAAACTGTCTTCCCCCACTAAGGAAGAGAATCTTTTTATAACACAGGTGGGAGACTGGGTCCTATTAAAAACTTGGAAGGAAGGATCCCCAGAAGATTAACTTTCCCTAATACGGAAGGGACCGTATCAAGTTCTCCTTAGTACCCCAACTGCAGTTAAACTTCTGGGAATAAACAGCTGGGTCCATTTATCTTGAATTAAACCTGTCTCTTATGAAGTCCCACAGACCAACGGAACACAAGAGAATAATCCCATTTATTCCTGTGAACCAAGCAGTGACCTCCGACTCCTGTTCAGAAGAAATAAAAGGGATGCATAACATAAAGATATGGATTGGCATTTTACTTTTAGGTATAAGCTGAAATCATGCAGAGAATAACTTATTTACTGAGTGGGCACAGACTTTAGCCTTGCTACATAATCAGACAAACTGTTGGGTATGTGGAGAATTGCTACTTTCTTCCACTTCCGGGTTGCCCTGGCATATTCAACCAGCCAACCTAAGTTTATGGGGATTTTATTATGATTGGGAAACTGAACATTATAAACATAGCCCCTCTTTTCCCATGTATCATAGCCACATGGGCCTTAGCCCCTTCCCTTCCTATGAAGAGACAAGAAGGCACCTCTTTTTTTAAATTTTTTTTTTTTTGATGGAATCTTGCTCTGTCGCCCAAGCTGGAGTGCAGTAGTGCGATCTCGGCTCACTGCAAGCTCCCCCTCCCGGGTTCACGCCATTCTCCTGCCTCAGCCTCCCGAGTAGCTGGGACTACAGGCACCCGCCACCACGCCCAGCTAATTTTTTGTATTTTTAGTGGAGACGGGGTTTCACTGCGTTAACCAGGATGGTCTGGATCTCCTGACCTCGTGATCCGCCCGCCACGGCCTCCCAAAGTGCTGGGATTACAGGTGTGGGCCACCATGCTCCGGCAAGAAAGCACCTTTCAAATCAAATTAGAAAACAGCTAAACTCCACCCCGTATAGGTTATGCTACACGTAATGAATTTGGGTGAATGACAGCTGTTGAAGTGCAGGTATCAGGCAAAGCGCCTCTGTGTTTTGAAAGGCACAATAATAGTCACCACCAGATAGAAGCCCATAATATGAGATGGCTATCATTTCAACAATGTAATCAGACCTTCTTCTAACAGGCCAGATATGGATGGGGGTGGCAAGGTAATTTGCCAAAAATGAATGCCTACCCTTCTCCTTGGGGATGGTTATGGGCTTGTGGAACGCCTGGCTGGCCATACTTACCTTATAACTGTACTGGAAGGTGTATGTGGGGTTGTCTTTATCTGCCGGGTTGTGTCCTCACCTTATTGGACTCTCTCCCATCTAACTGGCAAATTGTAAAAGCTTGCCATAAGCGACAAAAGCGAGGATCTTGGTGGTTCTGTCTGATGGCTGTATTTTCCCTACTGGCAGCTACAGTCAGTATTGAGTTATGAGTTTAAGCCTTAGCCAAGGACACGGCTATGGTTTTCAATAATGCATCCCATGCCCTTACCTTCCTAACTGAGAAAATTCCTCAGATTAGGCAGGTAGCCTTACAAAACCGTATGACTTGGACATTTTAACAGTGGCCCAAGGGGGCACTTGTGCTTTGATCAAAACTGAATGTTGTGTGTATGTTCCAGAATATTCACAGGTCAATATTACCCAGGCTATGAAAGCTTTAGACACTCACATCTCTGCCATTGGTGCACTATCAGTTGATAGTGTATTGGCTTGGTTCCAACAACTGCCCAGTGTTTGGAAAGCATTCCTGTTTATTCTACTTGGAATGATTTGACTTATTTTGCTTTGCTGTTATGGAATATATTGTGGTTATACTCTTTGTGTAGGAATGCAAAACAAGCTCACTCAATGCTTTCTTAAATTGGACACATTAATCTTCCAGATATCACCTTTTCTCAGAACTCGGAGTTATGAACGACCTTCACCATACCAACGCTCTGACTGAGCTTTGCTCTACCCTGAATGCAAGAGACCCTAATAGTTAGGCAGGAATATCACTGCCCCTGTTCAGCCTGAAGAAGTTACAGAAGATGCATCTTCATCCCTCTGCAACGCTTAGGATTAAGGGTCCTCTTGTAAAGGGAGGGGGGATATGTCATATGCGTTTGAACCAGGGCGACTCCATTTTGAATGAGGGCCAGGAAAATGAGGCTGAGACTTGCTGAACTGCATTCGCAGAAAGTTAGGTGTTCCTAGCCTCTAGATGTTGATGGTTAAAGGAAAAAATTAATAATGTTTACTAAAACAGACCCAGACTGGGGAGTGTCCAGATATCCTGATATCTGGAGAACAAAGGCATTCCTAATTTTGCTTTAAAGATAATAATATCAATTCTTGCAAATATAGTAATTAAGAAAAGTAATCCTTTATCACAAAACACATCTCCCCATATATAGCAGCATTGTACCTAGGGTGGACGCATTCCTCCTCTTACTTTCGGGAACATCTTACTCTCTCTATGAAGCAGCTGTCCTTTCACCACTTTACTTTCTTAATAAACTTGCTTTTGCTTTGCACTGTGGACTCGCCCTGAACTGTTTCTTTCACGAGATCCAAGAAACCTCTCTTGGGGTCTGGATCGGGACCACTTTCTTGTAACAATATAAGTCCTTGCCTCATTCTCTCCTTTGTCAGGAAAATCTAGCTAAGATAGTTTTGACCTTCATTCATTCTCCTTTTCCAAGTTCAGGTGCTCTTTTCCCTTTTCTATCCTCTCTGGTAAAAAGCTTTGTGAAAAGAGAAATAATTTATTTTAATAAACTCTTTAATAACAGTTTTGTATTTATGGAAAAATTGTGAAATAGCACAAAGAGTTCTCACAAATCTGTCAAATACCTGTTTCAGGACTGAACTGGGGTCCATTCACTTGGCATAGTAAAATCAGATAACTACACCAAGGTTTGCAGCAGTAGAAAAAAAAAAAAAAAGGCTTTCACAGCAGGGTGCCACGCAAGGAGACCCAGACAGCTAATGCTCAAATCCTGACTTCCCAAATGGCTTGAAGGCAAGGATTTGTAAAGGTATGTGTACATTTCAGGAAAGCAGAAACTATAGGCAAACTCATAAATCAATACATGGAAGTTACTCATTGATTTACACTCAAGAGGGTGGGATACCTTGAAATGGGGGTTACAGGTCAGAGATAAATTTAACAATTTTCTGATTTGCAATTGGTGAAGAAAGAGAAGATTCTTTACAAAATTTGGGGTAACATTTGTAGAAAAAATGCTAACTGGCTAGAGGGAGTGACTTGCTGCAAGTGCCTCAGGAAGAAACTGAACAAAGAACAATGGTTAAAGTTCAGTCTTCATTGCTTCCATACCTGGGATTGAAGAGCAGGTCCATCCATTTGGTGGTGTTCCTAAGTGGGAGCCTCTGAAAGGCAACCAAGGGACATATGTTAAGATGTTATCTTTAGTTTCTATGGGGAAAGCAAACATCTGTCTCTGGAGCTTTAACTTCCTTGGCTGTTCTTCAGCTACTATTACCTTCTTGTTTAACAAGTTACTTAATCACTTCTGGGGCTAGCTGGATGCCTGGAATTTTTCTTGAAGGAATTTCAGGATTTTTGTTTATTTTTATGCTTGGTATCCTTGCTCCATCTTATACCAATCCAGATTATCCTGTTATTATATTAGTATGGCACATTTTTTTTTTTTTTGCTATTAATGAATGAATGAATATACATTACTATTAACTAAAGTCTTCAGTATATTGGATATCCGTAGCTTTTACCTAATGCTCCCTCTGCTCCAGGATCCCAACCAAGATGCCTCACTACATTTAGTGGTCATTACACCTTAGACTGGTCAGATTTCTCCATTGTAACATCGCTCTTTTTCTCTGCTTTCCACACTTTGCTCTTTAGGTGGAAGCTGTTATGCATAGCCCACATAGGAGGGATAAGAAGTTATGCTCCATATCCTTGAGGCAAAACTATCTGGACAAATTATTTGAAGTTCTTCTGACCAGGAGATTGGTCTATTCTGCTCCATTTGTTTATTTTAGTTATTTATTTATATTACCATGGACTTATGGACATTTATTATAGTTTGGGTTGTAATCCAAAATTACTTTATTTTCTTGCACAAGTGGTTTCTTCCTGGAGCACTGGAGCTCTTTCAGTTGTGTTCTGTGTTCTTTCCACATAACTCCATCGTTGTGTGTTGTATTACATTGTTACCTTACAAGATGTTCCAGTTTATCTTGTAAAGTTTCTGCCACAGTCTTAAAATCTGCTTTCTCCAAGATGTCCTAGTTCTTTTTATTGGAAAGTGGTGGCAGACACCAAGATGTGGGTGTTAAAATGCTCTGAAAACCTTTTTAATTCCCTTATATTAATTGGAAAACTGGGTTCCTTTTGTCATTTGCTTTACCTGAGTCTGTCAATCATTCCTCCTTTCAGGGGATGCGGTATCTTTTCCAACTGATTATCATCTGTTCTTAGGACCACTTGTTTCCTCCCTCATTCTCGTCCTAACTACACTTAATTTTCCTATGAGTGTGCATTTTATCACTTTGAGAAAATGGAACCAGATGTGCATAACCATGGAAATCCCTGGCTCAACCCTATTCCATATCACACAGAATTAGCTAGCTTTATGGAATAATGAAATAGGCTTCTAAAAGGTCAGTTAAAATAACAACTTATTTACCTAATGGACATATATTGAACCTAGGCCAGCTGGAAAATCCAGCTCAGCTGATTGGTGCAAAGATCTCCAAACCCTATGTCTGGGAGAAGGAGGCTTTGGAGTTCTTCTTGGCATAAAAATCAGACTTGCTCCCTTCCCTATCTGCAAAAGTAGAGACGCAGGCAGTTCCCCGTGAGCCATGTGAACACCTCCTGTAGGAGAGCTACCGTACCCAGTGCCTGAACCCACCTATGCCTGTTTTTCTTGCTGCCAGTATTTTCACAAATAAAAACTAAAAATTATATTTAAAAAATAAAATGACAATTTAAAGACAAATTCTGTGGAGTTGGAGTGTTCTCCTCTAGGATTCAGTATATCCAACAAACCAATATCTTATACTGTGTCCCCATTAGGTAGGAACACAGCTCAAAGAACCAAAAGGTGAAATTTGGATGGGTCCATCTTACAATAATTGTATTGTGGAATTTATCTTTTGCATCCATGCAACAACCTTAGGCATCATTGGTTTGGAGGTTCTGGTTCCCAGAGAATAAAACATTTATGTGAGAGGATGAATAGTTTTCCAGTAGGATGTTATTGATCCTGATTATCGTAAAGATCTAACTTTGTTACTACATTTAGTGATGGGGAGCATTATCCAGGGATCTCAATGGTACACTGGAGTGTCTTTTTGTATTTTTCATGCTCAGTAAAAAGGATGAATGGACAATTGCAGTAAACATAGCCTGCTGAGTGTAGGTCAATTAGAAAATGAAACTTCTCAGGAAAAAAATATGTGTGTTACCTTAACAGGAAAACATCTAGATCCACTGAAATTCTGGCTGAGGGCAAGGAACATTTGGAATGGATGGTGGAAATAGAGGATGATAAATTGAATATAAGTTATGGATTTGGGACTAGTTGCCGTAGTAAAGACTAACTCGTTTAATCATTTCATGTCAGGTCCTTTGTGAAGACTAAGCTTACTACCATCCTAAGGGCTCTTTGACGGAAAGAATCTATTTAGGGCATAAACTTAGATCCAAGTGGCTCAAGAAATGGACTGTGTTAGACTTCTTTGATAGATTTCCTGGTTAGATTTCTGTCTCTGATGACCTCACTGAGCTTCAATTAAACAATGGGTTTCTTGCTTACTCCCTAGGAACTTTCTGGTACTGTCATGTAGGATGCTTAAAGGAGCCCACTCAACCTTCCTGGTGCATGATCAAACCTGGATCCAATTTGGTGATGGAGCTCCATTGAGTTTCTGGTTGGCAATTATGGCAATAGTATGTTTCAGAAGATCCTGGAAAAATCTAGTTCCCATTACACAGGGGTGACCTTGATATCTCACCCTTATATTAGCTTTACCTCCTTTCCTGTCTTACTCTGTCAGCTTCTCACTCTTCCTGGCTTACCTGCCCCATAAACTGCCTACTCAAATGCCCTGCATCAAGTTCAGGTTTTGTGGTAATCCAAATTAAAACAGATGGGCAGATCTGCAGTGGCCTGAGGGAAAGAGATAGAAAATTTCATGAGTAAAGAACTTGACTTATAATGAAAAATCTCACTGTAGATTAAGCACTGGGTTCTAAATATTTTGTTTTTTCCAAATTCCATTGTGTGGGTAGTTTTTTCCCCCCTTTTTTCTCATTCTTTCATCCACAATTTTTTTTATTAAGTTCCAATTAAAAGTCAGGCAGTATATAACAAACTCTGGGGAATAATGAACTTAATGAGCTTATGAGGTCTTGGTATGATGAAGAGACCTATGGAATTCTCTGTATGTGTGCATGTGTCTGCACAATGCATTCACTGCACCAAGAGCTTGGTGATGCAGGTGGACAGTACTGGGAATCTTATTAGAAATGACTTTCAGATCTTCTCCCATATGCTCTTGGGTTCATATTAAAGGGTGAGGCATGATCACGAGGCAGCTGTGTGACAGCAAGAATTACTTGGCTGTTACTAAATTGCTCTCACCAGAGAGACTGAACCACTGAGACACACATGAGTTGAGGTATTCCCCATTATCCCTGATGAGACACCTGAGGCCTAACAATTCTGTCTGCCTTCCAAACAGGCTCCCTGCAATCCACTGCCCTTGTCTAGATCACTTAGGCTCATTAGCCTCCAAAATGTGAGCATGATGCAGAATCATCAGTGGCTTTGAAATAAACTAACAAGGAAATTATTCTTATGGTTTTCTATATTATTCAGAGTCAGCAATTGACTTGGCAATCAATCAACAGCATTAAGAGCCAGGGTCAGATGCACTGACATTTAGCAAGTGGGAAGAAGCATTTGACCAACTGAAGGCATTTCCAGTGGCGCTGTGGCCATGTCACAGCAGGTGAACATGAAGACACACATATATGTGGCAGAACATACTTATGGATCAAAACACACACGCATGTGTACACACCCACACATGCACACACGTACATTCTGCCTTCTGTTCTAGTAGGAGAGAGTATAGTGATGTGGAAAAGAGCACCAGCCCTGGGGAGAAAGTGCCTGGGTCTGAAAACTCATGTGGCCCTTTAGTAGATGAATTTGGAGATAATGTCACTGGTTTCTATGAGAATTAAAAAATATTATTTATAAAAGATACATTATAGGTGGCTACAGGTGATAAATACTATTGTAACTGAATTTAAATGTGTTTCACATGTCACATGACAGTATAAAAAGACAGATGACAGGGAGAAAGATGAAGTCTTGAAATAAATACATGAAGTAAACGAGCAGAAGATGAGACACTTTTATCCAGAAACCCAGAGGTCTAGAGGAGAATTTCACCCAGTACCAGGTGCCAGGGAACCTAATTTTGTTTTATCCCTTTTTTTTTTTTTTTCATTTTGCCATTGATAATATCTTTTGCACTTTCTCAGGGTTTCAAGTTTTCCTGAAAATGGGGACATTTTACCTTGTATTTTCCTCTTCTTATTTGTCTTTTCTATTCTAGTCTGGTTAGATGAATCCCATTTTCCTTAAGGGACTGGTTCAAGTATCTTGTTCTCTGAGAATTATTTCCCAGCTTGTGGCTCTAGGTCATTCCCCCTTTGACTTCCAGTAGCATCTATGGCCTGCTCCAGCAGCCATGGAGCTCTTCTGCGGGTACTTAGTTAAGGCACACAAAGAAAAAAGGTCTCTCTAAGAAGGCTGTAAGCACATAGAGGGCTGGACCTTATTTATCTTCACATCTCTTATGCTGAGTATAAGTCTTCATGTATAATAGGGACTTCATGAATGATTTATTTTGCTATTGACGATGATGATGGTATCTCCAAGATATATTGTGCTGTTAATAACACCCTTTGAAGCCTTCTCAATGAACATCTCCATGGAGATGAGTAAAGGGCACACATCTACATTATTAACTGCCATTGATTTAATAAAATTTCTTAGTTTTATATGGTACTTAATAGGATTTCTCTCATCTCACATAGTATCTCTAACAAAAACATTAATAATAAGGTCCTTAGATATCCCCATGAGGTAGAAAAAAAGCTACATTATTCCTATTGGACAGATAATAACTAACATTGAATGAGGG
The DNA here is from genome assembly GCF_024542745.1 of Macaca thibetana thibetana. Classification (NCBI taxonomy): domain Eukaryota; kingdom Metazoa; phylum Chordata; class Mammalia; order Primates; family Cercopithecidae; genus Macaca; species Macaca thibetana. The sequence continues at coordinate 109,373,898 of NC_065585.1, read as the reverse complement.
TTGACTGTATTCTGGGTGCCGTTTTAAATGTTTTTCTTATGAAAACTCATTTAATCTTTCTGACAACCTGATCAAATGGGTACTATTATTATGAGTTTTATTTTACAGATAGAGGAAGTGAGATGTAAGAGGTAGATTACATTTTGTACACAAGCGTTTACCTCCTTTCATGTAAGAGGACCAAGGATCCCTGCCCTTTGCTGTTTGACTTGTTTATCCTCCATATGAAGGGAATATACAGTCATGTGCCACTGATGAACTGCATCTAGGACAATGGTCCCATAAGATTTTCATGAAACTGAAAAATTCCTGTTGCTTAGTGCTGTCATAGTCAACATAATGTACTGCAATGTGTTACTCACGTTTGTGGTGATGCTTGTGTAGAAAAACCCATTACATTGCCAGTCATATAAAAGTCTAGCACATGCAATTACGTACAGTATGTAATTCTTGATAATGATAACATATGACTATTACTGGCTTATATGTTTGCCATACTTGTTATCATGATGTGAGAGTGTACCCCTTCAACTTATTGAAAAACAGGTAAAACAGCCTCAGGCAGGTCCTTCAGGAGGTTTCTCAGAGGAAGGCATGGTTGTCAGAGGAGATGACAGCTCCATATGTGTTACTGACCTGAGGACCTTCCAGAGGGACAAGATGTGGAGGTGAAAGACAGTGATATTGATGATCCTGACCCTGTGTAGGCCTATGCTAATGTGTATGTGGGTGTGTGTCTTAGTGCTTAACAAAAAAAGTTTAAAAAGTAAAAATAGAAAAAAATTAAAACAGAAAACTTTAAAAATAAGAATATAAAGAAAACTTTTTTTATACTGTTGTACAATGTATTTGTGTTTTAAGGTAATTGTTATTAGAAAACAGCCAAAAAGTTAAAAAAAATAAAATTTTATAAAGTAAAAAAGTCATGGTAAGCTAAGGTTAATTTATAGAAGAAAGAAAATTTTTTTAAATACATTTAGTGTAGACTAAGTATAGTGTTTGTAAATTCTATAGCAGTATACAGTAATACCCTAGGCCTTCACATTCACTCACCCCTTGCATTAGTCTGTTCTCACATTGCTATGAAGAACTACCTGAGGCTGGTTGATTTATGAAGAAAATAGGTTTAATTGACTTACAGTTCTGCAGGCTGTACAGGAAGCATGGCTGAGTAGGCCTTAGGAGAGTTATGATCATAGCAGAAGGCAAAGGGGAAGCAGGCACATCCTACATGGCTGGAGCAGGAGGAAGAGAGAGAAGAGGGAGATGCTACACACTTTTAAACCAGATCTCCCGAGAACTCACTAGCACAAGAACAGCAGGGGGGATTTCTGCCCTCATGATCCCATCAGCTCCCATCAGGCCCCTCCTCCAACAATGGGGATTACAATTCTACATGGGATTTGGGCAGGGACACAAATCCAAACAATATCATTACTCATCCACTGACCTCCGAGAACAACTTGCATTCCTGCAAGCTCCATTCATGGTAGGACAGGTGTATTATTTTCTATCTCTTATACTGTACTTTTACTGTACCTTTTCTATGCTTAGATAAACAAATACTATTGTATTCCAGTTGCTTACAATATTCAGTACAGTATCATGCTGCACAAGTTTGTAACCTAGGAGCAATAGGCTGCACCATACAGCCTAGGTATGTAGTAGGCTACACCATCTACAGCTGTGTAAGTACACTCAGATGTTTGTACAATGACAAAATTTCCTAATGATGCATTTCTCAGAATATATCCTCATTGTTAAGTGACACCTAATGGTACTCCTTTGCATTTTGATATCATTGTTGAAGCCAATGAAATGTGAGTGGAAGAGACAATAGGCCCTTCTCAGCCAAATGCTGGAAGATCTGTCACGTGGCCGGACCTGGCTTTTTTATATCATATATCTGCTATGTGGCCAAGATGTAGGCTTTATCTCAGCTAAATTCCTCAATGAAGAAGATATAGGGAGCCAAGCCTCAGAGCTATAGGTAATCTATAAGCCATAATGCAAATGACTGAGAAATAAACCTTTATTGTGATAAACACTGAGATTTTGTTCTTGTTATACAGCACATGAAAGAATAAGCTACCTAATACAGAAACTTCAAGAAACTTGCTCAAGGTTTCCTGGTGGCAAAGCTTGGATTGAAAATTAAGCAGTCCGGCTTGCAAAGTCACGTATTTAACTAGTATGTAATACTGCTTCATAACACATAGACACTCTGAGGCCCAGAGAGGTAATCATCTTAGCTTGTCTAATCATACATAAAACACTTGACCAAATTGAGACCGTTACTGTATGCCCTGAGCTCTTCCCATGACATAGGATTTTGACTTAAAAAATTATTGCTACTGTGCCTGGAAGGTAGTGCTCTGTTCTGTTTCTATCACACTAGAAAAGTTTGGAATTCATTCCTATGCTTCATGGCCTGGCTGCAAAATGATTCTCTGAGGTGGAGCTAGAGCTGGCTCTTCAGCATTCAGGCCGTGTCTCTGCAGCCATCCTCCTTCTTGGGGATTATTTATGAGGGATGAAGGAAGAAGGGGGGCTGCGCACCGTTATTTGTTTTCTGCAAAGCTAGGGGATTGGAAATGTTTTAGAAACATAACTGGTTGACACAAAGGATAAAAAGTTAAACATACAGAACCCAACATGTCCTCTCTGGGGACCCCTGTCTGGCTAACAGTGGGATTCACTCCGACAGTGTACCGCAGACTGAATGAGGAAAAGACAACCCCATTCAAACAAAGGCTGGAATACAATGGTTTTGAAGGCCTCATACTGAGTTCTGTGAGCGTGTTCGAGAGACAATGCCGTTTGAATGCTAGTTGGGGCCTTATGCAGAGAGAGTCTGGCGGTCTGGGGTCACAACGCTTGAGAAATGAATTCAGGGGTTTCTTGCTGGGTTGCCTGTGTTCATAAGCATCACTAGGAATTGGAGAGGACTTTGTTTTGAGAAATGCCCACCTCTCCCTACCCCCACCAGAAACACATGCACACATTTCAGAGTAACAAAATGTAGAGTACACTACTGCAACAATTTGCTTCAAAACACTTTTCTAATTTTACCCTTTTGAGATGCTTACCAAAATGGCAAGATCTTGATGGTACTAGCTGTTTTATTTTCTATTGCCTTACAGATTGCAGCATCAGCAAAATGGCTCCTAGGGTATCCCATCTCTAACAGTAGAGATTTTGATCAGATGATATTTGTGGCCCAGAAATGTTCAGTGGACTTGCCTCAGAGTGTGTTAGAGGTAACCAGCAAACGAACCAGTGTGAAGAAACCCAGGGCAAAGAACCTTCTCAGAGGTATCTGTACCTCTGAGAAAGCAAAACCTAGACCTTGCCCTATTGAATAAAGAATAATCACATTACATACCATGAATGGAAAGAAAAACCATTCTGAATCCTGAGATAAACTCAAAGCAGGAACACCCTATCTGGGACTGATCTCCCAGATAAATGAAGCCCTGTGGTCTAGTTAGTTCCCAACTCTCTTGTATGGTTTGGCTGTGTCCCCATCCAAATAGCATCTTGAATTGTAGTTCCCATAATCCCCACATGTCATGGGAGGGAGCCGGTAAGAGGTAATTTAATCCTGGGGGCAGTCACCCTTGTGCTGTTTTCCTGCTAGTGAGTTATCATGAGATCTGATGGTTTCATAAGGGGCTTTTTCCTCTTTTGCTTGGCACTATCTCCTTGCTGCTGCTATGTGAAGAAGAACATATTTTCTTCCCTTTCTGCCATGACTGTAGGTTTCCTGAGTCCTGGAAACCTACAGTCATGGCAGAAGGTGAAGCAAACATGTCCCCTTTAATTTACTGTGAGTCAATTAAACCTTTTTCCTTTATAAATTACCCAGTCTCAGGTTTGTCTTTATTAGCAGCATTAGAATGGACTAATACACTCTCTAATGAAAACTCTTTCCCTGACTTTTGGAAACCGTCCTTTTGCAGTCACGTGATGACGCCTGCGTTTGGGATAATTATGTGAAGAAACTGATGTTTTTCCACCACCAACAGGCTTACCGTGCTAGATCAGGTTTCCCAAGAATCAGATATGAAAACAGGATTAGAGGTGCCAGAGTTTGTTTTTTTTTTTTTTTTTTTTTTTTTTTTTTTTTTTTTTTTTTTGGCAGGGAGCAGGGGTGGGGGTGGGGGAATGTCTGGAAAGAAATGTCAGGAAGAATTAAAAAGAGCCCTGAGACCACTATGCAGATTTGACACCTGTGAGAACAGGGAGAGAAGGAAGGAATGGCCAGAAATCGCCTCATATTGCAGTGTAGCTCTGTGAAAGTCTTGGCCAGACTGATGGGGAGTCTCAAGCCAAAGCTGTCCATTGGAAGAATTCCATAGACAAAAATTGCCTGCTTCAAGTACTTCCTTATTCTCAGTGACTGGTGAGGAACAGCTCAGGGAAGCATGTCCTGGTGTGAACACCACAGTGGATTAGAGGATGTGGCATTGGCTACCATTCCCTGCAGAAGGCTCTCTGGAACCTCTGTATTTCCTGCAGTAGATTTTCTGGAAGGGAAGTAGGTTCTCTGGAGCTTCTATGTTCCCTGAGGTTGGTTCTCTGGAAGGGAGATTGGGCCTCTAGACTTCGGTAATCTAGTACATGTTTTCTCCTTAAAACCTGCTTTAATCTTTGTTTGAGAATCCAGTTCTTCAGAAGTCTGGAATTCCTTGTAAAACATTGCAAAGAAGAGTAATTTAATACTCTTAATACTCTAGTCTCTGTGTAATATTGAAACATAATTTATTAAATGCCACTTTAAGTGTCAGCAGCTGTAGATGTTGGGTGTAGCAGTGAATAAAACATAAAATTCCTGCCGTCCTGTAATGAACATGCTCCGAGTGGGAGGAAGCAGACCATCCACATGTAAATGTTTTGAAGTGGTCGATTAGTATTTACAGTTTTACATTTTACCTTTAAGGCCATAATCTATTTTCAATTTTTGTATGTTTCACAAGATCTTGAGATTTTCCTTTTTGCTTATGGATGTCAATTGTTCCAACACCATTTGTCGAAAAGACTTTCTTCCGTGGAATTGCCTTTGTGGTATTTGTCAAAAATCAGTTGGACATATTTGTGCTGTTCTTGATTATTGTAACTACATAATAAATCTTAATATTGGGTAGAGTGGCCGTTCCACTATATTCTTGATTTTGCAAAATTGCTTTAGCTATTCTAGTTAGTTTGCTTTTCCATCTAGACTTTAGAATCTTACCTATCTCTATAAAAGTCTTGCTTGTATTTTGATGTTTTTTGCTTATTACCGGTTTTAAGCAATTTGATTATGATGCACTTTTATTTAGTTTTGTCCATGGTTTTGTTCTTGGAGCTCATCTAACTTCATGGATCTGTGGGTTTATAATTTTCATCAAATTATGAAAACTTTTAGCCATTCTTTTCCAGATATATTTTGTTTTCCTCTTCCACAGTCTCTGATCATCCATCTATTAAGCTGCTTGAAGTTGAAGTTGTCTAATAGCACACTGATGCTCTTTTTATTTTCTAAAAAGATTTTTTTTCTCTCTGAATCTCATTTTAGTTTCTATTGCTGCATTCCCTAGTCTTTTCTTCTGCAATATCTAATCTGCTGTTAATCCCATCTAGTGTATTTTTCATCTCACATATTGCAGTTTTCACCTTGAAAGTTGTATTTGGGTGGTTTTTAAAATATCTCCTATGTCTTTACTTAACATTTGAACATACGGATCACAGTTATAATAGCTCTTTTAATGTATTTGCCTGCTAATTCTAACATCTGTGTCCATTCTGGTTTCATTCTGATTGATTACTTCTTCTTCTCATTCAGGACCATATTTTCCTGCTTCTTTGCATATCCAATATTGTGAATTTTGCTTTTTTGGATGCTAGGTATTTTTGTATTCTTACATGTATTTTTTAAGCTTTGTTTTGGGTTGCAGATAAATTACTTGGAAACAATTTGTTCCTTTCATTTCTCACTTTTAAGGTTTGTTAGGTAAGCCATGCTAGGCCTAAGACTATTTTCCACTATCTGAACAAGACTATTCTGAGTACTACAACATCCTGTCACTCATCATGTTTTTCAATCTGAATGATGGGAACAGGCACTATTTTGGACCTGCTCGAGCCCAGGTCCAGTTTCCTTGCATCTTTCTGGATGGTTCTTTCCTGGGCCGTAGAGGACTTTCTCATTATCATCTGTAGGTTTCTGGCATTTTTTTGGCATGACTTTCTCTTTCCTAGCTGCTTTGATGTCCAAGGACTCTCGGCTCTGGCTCCTTGACCCTGGGACCATGCCATATTTTGGGTTCCTTCTTCTGTGTGTGTTTTTTTTTTTTTTTTTTTTTTTTTTTTTCCCGAGAGAGAGTCTGGCTCTCTTGCCCAGGCTGAGTGCAGTGGCACAATCTTGGCTCACTGCAACCTCCACTTCCTGGGTTCAAGCGATTCTCCTGCCTCAGCTTCCTGAGTAGCTGGGATTACAGGCATGCACCACCATGCCCAGCTAATTTTTGTATTTTTAGTAAAGATGGAGTTTCACCATGTTGGGCAGGCTGGTCTCAAACTCCCTGTGTTGTATTCTCAAAACATGTTTCAGGCCATTAACTGGGACAGTTGTAAGGTTCACCTTATTAGTTTTTCATTTCTCAGAGATTACTATCCTTATTGTCCATATGTAGTATTTAAAAATGATTGTTGCACATCTTCTGTCCATTTTTTGGTTGTTTCAGGTAGGAGGATAAATGCAGTCCTTGTCACTCTCTTTAGCCATAAGAAGTTACTGAGGTAAATTTCTTTTTTCCCATGCAAACCTATGCCCAACCGTTTGTGACTTTGGTAGAAAAGGGCAGAGAAAATCTGAAAGTGAGAGAACTACTTTTAACAATGATACTATTGTATTTACATTCTCTGTTCTTACAGTTTTCTAGACTAGCTACACAAATTGAAGGTCTGAACTGGGTAACTAATAAGCATGATTGTGAGGCTTTTTCTTATCTCATAGTTGAACAAGTTTAAAGATGATGCAACAATCTGAAGCATTAAGACGACAGACAGAATTCCATCTTTTTGGGGGTTTCATCAATTACACTGAAACTTTATAAGGAGTTTTCTTAATTTGACTGCAAAGCTTACCCATTAGACATCCATATTTGCATGTCCTACAATACTCACAGCATATTAAAAAATGTGTTCTCATTCACTACAGACTGTCTTTAGACTTTTCCCATTTATTTTCACAGCGTCAGCTTTCTTCAATCTTGAAACATTGACTCCTTTATTTTTTGCTTACATTTCAGATGCATTTATTGATTCACCTTGTCTTGTTTCTTTCTTTAAAATAGTCACTGAATTATCCTATTACCATGTTTCTGTTATTCTAGATTGAGTTTCTTTCTTATAATTCTTAACAAAGACTCTCTGCTTTTTGAGTCCTCAGTTAGAATCTACTGTAGAGAGCACTGATGTATCAGACTTCCCCACTTTCCACTTTAATCATGCCACTGCCTTTTCTTAGCATTTAGCTCCCACTAAAATATGACTCTACCTGTCATTAATTATTGTGCCAACTCTCACTTCTTTGTTTTATTAATGTAGTCCTATATCAATTCAACAAATATTTATCAAGTGCTTACTCTGAGAAGAGCACTGGGCTTATGGGTACAAATGGTATTCCATACATTCATGGGCTTTTATTCTAATTGGGAAGCCAATATAGTGACATGCATTAAATATCAGTAAAAAAAAAATGTGTAACAAGTCACTATGTGTTTAAGTTGAAAGGCTAGTGTAGAAAGCAAATACAAATGATCCAGTCATCTGTTGGGAGGCCTCACTTTAGACTAGAGTGGGCATAGAATGGAAACCTCATTAAGGATGTCAGTGACAAGTGTCTTGAAGAATAAATAATATTTATTCTAGTTGAAAGAAATATGAGGGGAAACATCTCACTTATGGTAAACATATAAGCAGAAATATGAAGGTAGACATTCTTGATTTATGTACTGAAGCATTAGCCTAAGACTTAGTTTATTGCTTTCCTATGTGTTCATGTGCTCCAATAGTGACAATATAATCTCTCCCTCTTTTGAAGTGCTACAGGATAATTATTGTTTTAAACAAGTGAGCACTTGATTATATTCTGCTTTGCATTATTCTTTAATGCAGACATGTAGATTGAAGGTACCTCATGGAGGGTTTTGAGTACCTTAGTACATCCTCTAGTAGTAATTATTATTGTAAGGATTGCTAGTTAGGCTCTTCTTTTGTGTTGGGCTTTTACGCGTTATCTCATTTAAATCTTCATAGTATTGCTAGATACATAGTACTATTCCAAGCTGAGAGATGAGAATAAATCTCAGAGATTTTACAGGGCATATAATGAAGCTGGGGTGAGATGTGATTGCATCTTTACCTGGCTTCAGGGTCAAGGCATGTCCTTTTTCAGTCCCACCTCGTTGCCTGCCTTGGTGCACATCACAGGTGATAAATTTCTGGAGACAGATGGACGACTTGGGAAAACGAGGGTGAGAGAGGTACAAATCAGATGTAGGGAGACTAAAGAGTATATTTTGGTGATCAATGTCTTAGTAAGGATTGTAGACAAAACAACAGGAGGAAGATGAAATGTATGAAAAACATGGATAGAAGTCGTGTGGATGGAACTAAAAAATACCTCAGATTGCCTGGCTTATAGAAATACAAATGTGAGGAAGGAGGACTTCTTGTATGGAGAAAGACATCATGATCGATTTTGCACTTGTTAATTTACATATAATTATTGAAAGTGTGAATGATAATGTTTAAAAACACAAGCAGAACTTGAGAAAGAGGTTAGACTGACAATATGGAAGCAAAGATTTGGCATAAAATGCATGGGCTTATAATCGGAGTAGTTCCTTGAGAGAGAAAAGAGGATACAAATCTGTGGAGTTCTGGAAACTAAGCCTCGAGAATTACTGTAGTTTGAAGCTATGAGGAGGAAGAGGCATCCATGGGAAAAACAAACACAACCACAACAGCATTTGCTATGCCTAGGGATTCCGAATAGTTTTATAGCAAATAGGCCTTCTCTAGGAAGCATTAGCCTAAGAATTAGTTTATTGCTTTCCCATGTGTTCATGGGCTCCAATAGTGACAATATAATCTCTTCCTCTTTTGAAGTGCTGCAGGATAATTATCTGTTCTAAACAAGTGAGAACTTGATTATATTCTGCCTTGCATTGTTCTCTAATTTTTTTCTCTCTGCATAACTCTTGTATCTCTGGTCATAAGAGCAGGGACCATGTCTTCTGCTTTTCATATTTGCTGTAGTATTTGACAATGCTGAGCACAGAGTATTCTATTAGTAAATACTCAGATTTACGTGCAGCATGCAACTGAGTAAAAATATCTGTACTGATGTAGTCCTTATAAGTTTTCTTAGGTAGGTCCTGAAAGTTGACAATAGATATAAATCATACTGTTCTTCATTGATAAGTGCTGTAATTAAGGTAAATAAGCAGCAGCAAAGCCGGTACTGTTATTTTGTTGTTATTTAATCAAACCATGTATCTATTCAGCTCCTTTATGCCAAGTAGCAGGGAACCATAAAAGACAAACTCCACAAACTCTGCTTGCTGGAAGGAAGTTGCTGAGATTGGCTTTAGACCTGAAATAATTCTCGGAAGGGTGAATAAAAATGTCCAGAATTCACCTGGGAGAAGATGAGTGAGCTTGCGAAAGAGGTTACGTTGGCAGTGAAGCAAGTCCGAAGGTGAAACCATAAGACCCATGACAGATAAAAGATAATTCTTTGTACTACAGTTTTTTTTTTCCATGTGCTTATGATATTACAGTGAAGCATGTAATTGTTTGAAGATCTTGCTTTACTAGTGAGAGCTTATGGTAATGTTGAGACTTTAAAGAATTTATTTTGAAGCACTTAGGAATGCTTTTTAGAATATCTGCAGCTAGAAATCCCATACTACTTAATTTATAGGCCTAAGAACTTGATTTAAAATGCCACTGTAAAACGGTGCATTATTATAGGGAATCATGTTACTGTGTATTAAATATAACACTGAGAAGAAAATGGCCATGTGTTTGATATAATTTATTGAACTGACAAACATTAATTGAGCATCTTCTATGTTACAGGCATTGTGCTAGGTACAGATTGAGTATCCCTCATGTGAAAATCTGAAATCCTCCAAAATCTGAAACTTTTTGAATGCTGGTGAAGTGGCGTCATTGTCTGGGGTGATACCTGAGGTTTATTGTCCCACAGACATGGAAAATTAGGACGCAGACACATCAGGATGAGATTCAGAGGGGAAGTTTAATAGGTGAAAGAAAGAGAAAAGCTCTCTCTGCTGCAGAGAGTGGGGTCCCCGAGAAAATGGGTTGCCGCTTCCGCAGTGAACAGTAAGAAGTTTTATAGATAAGCTTGAGGAGGTGGTGTTTGATTTACATAGGGCACAGAAGATTGGTCAGACCAGTTGCACCATTTGCATAGTGCACGACAATCCGGCCACCTCCACTTTAATCTTTTATTATGCAGATGGGTTCTCTACCTGGCCAGTACCATATTGCCTGTTCCTTACTGTACACGTGGTGACAAAGAAAAGGGAAAGTGGAACCGCCATGTTGAGCCTCCAGGTAGCCCTTTTCCATTGGCACAGCTGCTGGCATTCACCCCAGCAAGCTTCTAGCTTGCTTATCTATGTCTGCAGCTCAGTTTTTCAGGCTGCTCTTTGTTAGAAAACAAATAAATGAGGAGCTGCTTTTTATTAAAAGGGAAATTTTGCTGACAACTCCTTTACTCTATCTGCCTAAATAATTTCTATCTAGCTCCTTTATCACCGGCATGTTGCTCAAAGAAAGTGATCATTGGAGCATTTTGGATTTTGAATTTTTTAATTAGGAATACTGAACTGGTAAGCATAATTCTAATATTCCAGAATCTGAAAAAATTGGAAATCCAAAACGCTTCTGGTCCCAAGCATTTCAGATCAGGGATGGTAACATTTACTAGAAACATAAAAACGAACAAATATTCTCAACCACCAAAGAGTTTACAATCTAGAAGGGAGATTTTTTTCTTTTTTTTTGAGATGGAGTCTGGCTCTGTTGCCCAGGCTGGAGTGCAGTGGCTCAATCTCAGCTCACTGCAAGCTCTGCCTCCAAATTATTACAGTACAAACATTCTTGGTAGACTAGAGGTCATGAGACATTGAGATTTAGTAAGAAAAAAAGGTCTTTGCAGTTAGATTTGAGTGTGATGTTTGGTTTTTACCTCTTTCAGAGTTGTGCGAATTTGAACAATGTGTTTAACCTCTGAAGCTCATTTTCTTAATCTATGAAATAAGGAGAATCAAGCCTGCCATGCAGAGTTCTTATGAGCATTGATGATAATGCATTAGCTCTTACAACAGTGCCTAGTATAGAGTGGACAGTTCCCAGGAATGATTGTTGTTGTGCAAATAGTAATGGTGATGATGGTGAGGCTGCTGATGAAGCAGCTCAAAGAGCTATAGGAAAATCAAGGAGGAAGCCCAAAACTAGGATTAGAGAGATTAAAGGAAGCTTCACAGAAGAGGTGGATGATGTAGTTGCTACAGGCCAGATAGGCCCAAAGAAATGTACCCAGATGACTGAAAGTAGATTAAAAATGGCTGGAATGAAGTTAACTCCAACATAAAAATTACTGTGTTATTGTTTTAGAACCAGGCTTCAAAAGTGGCTTCCATATATACATAAAAGATATATGTGTGTGTGTGCGTATATATATATTGCCATACATTTTATATATAAATATCCATATTTTATATATATCCATATATATAAAAGACATATATCTTTTTTCTTTCCCCAATATATATATCTATATATATAGATATATATATCTATATATATAGATATATATATATAAAAAATTTGTCTTCCTGAAATAATTGAAAAATTGTGTTGGAAAAAGTGTCAACAAGAACTTTTATTTAGAACTCAAAAGGACCTCACCAGTTTTCTAGTTCCACCTTTTCACTTTACTAATGAGAACATCAAGGTTGAGAGTAGGTGAGAGACTTGCCTACGGTCACCTCGTTAGGTAGTGGCAGAGCAGGAATCTGAACATGACAAGGCTGACTCAATCTAGTGTGATTTCTACCCCAGTATGCCTCGATAATGAGAAAGCAATGCCTATTAGCACACTTCCGTTGTTATCATTGCAACAGCATGTCAAGTAACTTTATATTTCTATAACATTTTGAACTTTTCAAAATACTTTCACATCTGCTATCTAATTTGATTCTCACAATAGCCTGTGAGGTATTTATAAAGTAATTTCATTTGCAAAATGCAACAGAGATAACACTCTAAATTACAGTAGGCCCCAAAATGTAAAAGAGAATATTTCGAATCAGACAGATGGAGAAAATGTTGATTATTCTCCAATATTGAATTCTAGGTCAGAAATGGGGGAAATATGATAGAGAACTTCGCGGATGAGGTCTTTAAACATGTTAGACTTCTTGAAATAGTCATAAATTTTAGTGGTGCTTCTATGAGGTTTTACAAATTTACATTTGTGTGACTCTGATGTGCAGAGCCATTGTGCCTTCTTTATTTTGCCTATTCAGGTGTTATTCTGATACCACACTGCTGCTTAATGGAGACAAAATTTAGTCTGGCACCTGAGGTGTGCGGGGGCCAGATAGGGATGGGAGATTAGCTCTGGTTTTGTGAATATGTTACCTAGTGATGAACCCAAGGTGTCTGTTTTTCTATGCTGTTGTTAGTTTTTCATTAGACTCCCTGAAATTCATCACATCTCTCTATCAGGATGATTAATTTTCTATTGAGAACCTCCTTCCTTTCCTATGTATAGGAAAAAATAATCTCTCTCATATTATTATATCTTTGAAAATATTTAGGTCAAATAAACCTAGAATGGGGCAGTGTACTGTAGCTGTTACAATGTGTAGTGCAGCCTCTGAAGTCAAGCTGCCTGGACTTTGTTCATGGCTGGACTCCACCAAAAAACAGGGCATGGAAAATTTATCCAAATCTCCCTTTTGTGTTCATTTTACATGAGTAATCCACCAGAAGCCCTTAGAACAAGGTCTGATTTCCTGTTAATAAAATGAATATAGCTACTTAGAGCAGTGCCTGCCATATAATTATATGAGATAGCTATTTAATATGGATGTTATTAATGTCTTTACTTATAAACTAAGACATTAGTTTTATTAGGCCAAAATATATATTCCCTGTGTCTGTCCTGAGCTAAATATCGCTTGCCCAAAGCCTTCCTTCTAGGGGGGAGAATTAAGGATGAATGGGTCCTTTCTCTCCATTTTCTAGAATATTGTTTTCTGTAGTGCCTTCAGCCTCTATAATGCACTTGTATGTGATTTATGCTCAATAACTGAATGAATGTTGAGTGAATAGTTTTTTTTTCTTCCAGTTATCAACGTCTCCCTCTATTCAAGAGCTTAGAACTATTTACTTTGTAAAATATTGCATGCAACTGCCATTTCAACACTTACAATATCATTAGAGAACAAACTCCTGTAAAGCAGTGGCAGGAAGGTGGCTGGTAACAGGTTTATTACGCAAGCCCTGTCCTTTGCAGAGCATATGAGAAATGTCAAGTGGATTTGAATTTACTTAAACTACAAAGTTTATTTGTCCATCCTGTTCATTTATTTTTCCCTTTTCCCTCTCTGAAAATATTAGTTATTTCTTCCCATTCAGACATAGCAGAGAGACTTAGTGACAGATATTGTTTTTATATCTGACTGAGACTTAAGCTAATTCCTCATAATTTCATGAAAAGTCAAAGACAGAGGGTGTCAGGAAGGTAAAATCATGCAGGCGGCCAGGAACAATGGGAGACAGGAAGGCCTGTGTAGCCCAGAGCTGTCTCATTGCACCTGGAGTGGGAGGGACCAGGAGGAACTCAGCTCTGTCTCTTTCTCTCAGTGGCTGTTTTGTCTTTGTTGTTACAGAACAGAGCACATTTTAAAAAGGAATTCTCTGATGTTCCCAACTTGGCATAAGTAAGAAAGAATAATACAGAGATAAAAAGAAGGGGAGATTTCTAGTTTGATTTAGAAAGCAGAGCATCCTAAGCCATCCTCTTAATTATACTGTAACAGCATTCAGAGCCTGAATGAACACCATCCTGGGCTCAAGGGAGATGTAAATGAAGGAGTCTGTCTATAGCTGACCTCCTCTCCCAGGCCCCAGTCTTCCTCCAGGAGAGTGTGGACATGCACTAATGCTTTTTAAATGGAGGCAGAGCTCAGCAGAATCCAACAACACAGGGAAGGCAGGGGACATCCGTGTAGTGGCAAAGCTGCTCTGAGGATCTGTGTGGTTTTCCAGGTTGGAAGCCTGATGGGAGAAGTGAAAGTGGGCAGCAGCCATGCCTTTTCTGGGTGCTGGGATCACAGTGCCACCTGTGGAAACATGAGGTCTGAAGTAAGCTAGAGCAATGGTCTCTGCAACAGTGTGCTCACGCTCACTGGCTGGCAGGGAGAATACACTAGAGCTTTGGTTTATAGTTAGTTTTTAACTCATTTGAAAGACAAATATACATGTACTGGTGGCACTTAAAGTTACAGGGCTTGGGATTTTTAAAAATAACATAGTCTTAGGGTTGAAAAGACATTTTAGTTGTTCATCCTGTTCAATGCTATCTAGCCTAGCCCAGGGTCTGGCTGGGAAGCTGTTTGCTGTATATGAAAACTCCCCAAAACTCAGTGGCTTAAACAATAAGTATTTATTATTGTATAAAAGTCTGTGGGTCTAGGCCGGGCACTGTGGCTCACGCCTGTAATCCCAGCACTTTGGGAGGCCGAGGCAGGTGGATCACTTGAGGTCAGGAGTTTGAGACCAAACAACAGGGTGAAACCCTGTCTCTACTGAAAATACAAAAATTAGCCAGGCATGGTGGTGTGCTCCTATAATCCCAGCTACTGGGGAGGCTGAGGCAGGATAATCGCTTGAACCCAGGAGGTGGAGGTTGTAGTGAGCTGAGATCATGCCACTGCACTTCAGCGTGGGCAACAGAGTGAGACTCTGTCTCAAAAAAAGAAAAAAGCTGTGGGTCTGTTAGTTCTGCTGATCTAGGTAAGCCTCTGCTGATCTCAGCAGGGCTTGGTAATCTATCTGTGGTCAGCTGGTGGGTCAATAGGGACTGGCTGGCTGGTCTAGGATGGCCTCACTCACATGTCTTGTGGTCAGATGACTATTAGCTATTGTGATGAGGGTGATTATTACTTGTCATCCAGCGGGCTGGTCCAGACTTTTTCTCATGGCAGCTGGTTATAAGAGAGTGAGGTCTCTTAAAGCCTGGGCTCAGAATGGGCACAATGTTGTCCACCAGTCCAGATTCAGGGGCACAGGAAGGGGAAAGGCTTTGCTGTGTTGAGAAGAGACGCACAGTCACGTGGCAAAGGACGTGACTACAGAAAAGGGAATAACTGGCCATCTTTCCAACTGGCATAGCGCTAAATACATTTTTGCCAAATGAACCAGTGAAGTAAATGGCACCTAGTTCCCCCATCATTGCTTATTTCGAAGCTCTTTACAATTTCTTAACCAAGTGGTCACCTACTCTTGGCTTGAACATCACATGCAATAGGAAATGCCACCTTCAATTGTAGCCTACTTCCTCTGGATCCAATAGACTGAATTAGATTTCAAAACTTACTTTACCTCCTTGGAGCTCTGTTTTTCATAAAATATTGAAAAGATATTCAACTCCATAATAGAGTTAACAAGAAATTTTTTTCTGAGATTTATATATAAGGTTTCTGAAATAGAGATCACCTTTTCTCATTTTTCTACTCTTTTTTTTTTTTAAGCATAAAGGAATTATTATTATTATTTTTTTAGGATAGAGCACTATGAAAACCTCTACCTAGGTTTTGCCAAGGACCCAGAGGTGAGAATTTGATAAGATATAGACAGAATATTTTCTTTTTTTTTTTTTTTTAATTTATTTATTATTATTGTACTTTAAGTTGTAGGGTACATGTGCATAACGTGCAGGTTTACTACATATGTATACTTGTGCCATGTTGGTGTGCTGCACCCATCAACTCATCATTTACATCAGTTATAACTCCCAATGCAATCCCTCCCCCCTCCCCCCTCCCCATGATAGGCCCCTGTGTGTGATGTTCCCCTTCCTGAGTCCAAGTGATCTCATTGATCAGTTCCCACCTATGAGTGAGAACATGCGGTGTTTGGTTTTCTGTTCTTGTGATAGTTTGCTAAGAATGATGGTTTCCAGCTGCATCCATGTCCCTACAAAGGACGCAAACTCATCCTTTTTGATGGCTGCATAGTATTCCATGGTGTATATGTGCCACATTTTCTTAATCCAATCTGTCACTGATGGACATTTGGGTTGATTCCAAGTCTTTGCTATTGTGAATAGTGCTGCAATAAACATACGTGTGCACGTGTCTTTATAGCAGCATAATTTATAATCCTTTGGGTATATACCCAGTAATGGGATGGCTGGGTCATATGGTACATCTAGTTCTAGATCCTTGAGGAATCGCCATACTGTTTTCCATAATGGTTGAACTAGTTTACAATCCCACCAACAGTGTAAAAGTGTTCCTATTTCTCCATGTCCTCTCCAGCACCTGTTGTTTCCTGACTTTTTAATGATCGCCATTCTAACTGGTGTGAGATGGTATCTCATTGTTGTTTTGATTTGCATTTCTCTGATGGCCAGTGATGATGAGCATTTTTTCATGTGTCTGTTGGCTGTATGAATGTCTTCTTTTGAGAAATGTCTGTTCATATCCTTTGCCCACTTTTTGATGGGGTTGTTTGTTTTTTTCTTGTAAATTTGTTTGAGTTCTTTGTAGGTTCTGGATATTAGCCCTTTGTCAGATGAGTAGATTGCAAAAATTTTCTCCCATTCTGTAGGTTGCCTGTTCACTCTGATGGTAGTTTCTTTTGCTGTGCAGAAGCTCTTTAATTTAATGAGATCCCATTTGTCAATTTTGGCTTTTGCTGCCGTTGCTTTTGGTGTTTTAGACATGAAGTCTTTGCCCATGCCTATGTCCTGAATGGTACTACCTAGGTTTTCCTCTAGGATTTTTATGGTATTAGGTCTAACATTTAAGTCTCTAATCCATCTTGAATTAATTTTCGTATAAGGAGTAAGGAAAGGATCCAGTTTCAGCTTTCTACTTATGGCTAGCCAATTTTCCCAGCACAATTTATTAAATAGGGAATCCTTTCCCCATTTCTTGTTTCTCTCAGGTTTGTCAAAGATCAGATGGCTGTAGATGTGTGATATTATTTCTGAGGACTCTGTTCTGTTCCATTGGTCTATATCTCTGTTTTGGTACCAGTACCATGCTGTTTTGGTTACTGTAGCCTTGTAGTATAGTTTGAAGTCAGGTAGCGTGATGCCTCCAGCTTTGTTCTTTTGACTTAGGATTGTCTTGGAGATGCGGGCTCTTTTTTGGTTCCATATGAACTTTAAAGCAGTTTTTTCCAATTCTGTGAAGAAACTCATTGGTAGCTTGATGGGGATGGCATTGAATCTATAAATTACCTTGGGCAGTATGGCCATTTTCACGATATTGATTCTTCCTATCCATGAGCATGGTATGTTCTTCCATTTGTTTGTGTCCTCTTTTATTTCACTGAGCAGTGGTTTGTAGTTGTCCTTGAAGAGGTCCTTTACATCCCTTGTAAGTTGGATTCCTAGGTATTTTATTCTCTTTGAAGCAATTGTGAATGGAAGTTCATTCCTGATTAGGCTCTCTGTTTGTCTGTTACTGGTGTATAAGAATGCTTGTGATTTTTGCACATTAATTTTGTATCCTGAGACTTTGCTGAAGTTGCTTATCAGCTTAAGGAGATTTTGGGCTGAGACAATGGGGTTTTCTAAATATACAATCATGTCATCTGCAAACAGGGACAATTTGACTTCTTCTTTTCCTAACTGAATACCCTTGATTTCTTTCTCTTGCCTAATTGCCCTAGCCAGAACTTCCAACACTATGTTGAATAGGAGTGGTGAGAGAGGGCATCCCTGTCTTGTGCCAGTTTTCAAAGGGAATTTTTCCAGTTTTTGCCCATTCAGTATGATATTGGCTGTGGGTTTGTCATAAATAGCTGTTATTATTTTGAGGTAAGTTCCATCAATACCGAATTTATTGAGCGTTTTTAGCATGAAGGGCTGTTGAATTTTGTCAAAAGCCTTTTCTGCATCTATTGAGATAATCATGTGGTTCTTGTCTTTGGTTCTGTTTATATGCTGGATTATGTTTATTGATTTGCGAATGTTGAACCAGCCTTGCATCCCAGGGATGAAGCCCACTTGATCATGGTGGATAAGCTTTTTGATGTGTTGCTGAATCCGGTTTGCCAGTATTTTATTGAGGATTTTTGCATCGATGTTCATCAGGGATATTGGTCTAAAATTCTCTTTTTTTGTTGTGTCTCTGCCAGGCTTTGGTATCAGGATGATGTTGGCCTCATAAAATGAGTTAGGGAGGATTCCCTCTTTTTCTATTGATTGGAATAGTTTCAGAAGGAATGGTACCAACTCCTCCTTGTACCTCTGGTAGAATTCAGCTGTGAATCCATCTGGTCCTGGACTTTTTTTGGTTGGTAGGCTATTAATTATTGCCTCAATTTCAGAGCCTGTTATTGGTCTATTCAGGGATTCAACTTCTTCCTGGTTTAGTCTTGGGAGGGTGTAAGTGTCCAGGAAATTATCCATTTCTTCTAGATTTTCCAGTTTATTTGCGTAGAGGTGTTTATAGTATTCTCTGATGGTTGTTTGTATTTCTGTGGGGTCGGTGGTGATATCCCCTTTATCATTTTTAATTGCGTCGATTTGATTCTTCTCTCTTTTCTTCTTTATTAGTCTTGCTAGTGGTCTGTCAATTTTGTTGATCTTTTCAAAAAACCAACTCCTGGATTCATTGATTTTTTGGAGAGTTTTTTGTGTCTCTATCTCCTTCAGTTCTGCTCTGATCTCAGTTATTTCTAGCCTTCTGCTAGCGTTCGAATGTGTTTGCTCTTGCTTCTCTAGTTCTTTTAATTGTGATGTTAGAGTGTCAATTTTAGATCTTTCCTGCTTTCTCTTGTGGGCATTTAGTGCTATAAATTTCCCTCTACACACTGCTTTAAATGTGTCCCAGAGATTCTGGTATGTTGTATCTTTGTTCTCATTGGTTTCAAAGACCATCTTTATTTCTGCCTTCATTTCGTTATGTACCCAGTAGTCATTCAGGAGCAGGTTGTTCAGTTTCCATGTAGTTGAGCGGTTTTGATTGAGTTTCTTAGTCCTGAGTTCTAGTTTGATTGCACTGTGGTCTGAGAGACAGTTTGTTATAATTTCTGTTCTTGTACATTTGCTGAGGAGTGCTTTACTTCCAATTACGTGGTCGATTTTGGAGTAAGTACGATGTGGTGCTGAGAAGAATGTATATTCTGTTGATTTGGGGTGGAGAGTTCTATAGATGTCTATTAGGTCTGCTTGCTGCAGAGATGAGTTCAATCCCTGGATATCCTTGTTAACTTTCTGTCTCGTTGATCTGTCTAATGTTGACAGTGGAGTGTTGAAGTCTCCCATTATTATTGTATGGGAGTCTAAGTCTCTTTGTAAGTCTCTAAGGACTTGCTTTATGAATCTGGGTGCTCCTGTATTGGGTGCATATATATTTAGGATAGTTAGCTCTTCCTGTTGAATTGATCCCTTTACCATTATGTAATGGCCTTCTTTGTCTCTTTTGATCTTTGATGGTTTAAAGTCTGTTTTATCAGAGACTAGTATTGCAACCCCCACTTTTTTTTGTTCTCCATTTGCTTGGTAAATCTTCCTCCATCCCTTTATTTTGAGCCTATGTATGTCTCTGCGTGTGAGATGGGTCTCCTGAATACAGCAGACTGATGGGTCTTGACTCTTGATCCAGTTTGCCAGTCTGTGTCTTTTAATTGGAGCATTTAGTCCATTTACATTTAAGGTTAAGATTGTTATGTGTGAACTTGATCCTGCCATTATGATATTAACTGGTTATTTTGCTCGTTAGTTGATGCAGTTTCTTCCTAGCCTCGATGGTCTTTACATTTTGGCATGTTTTTGCAATGGCTGGTACCGGTTGTTCCTTTCCATGTTTAGTGCTTCCTTCAGGGTCTCTTGTAAGGCAGGCCTAGTGGTGACAAAATCTCTAAGCATTTGCTTATCTGTAAAGGATTTTATTTCTCCTTCACTTATGAAACTTAGTTTGGCTGGATATGAAATTCTGGGTTGAAAATTCTTTTCTTTAAGAATGTTGAATATTGGCCCCCACTCTCTTCTGGCTTGTAGAGTTTCTGCCGAGAGATCTGCTGTTAGTCTGATGGGCTTCCCTTTGTGGGTAACCCGACCTTTCTCTCTGGCTGCCCTTAAGATTTTTCCTTCATTTCAACTTTGGTGAATCTGGCAATTATGTGTCTTGGAGTTGCTCTTCTCGAGGAGTATCTTTGTGGCGTTCTCTGTATTTCCTGGATTTGAATGTTGGCCTGCCCTACTAGGTTGGGGAAGTTCTCCTGGATGATATCCTGAAGAGTGTTTTCCAACTTGGTTCCATTTTTCCCCTCACTTTCAGGCACCCCAATCAGACGTAGATTTGGTCTTTTTACATAATCCCATACTTCTTGCAGGCTTTGTTCATTTCTTTTTCTTCTTTTTTCTTTTGGTTTCTCTTCTCACTTCATTTCATTCATTTGATCCTCAATCGCAGATACTCTTTCTTCCAGTTGATCGAGTCGGTTACTGAAGCTTGTGCATTTGTCACGTATTTCTCGTGTCATGGTTTTCATCTCTTTCATTTCATTTATGACCTTCTCTGCATTAATTACTCTAGCCATCAATTCTTCCACTTTTTTTTCAAGATTTTTAGTTTCTTTGCGCTGGGTACGTAATTCCTCCTTTAGCTCTGAGAAATTTGATGGACTGAAGCCTTCTTCTCTCATCTCGTCAAAGTCATTCTCCGTCCAGCTTTGATCCGTTGCTGGCGATGAGCTGCGCTCCTTTGCCGGGGGAGATGCGCTCTTATTTTTTGAATTTCCAGCTTTTCTGCCCTGCTTTTTCCCCATCTTTGTGGTTTTATCTGCCTCTGGTCTTTGATGATGGTGATGGACTGATGGGGTTTTGGTGTAGGTGTCCTTCCTGTTTGATAGTTTTCCTTCTAACAGTCAGGACCCTCAGCTGTAGGTCTGTTGGAGATTGCTTGAGGTCCACTCCAGACCCTGTTTGCCTGGGTATCAGCAGCAGAGGCAGCAGAAGATAGAATATTTCTGAACAGCGAGTGTACCTGTCTGATTCTTGCTTTGGAAGCTTCCTCTCAGGGGTGTACTCCACCCTGTGAGGTGTGGTGTGTCAGACTGCCCCTAGTGGGGGATGTCTCCCAGTTAGGCTACTCAGGGATCAGGGACCCACTTGAGCAGGGAGTCTGTCCCTTCTCAGATCTCAACCTCCGTGTTGGGAGATCCACTGCTCTCTTCAAAGCTGTCAGACAGAGTCGTTTGCGTCTGCAGAGGTTTCGGCTGTGTTTGTTATTGCCCTGTCCCCAGAGGTGGAGTCTACAGAGATAGGCAGGTTTCCTTGAGCTGCTGTGAGCTCCACCCAGTTCGAGCTTCCCAGCAGCTTTGTTTACCTACTTAAGCCTCAGCAATGGTGGGCGCCCCTCCCCCAGCCTCGCTGCTGCCTTGCCGGTAGATCACAGACTGCTGTGCTAGCAATGAGGGAGGCTCTGTGGGTGTGGGACCCTCCTGGCCAGGTGTGGGATATGATCTCCTGGTGTGCCTGTTTGCTTAAAGCGCAGTATTGGGGTGGGAGTTACCCGATTTTCCAGGTGTTGTGTGTCTCAGTTCCCCTGGCTAGGAAAAGGGATTCCCTTCCCCCTTGCGCTTCCCAGGTGAGGCAATGCCTCGCCCTGCTTCAGCTCTCGCTGGTCGGGCTGCAGCAGCTGACCAGCACTGATCGTCCGGCACTCCCCAGTGAGATGAACCCAGTACCTCAGTTGAAAATGCAGAAATCACCGGTCTTCTGTGTCGCTCGCGCTGGGAGTTGGAGACTGGAGCTGTTCCTATTCGGCCATCTTGCTCCGCCCTTAGACAGAATATTTTCTATTCACTTTTATGGTGGTGCCTGCTATAGAACATTTTTGTTGCATTGAAAGAGGTACTTCGAAAGGGGTCATTTGGCATTTCCAAAGGGCTTGCAGACATCCTGAGTTTTCCCTGTGGCAATTCTTTGAGATCAGTGAGGGTTTTCATTCTTCTCAATTTATAGATAAAAGTTTAGATACAGGTGGTATGCCTTAGTCCACAGGATATGTCAGCGATTGAGCTTGCATGAAACCTCATGGCCCAGAGCCCCATCAGTTTGTTGACCTGTGTTTTTATTGGTAAGTGAAGACAGACTGAGTCCATGGACTTGGATTCTACCCTGCAGCTCTCATCCAGGTGAAAGTCAGAACCTTACACTGTATAGAAAAAAGGGATTTCAGAAGTGTTCTAGTCTGGGGTCAAATTCTAAGTGATTTTAAAATGAATTTAGTGGATTGTAGATAAGCATTTTAAAAAATGGGAAGAAGAGGATAAAAAAAGAATAATAGGAAATAGATTGTATTCATATAGTAAATGTTGATAAGAAGTTTGTATTTTCTCCATATAAGTGTGCATTTTTACATATGCATGTGATATAATTTTGACTGTGTCCCCACCCAAATCTCATCTTGAATTGTAATCGCCGTAATCTTCACCTGTCTCGGGCGGGACCTGGTGGGAGGTAATTGAATCATGGGCACAGTTCCCCCATGCTGTTCTCATGATAGTGAGTGAGTTTTCACAAGGTCTGATGGTTTTATAAGCACCCAGCATTTCCCCTGCTGGCACTCATTCTCTCTTCTGCCACCTTTGAAGAGGTGCCTTCCGCCATAATTGTAAGTTTCCATGATTGTAAGTTTCACATTTCCCTCCAACCATGCAGAACTGTGAGTCAATTAAACCTCTTTTCCTTATAAATCACCCAGTCTCGGGTATTTCTTCATAGCAGCATGAGAATGGACTAATATAGTGTGTATATGTACATATATGCATATTTATAGGTATTTATATATAGAGAGAGAATTGAAATTTAATGTACAATTTCTTATTGTGGGTCATATTAAAATATATATATATTTTAAAGCTGTTGATGTAGTCTAGCCTCTCTTAATTTAGAATTCAGGATTCGGAAGCTCAAGGACACGACCCAGAAGGTTGGTGGCCAAAGGTAAGTTTAGAATTTAAGTTTCCTAGTTCTCACGGGCAGTAGCATAGTATGGTGTGCAGAGCAGGGACTTTGGGTTAAACAAAAGTTGGTTCAGATCTTCACTCCATTGTATACTGGTTGTGTAATAATAAACAAAATTCTTATCTTCATTTTATAGGTGAAGGAATGGAATCTTGGAGAGATTAAGACTTGGGTTTTAGGCTTTAGAGTGGGGGTTAAATTAGATAATACTATATAGAGACAAAACAATTAAGAACTGACTCATTTGGTAAATACTTTCTCAGGCCAGACGTTTTTGGTAAGGAGAAGAATTTTTTTCCCCTCTCATTCCCAAAGATCACTGTTATTGCATGATATGGTTTCAGTCTGTGTCCCACACAAATCTCATGTCAAATTATAGTCCCCAATATTGGAGGTGGGTTCTGGTGGGAGGTGATTAGATCATGGGGGTAGATTTCCCCTTTGTTGCTGTTCTCATGATAGTGAGTGAGTTATTGTGAGATCTGGTTGTTTAAAAGCATGTGCTTACCCACCCCACCTCTGCTTTCTCCTGCTCCAGTCATGTGAGATGTGCCTGCTTCCCCTTCCGCCATAAGTGAATGTTTCCTGAAGCCTCTCTAGCCATGCTTCCTATACAGCCTGCAGAATTGTGAGTCAATTAAACTTCTTTTCTTTATATATTACCCAATCTCAGGTAGTTCTTTATAGTAGTGAGAGAATGGAGTAATAAATTGCACTTTTAGATATGTCTTTTGTGTGTGTGTGTGTGTGTGCGTGTGTGTGTATGTTTGCATGGCATATATAAAATGATTAAACTTTGGCATAAAAATAATAAACACCTGAATAATTCTAAATTGAATCCTATGCAACAAATATGTGCTACGGCTTCTAGAGATTATAAGGAAACATATCATATAGTAAATGTAGTGGACAAAAATGAAACTCATATCCATAAAATGGTATTTTGCAAAACCAAGCAGAACTTGACCATTTTATCATGGAAATGGTCCAAAAAATAAATGTAACAAATCTTAAGCAGAGAGAGAGAGACACCACTGTGAGATAAAAGAATCATGGAGGGCTGCCAGGGGGACATTTGACTCGGTGATGTTTGGAGAATTGGGAGACTTTAGACAGTTATGGGAAGATGATGGCACCATGAGAAGGAGGAAGGGCACACATCAAGGCACAGCAGCGGCAGGTCTAATGTGATCAGACATATTTAGTTTGGGCAATGTTGAGGGTGCTTATGAAGGGGCAGAAGAGTCGCAGAGGGCCTGAATTGCCAGCTCAGGCTTTGGGATGTCATTCTGCAGGTATAATGGCCTCATAAGAGGCTTTGCCTGACTAGTGCCATGAGAAGAAAGTATTTAAAGAAAACTAGTTCTTTATACTAGGCTTATATTCTTTTGGGTATATTATAAAGCCACATTGACATGTATGTTGATTGTAGCACTATTCACAATAGCAAAGACATAGAATTAATCTGAATGTTCATTAATGATAGATTAGATAAAGAAAATGTGGTATATATACACCATGAAATATCATAAAGCCATAAAAATGAATGAAATCGTGTCCTTTGCAGCAACATGGATGGAGCTGGAGCCCATTATCCTTAGGAAACTAACATAAGAAAAGGAAACCAAATACTGCATGTTCACGCTTATAAGTGGGAGTTAAAGGATGAGAACATATGGACACACAGAAAGGAATAACACAAACTAGGATCTTTCGGAGGCTGGAGGGTGGGAGGAGAAAGAGAATCAGGGAGGACAACTAATGGGTACTAGGCTTGATACCTGGGTAATGAAATAATCTGTACAACAAACCCTCATGACATAAGTTTACCTAGGTAACAACCTGCACTTCTACCCCTGAACCTAAAATATAAGTTAAAATAAAACCAGTTATCTGCCAAGTAGGAGCACGTAGTTTATTGGAGGTGATATGTCTTGTAAAATTTAAATCATGGTAGATGATATGGTTTGGATCTCTGTGCCCACCCAAATATCATGTTAACATGCAATCCCCAGTGCTGGAGCTGGAGCCTGGTGGGAGGTGATTGGATCATGGGGATGATTTCTCATGGTTTAACATCATCTCCTCTTGGTGCTGTTGTGGCAACAGTTAGTCCTCATGAAATCCGGATGTTTAAAAGTGTGTGGTGCCTCTCCACTCTCTTTCTCTCTCCTGCTCTGGCGATGTGAAGTGTGGTTCCCCCTTCACCTTCCGCCATGACTGTAAGTTTCCTGAGGCCTCCCTAGAAGCCAAGCAGATGCCAGCATCATGCTTCCTGTATAGCCCACAGAATCATGAGCCAATTAAGCCTCTTTTCTTTACAAATTACCCAGTCTCAGGCATTTCTTTGCAGCAGTGTGAGAATGGACTAATACAGTAGGTTAATTGAATTGCAGTCATCTATCACTAAAAATGCCATATATCATTTTAAAAAAAGGCGACAGCAGCAAAGAAAAGAGGTTCAATTTGAATATTCAAATTTGAGATCAGGCAAGCTAACATTACATCTAATGGATTCTGGGTAAAACAGATTTGGAGAAAATTCTCCCAAAGCATTAGATAAGAGGCAGATAAGAGATGCTAAGCTTTGGAGATAGTCAAGGAAAGAGGAATATAATCCAATCTTGATGGGGCTCAGAGAAATGGTGAGGATGGAGAGGTGATCAGTACTTGAATGAAACTGTATGAAAATACTCAAGGAAGTTTGCAGAAATTGTCCCATCAGAAATGATTGATGTCTCTTAGAAGCCTAGGAAAATGACTAGTTGGAGTTCAGCATGGGTATTACAGTTGACAGCCTGAGAGGGTAAGGTAGGAAATAGATGATTTGAGACTCTCACATTTAACGCAGGAACAAAGATATTGCTGCCTGTAAGATTAACACAAAACAAATAATTACTCTAGTTTTCTCATTCCTGAGGCTGCAGTCATTTTTACAATCCCCGTATTCCAGAATCATTCTTCCTCTTTTTATGTCACTCCAAGTTTCATCTCTTCTGCTTGAGACAGGATTGTTGTTAAAAAACAAAAGATATAGGGCATCAATATTCTTTGTACCTCTGGTATACTGTACGTGTGCAAAACAATCACCTTATTTCGTGATTGTTGTTGTTATTAGTATTTTATTATTTTACTATTTTTATGGTCTTTCTGGAAATAGCATTATCTGTTGTCAGAGGTAACTGATGCCCAGTAAAGGAAAGCAATGGTAAAAATTTTATTAGCTTCTCTGAATAAGAAACACATCCTGTTGATCCTGCTTGCATTTAATTAGCCGGGCTTCAAATTCTTTACTTCCATACTTCACAGTGGAATATCTGAATAACCTCATAATATAATAGCTAATAGAGAATTTAAAGACTATTAATAATTTTTCTTTT
This sequence comes from Macaca thibetana thibetana, assembly GCF_024542745.1. Classification (NCBI taxonomy): domain Eukaryota; kingdom Metazoa; phylum Chordata; class Mammalia; order Primates; family Cercopithecidae; genus Macaca; species Macaca thibetana. The sequence goes on along the minus strand of NC_065585.1, from coordinate 109,347,210 downwards.
TTCTCTTCTTTTTCTTCCCCTTCTCTTCCTCCTCTTTTCTTTTTCTCTCTCCTCCTCCTTTTCCTCTTATTATCCTTGACACATACTCACAGTGCCTTCAACATTTACCCAAATAGTGTGTTTTTGACTTTCCCTTATTATGGCTGTCATTTGCTTTTTATGTCTTTTTTGTGCTTATTTTTTCTTACATTAGGACATCTGGAAGGGAACCCAATGCTCCATCTATGGTTTGACTTTAGAGAGTCAGAAGAGGCTGATTATGAGATTTGTCTGGGATATAGTTTCTACTGTTGCAGTTAAGTATGTCAGATTTGTGATATCAAAATAATAACACAAATTATATCAGACCCAAGTTATGTACCTCTCCAGTTTTGCTTGGTTCCACCTGCCTCCAGGTTTCTCCGCCACTTGCTCTTTAGGGCCTTGATGCAGCTGACACCTCTCATTGACTTCTCCAGCTGTCCCTCCCTCCCCTCTCTTAGGCTGCTCTCCAGCACTGCCCTTGTTGTTTCCCCTGTGGCAGAAGTCTCAGCTCCTCAAATACTCAGACTCAACCCATCTACAGCAAGAGAAGCTCTGGTTCAACTCATGGCTTCAGGACCCAGATGAAGTACCCTGGGGCATGAGATCTGGCTTGTCCAGTGGACACTTGAAGGGCCAGGTGGTACAGATAGATGCGTGAGAATATTAATGCCCCCCAGGACAAAATTTGACCAATGACAGAAAAAAGACAGAAGAGAGCCAGTATATTTCTTTGTCCTTCCTTCCTTCTGATGAGATGCTTTAATGTGTTTAATCAGTTCAAAGTGCATGGAGACATTCTACATGAAGGAACAATCAGCTAAGTTTTCTTGTGCAGGTATGGGTGACATTATTACTCACAGCATTTTATTTGCTTTTCTCCTTCCCTGCCTCATGTCCCTATCTCCAATCTTGCTGCCTAGTATTTCTATGAAAGCAAAGCATCTAAGCTTTGTCTTGGGCTTTGTCTTCTAGGGAGCTTAGGCTAAGCCACATACTGAGTCTGTAATCATTTATGCGACAAACACTTAACTAAGTGCTTTTCAGGCAGTCTAGATAATGTGTCGAAAAGCTGTGGCACTTACTTGGAAACTTGCTCACATTCTAGTAGCAGTAATAAATTATTCATCTTTTACATATAAAATTTTGTTAAATCACAGCTTTGCTAAATGATATCAGTAGAGATGATTTTTAATAGAGATTAATGAAAATTTGGCACTAGGATTTAAATAACACTTAATCATAGTAGTTTCTCATGTAATTTAACATACTGAAAAGCATTGGGTTTATGGTCATCTATAAAGTTCCATTTAATGAATGTCTTATAATTAACCATACTCTTAAGTTTGGTTATGTTGTTTTTCTTCTTTTCATCCTCTCATCTGTTGTTCTTTCTTCCTTCTTTTCTCTCTTCCACAACCTTCTCCTTCTCTTCTTTCTCTTTGCTTACACGTATGATGCTGGAGGTGGGCATTTTGGCATGTAAATCCTGACCTGGTTTTATGTATCTTTAGGAAAGATTCCTAGAAGTGAAAAAATGTGTCAAAGGATTAGAGTGCTGTGCCAAAAGTATACTGATAGGGATTGTTAAATTTCTCTATCATAAGTTCATCAAGTCAATCTTTACTAAAATAAAACTCATAAGTTCCTGATTATTGATATTTTAATGGGAGAATATAGGATATTACTATTTTTACTATTTAATTGGTATAGTTCAATATATTTCCTGAACAGCTTAGTATGTAATCTGTTTTTCTTTTATGAATTATGTATTTATATCTACTGGAGTTTTAGTATTTTTCTTATTAGCTTGTGGGAAAACTTTACATATCGTGAATATTGTCTGTTTTCCTGTGTGTTTCTACAAATATGTTTCTTAGCTTAGTGTTATTTGATGGTACTTAGCCTTCCTAAACTTTAGGTTTTTAATTCATGATTTTACTTTTAAATATGGCAGTCCTTTTTGCATCCTGTTTCTCAATATTTTATTATTTGATTTTCAACTTTGTCTCAGTTGCAAATTAGACAACAGATACCTTTTTGAAAGACTTTTTAAAAAATGCAAAACAAGAAACATAGACCCCCAATAAGGCAAAAGCCAGAGTCTTGGTATTTGAGGTTCTACTGCTAGTCAGTTCAAAGTTTGCTAATAAATGTAACTTAGTGATTTATCTTTCATGAATGCCTTTCTCTCTCTCTCTCTTTTTTTTTTTTTTTTCACAAAAACACTTGGCGAGATTCCTTGTCTCCAGATCTCAGCAAGATGTTTGATGGTGTCCACACACAGCATTCCTCTTGCTGGCTCCATCACAGCCACACAAAAGGGAATGACAGGACTTGGATAGATTGTGTTTCTGAAAAAGTGTAATGATTATTGAAAAGCAGTATAGGGTTCCGCTGTTCCCACACTTTTTCATTAATACATCTCCTATTATTTCTGGAAATGAGATTATAGAGTAATATTTTTAGATTCTAAATTTGTATATTAAGAATTGGGACAAACTTTGAATCAGTATGCAGCATTGGAGAGACGCCAGAGTTCACTGTCAACAAGGTTAACCAAAAATGTTCCTGTGACCTCATCTAAACCTAGGAGGTTCCTCTGGGACTGGAGATCAGTTTACGTCATGTTATGAGGCTTTATTCTAGTTGGGGGTATGTATTAGCCCGTTTTCATGCTGCCGATAAAGACATACCGAAGACTAGGTAATTTATAAGGAAAAAGAGGTTTAATGGACTCACAGTTCCACATGGCTGGGAAGGCCTCACAGTCATGGTGGGAGCCAAAAGGCACATCTTACATGGTGGTAGATGAGGGAGAATGAGAAGTGAAAAGGGAAACCCCTTATAAAACCATCAGATCTTGTGAGACTTACTCACTACCACGAGAACAGTATAGGGGAAACTGCCCCCATGATTCAATGATCTCCCATCAGGTCCCTCCCACAACACAGGGGAATTCTGGGAGCTACAATTCAAGAAGAGTGTGGGTGGGGACACAGCCAAACCATATCAGGCTGTAATTCCTTCTCAGTCTTGTTTTCTGTTCCCACACTTCGTGGATTTTAAAAACTAACCTTGATAGAGAAGAATGAAACCAATGAGGAATAGTTCTGTCTTCTCTCTGCCATTCTTAGGGTGTATAATAGTGTGTGGAATGCACCAGTAATTATGATTTCTGTTGTTCTAGTTATATGGTTTCTTCTTCATTCTTATCCTCTCTTTAGGCCCATAAGAATAAAATCACCCAGCATGAAATCAATGTTCACATGTGGGAGCAAATGTGGGCTGGAGCTGCCTGAGGTTTATGGGCTGACCATTGTTGGTACTGAGCACACACATAGAACTTTGCTTCTATAACTCACTCTTGACCCTGACAAAGCCTTCTTTGAGACCTTGCAATCAATCAGCTGGCACTGTGAGCTGTGGACTAACATTTCCATCCTGCAGGGAAGGGCCGGGACCACCAGACCTGCGTTCATTTATGCAACATAAATCTGGTTGTATCTGATGTCTATCAATAAATTAGTTTCACCTTGTTTCTCAGTTTCTTCTATCAGGAAGGGAAAGGGACTACCAAAGCTGTATGATTCTGCTTCTGTCTAGGCATCCTTTTTTTCCTTCCCGGAGAAGATCCCTGGAAAAGTACCTTTACTTTGCTTGGGGCACAGTTTCCTTGAATGTCACCACGAGTCTGACTAAAGAAGACAAAAGAGTCTGGTTTGGATGAGAATGTCTCCTGTGCTGTTTAACCTTTAGGTCAATAAATGTCCCTGGATCCCAGCTGTGGAGATGGATAACACATACGTTTAACTTTAACCTGCAAGCTGTTGGGGGCAAAGAGGATAGGAAATTCAATTCCAAGCTCCAGTTGTTGCTGATCAGACTTGACATGTGTGCCTGGACAATAAGATTTGTGACCTAAGCAGAATAAATATAAGCCTAATCCCAATTAGCATGTATAACCAGTTGTGCTCCAAGCACTGGGGCTCAATTTTGTACTCCCTAAATACAGAGGAAGAGATCCTGGGGGAAGACTGGGGCCTAGGAGATGTGCTAGTTCCATTTTCCCTCTAGGCCTGTTACTCAACTTTGCTAAACTTCAGTTTTATTACCTACAAACTGAAGATAAAAGTAGTATCTGTCTCATGACTTTCTTGAGAGTATTAAATGAGAACACAGCATGCAAAGCGTCAGCACGGGGCCTGGTACATAGTTTTAAATAATAGGATAATAGTAATAATAACATAATAACAACTAATAATAAATAGGCAATGATATCTTTTATCTACATCCCTGGATACTAATAATAAGAATATCAATAATAAAAACATTTTTATCATTATCGTCATTATCAAGGGCCAAGAAGTGAGACAAAATGCGTCATTACAAACACACAACTGTTTTTCCAAAGACCTAAAAGAAAATCACAGACGTGAAGTCTTTCTGACTCCCAGAGATATTTTTCCTCTCTTTCTTTTTCTTAAAACAAAGACAGTTTGTTTAATCTTTTCTTTGTATAATAACATTAAATTTATTTTTTCACTCATGTATGCCCCTAAACTAGATTATAAGCCACTCTAGAACAGAGGATGCCAATTAGATAGTTATGCATGAGGTAGGTATGGACAGACACAAACAAGTTAGGACTCATATTTAGAAGTCAGGGTGGGTACCATCATTGCCATTTTGAAAAGGAGCTCAGGGACTTCCTAGGGGATGAGACCACTTGAAGAATGACAGAACTTATTTTTCATGTCCGGAAATAGATCCTAAAGTCGTCACTTAAAACTCGCATTTCTCAGTCCTTTCCCTCAACATTCTCTCCTGTAGCAGTGACACAGGCAGACCATCATTTATTCTGATGGAGGAAGAAGCCATAGATTTTTTCCCTACATTTATGGACCTGTGTATATTAGAGGTTAATTGAAGGTTATAAATCTTCCAACTGAGTCCCAATTTAATGTAAAATCTATAGTCACTTGTGAATAATCAATAATGGCAATAGTAGCTAGTAATAGTAGTGATCATAGTAATGAAAATGTAACTAGTGGTAATATATAATTTCCTAAATCTTTTACATGCTAAACATTGTGTACAACACTTTCCATTTTCTAGCACATTTTAATTTTACAATAAGCCTGTGGTACAGGTAATTATTTCACTATATATGAAAACAGAGCCAGAGGTTATGTAAATACCCAAGGTCTTTTTCATTCTTAGAAAATATTGATGGAGTACCTACCATGTGCCCTAGAAATTGGGGATATAGCACTCAATATGGCAGTGAAAAATCTCTGCGTTTTGGAGCTTACATTCTAGCAGGAGAGGCAAAGGATAAATAAAATCAATAAAACATATAGTATAATAGATGCAATGTGTGCTAAGGAGAAAAATAATGCAGGCAGAAGAGTTAGGAAGTGTCAGAGGGAGGTTGCAGTTTTGGATGAGTGGCCAGGGAGGGTCTAAGAAAATGACATTTGAGTAGAGACATAAAGAAACTGAGGGAACCACCCATGCATGCATTTGGTGGAAGAGCATTTCAGGAAGTGGATAAAGTAAATGCAAAGTCCCTATGTTAGGAATATTCCAGGAGTGTTTGAAGAACATACAAGAAGCCAATGTGACAGGACTGAGCAAATGAAGTCAGAGATGTCAGTTACTGAGGCTAGACTATGTAGTAAGACAGGATGCCTTTGAGAACTTGAGTGGGGGAATGAAACAAGCTTTTCTGTATAATTTTAATTTAAAAAAAAGTTGGGTTAATTTGAAAGTTAGGGAAAATTTGCAAAGATAGCACAATGTTCCCATAATTTGCTCAGTTTCCCCTAATGTTGACATCTTATGTGACCATGATACATTCACCAAAACTAAGATATTAACATTGTTACATTACTGTAACCAAAATTGCAGACTTTATCTGGACTTCACCCATGTTTCTGCTGTTTATCTGTTCTGAGAAAGCATGCTGCATTTATTAATCGTGTCTCCTTAGTCTTTTTGGATCTTTCTTCAATATTTTCTTTTACTTCAAGACTGAGATTTTTGAAGAGTACTGGTTATGTTGTAGAATATACCTCAATTTGGATTTGTCTAATGTTTTCTCATGATTATTCTGGGCTTATGGTTTTGGAGAAGAGTGTCACAGAGGCAAGCTGCTCTTTTCATCACAACATATCACAAGGTACGTAATATCCAGATGATGTATCACTGGTTATGTGAACCTTGATCGTTTGGTTACGGTGGTGTTTGCCTGATTTCTCTACTGTGAGGTTACTATTTGTCTCTTTACCTTCTCTATTCTTTGGATTTGGGTCACTAAATCCAGCCTACACTTAAAGGGAAGTGAATTAATTTATACCTCCCTGACCTACTTTTTGATGGATGGTTCTCGCTGTGGTGCTGAGAAAAGTCTAGGAAACCATTGCACAAATCTCATTGCACAAAGAGATTGTGGTGGCTTTGACTGGGGTAGCACAGTGGAGGCAGGGTGACATAGTTGGGTTCTGGATATATGGTAAAAATACAACCTAATAGGATTTACTGACAGATTGGTTGTGGGATGCAAAGAGGCGCCAAGGATGACTCTAAATCCCTGGAAATATGGAGGTGGCATTTGCTAAAGTGAGGAGCAGTGCAAGATGAGTTTACATTGCTAGTAAGTGTGGGTTAGTGAGGGTGTAAACCTGGTTTGTCTGATCCTAAAGCCCAAACTCTCAGCTCCTGTGCTCCTCATTTCTGTGACTGACTCACATCATCTGGGGAGTATGTTCTGTCAGAGAGCGTAACAAAAGTTCAAAGTATTCTTACTGTGAGTTTATTCCTCCCCACTTTGTAGCTGATCTTCACCAGCAAGACCTTTCTCCAGGTGTCTGGCCAGGGTGCGTTTCCTCTTGCCCAGCAGGTACATGGCAGCTTGCCAATAACAATACCGAGGATGGGGAACATTTGGGGCCAGCCGTCTCCTATTATGATCATCATGGACTTTTATTGGATTCCTTTATTATCTTGCTGCAAATGCTGGCTTTTTCCCTGCTAATTAAACAGCAATTTTTTATTATTATTGACAAAATTAGCCAATAACACATGCCCTAAAGCAATCTAAATTAGTCAAGGTTAAGGGATGTTCTATGATTTTCAGCACTAAAAAACGACGTTATTTTAGAGACGTTTGGCCACATTGGACGAACTCATTTTACAGGCTAAATGGAAAATGATGTGGAGACAGATGTTCATTTATACGTCTTACAACCCCTCTTCTTTTTCGTTTAGTTTTTGTCAATTTCAGTGAGAGTTCTGCTGTAAGATGGTGGCTCCCCTGCACTTGGTTATAGGCACGTGTATTTGAGATACTTTCAGCTAACCATGGGTGTGTGCTGGTGGTTATATACCTGCTAAAATATTTTCTCATAATATTTAGAATAACATCTAACCTCCTCATTATGGCAAGCAAAGTCCTGCAAGATCTACTGCCTACTTCTCCATTCTCACAATATTTCAGCCAGAGAAGCCTACTTTTTGCCCTAACACTGTCAATCTTCCCTACCTCAGTGCCTTTGCACTTTTTATCCTTCCAACTTAGTTTAGGTTCAGGGGGTACATGTGTGGGTTTTTTACATGTGTAAATTGTGTGCAATGGGGGTTTGGTGTACAGATTATTTCATCATACAGGTAATGAGCATAGTACCAGATAGGTAGTTTTTTGATCCTCAGTCCTCACCTTCCCACACTCCTTCCTCAGGTAGGTCCTGTTGTCTATTTTTCCCTCCTTAGCGTCCATGTGTACTCAGTGTTTAGCTCCTACTAATAAGTTAGAACTGGTGGCATTTGGTTTTCTGTTCCTCTGTTAGTTTGCTTTGCGTAATGGCTCCATCCATGTTTCTGCAAAGGACATGGTATCATTCTTTTCTTGTTTTTAATTCTTTTTTTTTTCTTTTTTTTTTTGAGACCAGAGTCTCACTCTGTCGCCAGGCTGGAGTGCGGTGGTATGATCTTGGCTCACTGCAACCTCTGCCTCCTGGGTTCAAGCAATTCTCCTGCCTCAGCCTCCCAAGTAGCTGGGACTACAGGTGCATGCCACCACACCCAGCTAATTTTTGTATTTTTAGTAGAGATGGGGTTTCACCATGTTGGCCAGGATGATCTTGATCTCTTAACCTCATGATCTTCCTGCCTCAGCCTCCCAAAGTGCTGGGATTACAGGTGTTAGCCACCACTCCTGGCCGATCTCACTCTTTTTTATGGCTACATAGTATCCTATGGTGCATATGTACTACGTCTTCTTTATCCAATCCACCATCGATGGGCAGTTACATTGATTCTATGCTTTTACTATTGTGAATAGTGCTGTGCTGCGCATACTCATGCATGTGTCTTTGTAGTAGAACAATTTGTATTCCTTTGAGTATATACCCAGTAATGGGATTGCTGGGTCAAACAGACGTTCTGTTTTAAGTTCTTTGAGAAATCTCCAAACTGCTTTCTACAGCAGCTGAACTAATTTACATTTCTACTGGCAGTATATAAGCATTCCCTTTCTCTGCAACCTTGCTAGCATCTGTTATTTTTTGACTTTTTAATAATAGCTGTTCTGACTGGTATCCTTTGCACTAGTGTAACATTTGCCTACAGTCCTTGTCCTCTGTACTTTGAAGAGCTCATTGATTTATATTTTTCATATTTTAATTAAAATATTACCTTTGCAGAGGGGCCATTTTTTTTCCTACCAGATCTAAAACCGAAATGTTCTGGTATTGTCTTATATGGCAATCACTTCTCTTCAGCATCACTTCCTAGTATAATACCCTGTTCATTTTAGTTGTCGCACTTTGAATAATCTGAAATTATTATTGCTTATTTCCTTGATCTCTTGATTATTTTCTGACTACTTCTTCTAGAATACAAGCTTGTTAATGGCAGGAGCATCACTTGCTTTTTCACTGCTGTATCTTCAACAATCAGAGAAAATGCCTCAAAATAATGAATCAACAAATATGTGTTAAGTGAATGAGTTGTGTGTCCTAAGAGTTTCCTGAAAAAAGATTATAAACCGTTCACTTCATCATGTTAAACAGGAACAAATGGAAAATGTATCCTAGGGTAAATAAACTGCAGGAAAGCCTTTTGATTTGAGGATTCAAACTATGTGTTTTGAACTGTGTCAGAACAAGTGGCTAGTGTGGACTGGAGCAAGATGTGGATAAGAAGAATCTAGCAGAAGCAGATCAGAACCAGGCATCTGAGCAGAGCTAGTGCATTTCCACCAGCATGCAGTAGCCAAGTCGCAGACTACACTAATTCCCAAGAGATTAGTTTCTGTGGACTGGCTCTCTTTCACACATCATGCTCCCAAAGAATCCCAAGTTGCTTTATCATGCAATTCCCAGAGGGGTTGTCAAAAAAACAAAGAAGGAGAGACATGAGGATATTTTAGAAGCCAATTATCCTTAAAAGTTTATTTATTCATTTCCATTCCAGTCTCTGTGGAGCAATGGCAGAATTCTCTAATGGGTACTTGATTTTTAAAGATGAAAAATGAATAGGAATCTGAGCATCTCAAATTAGGTTTCAGAAGCATCTGATGCATGAAATAACAGTGGAAAAGTATATAAAAAGACCTGTGTCTTCTGGGCAAGTGTGTTTACCGTCTAAAATGAGCAACCAAAACCAATATCATGTTGTCCATTTACAGGCTACAGCATTTGGTGTCAAGGCTCTGACCGTGCCCTTTTCCTTGGAGTCCTCAGCCTTCGGATTCGTATCAAATCAGATAAATGTGAGCCACAGAGCTAGTGTCCAGTTATAATTCTCAAATATAATATCTGGATCTAAAATCTATTTAACTTTGGCAGGAGGCAAAGCCACTCAAAATTCAGAGACAGGGGGGCACTGGAGGAGTTCTCTGTGAGTCAGGCTGCACCTCCAGCTAGATGCCGGTAGGAACAGGGAGGTATGGGAAAGGAAGGAGGGCCCGTGGCCCCCCGGCCCAATTTAGGTTTTCTAAGGGAGACTAAGATAAAATTTGAGTATGAATAAGCCAAAATGTGAGACTATTTTGGAAAGAAAATGTGTATCAAGGAGCAGAAACAAATAATAAAAGGGGCCCTGCACTATATCCATCTAGCAGAGGCATCTCAGGTTGATTTTACCCTTATTAGTTTTTGTTTATTTTGCTCATTTTCTTTTTCTTTAATTCTGTTTGACATTCAGTCTCTCCTTGAGGAGGAACCTTTTTTTTTGAAAAAAAAAAAAGTGATATGCCCCCTTCCTCCATTTCAGTGCCTGATGCAGAGTAAATAACAACAAATTGATTCTCTCTTCCTTTTCACTTTCTTTGGCAAAATGAAATAACAAAAAAGTACTGTTGCTTTTCTATATTCCATATTCTGATTTCCTTCCAACCCAAAGGAAATTTTTATGACATCTCACTAATGTGTTAATGACTGCCCAAACCATAATTGTTCTTAAGGAACCAAGTGACAAGAATGGGGAGTGGAAAGGGACTTTGGGAATGACGCTCTGGAGTACAGTCACTGTCGTATTGCTTGTAAAACACTTTGGCCAGTGGAGTCTATGATGGAGTCAGGAGTAAGAGAAAAAAATGTAACACTTAGTGGAAGTTTTATGTGCCTCTTCTAGCACATTCTGCCTCCCAGAGATATCCTACTGCCTTCTTCCCTGTGTTTTCTTCAAGGATGTGCCGTACTTGTTGTGACTGATGCTGAGTGAGCTGACAAGCCAGCAGGGAGGGTCTGACCTGACTCTGGGAAACTCTGTCTCTCCACTCATGGAGCCAATAAAATCCTCCCAGTTCTGCTGAAGATAGTAGGTTACCTATGAACTGCTGGGCTCCGTGTCAAGGGTTGGGACACATGCAGAAAAATAAATCTAATTGTCAGTCACAGTTGTTCTTTCCTCAATCTTCCACATCTACCAGGGAAATCAGATCTGGCAGCTTAAGTGTCCGAGACTGGTACAACGTGTACTTTCTGCCTCATCAAATATTACACTCTGGGAGATGCAGACAGAGGAGTCAAAGAAGAAGCAGAAGCAAACAGTAGAAGAGGAGAAAGTCAAGGAGGAGTGGTCTGGGACGAGTGATCAGACAGAATCTGAGTCTCCCTTTTTTCCCCTCTTTTGGATGTCTGTACAACAGATTAAGTAGTTTAGGTGCATAAATGATACTGTATCAACAGCAGCACTGGGCTGGGACTCACCTTTGGAGGAAACTCGAAGTGTTGCAGCCTGCCTCCTTGCTTCTAAAATGAGGGAATTAATATAGGGAGAGATGTAGCTATGCATGTTTTATCAGATCCCCTCCTCCTAGCAGGGGTTAGAAGAGGTTCAAGTTCATTAATGTGTGTATTTTATGAAATAAGGTGCATCTTTCAAGTAATACTTTTAACTCTCTGTTAGCTGCTCTGTGCTGTGAGAAGAGAGAAGCAGCAATATGGCATGCTAATTCTGCCATAGAGTGAACCTGAGAACTGGGCCACCACTCTTGGGCATGGCTGTGGGTGGGGGTAAGGAACAAGCAAGAGCAAGAGGAAGTAAAGTCATGAATAGACATGCACTCTGGCTAGGAATTAGTTGGCTCAGGAATTACTCAAAGTCAAAACTATCTGAGTAGATTCACAGAGGCCTTGAGGCAAAATTTCAAGCAGAAGGGCTTGGTCTTCAGGGGATGGTGAGCACCACTTTTTTGACAGAGAAGTTGCTCTGTCAGTTCAAGAAATCAGATTGAAACTGTCCTTATGAAATTAATAAAACTCCAACTAGAAGCATAGCTAAGCATTAACCAGCTTGCTCTATAGCCCACTTCCTTATAGCTGCTTACTGTTTAGAAGTCACATAGCCCCTGTCATAGAGTCCTACCTTCTATAGATAACATCGTTAACATTAAGAAACCCCAGATTTTCCTTTTGAGATATTTTCCAGATCCTGCATTCCAGTGGGTCCACTGATGCCAGCCAGTCTGAAGAGCACTGCCAAAGAACACAGTCAGCATGGAAATGCAGTTTCTATATTCTTATGATTTCATGCCTCACGCTCAAACCAATCAGCAATACCCAGACCCTCAGCCCACTACCCACCAAATTTCCCTTTTAAACCCCATGCCAAAACTCCTTGGGGAAGAATATTTGAAGTTTCTCCCACCCTTTTTTTTTGGCTGCCATTCAATTATTAAACTGTTTCTCTGTTGCAACTCCTGCTGTTTTGATGTATTGGTATGTTACTGTGCAACAGGCAATTGAACCTAACAAGGCATGGTGTTGGCCCTGGCCTGAGTCTTCTCACTTGGCCATGAGTCTGGCTAGACATTGTGGGCATTTAGCCTCTTGCCCTTCCCTAGAGGTGGTGGCATTCTTATCGAAAGGCAGACTTCACATTTCGGCCTCTCTTGGCCCTTTGAAGAGGTGCCTCTGTCACCTCTGAATCTGGAAGATGATTTTTTTTTTTTTTTAAATCGGAGGCAGGATCTGGCTCTGTTGCCTTGGCTGGAGTGTAGTGCTATGATCTCAGCCCACTGAAACCTCTACCTCCTGGGCTCAAGCCATCCTCCCACCTCAGCCTCTTGAGTAGCTGTTACCACAGGTGCCCACCACCACACCAGGCTAATTTTCATATTTTTTGCAGAGACAGAGTTTTGCCATGTTGCCCAGGCTGGTCTTGAACTCCTGAGCTCAAGTGATCTACCCATCTAAGCCACCCAAAGTGCTGAGATTACAGGCGTGAGCCCTCACATCCAGCCTGGAAGATGATTTAAATTTTTTTTCCTATTTTATTTTGTTTTGTTTTATTTATAATGTCAAGTTTTATTTTAGATTCAGGGAGTATACGTGCAGGTTTATTAAAATGATATATTGCATGATGCTGAGGTTTGGGGCATGACTGATCCTGTCACCCAAGTAGTAAGCATAATACCCAGTAGTTAGTTTTTCAACCCTTGCCCCTCTCCCTCTCTCCTGCCTCTAGTAGTCTCCCATGTCTGTTGTCCCCATCTTCATGTCCATGAGTACCCAATGTTTACTTCCCACGTGTAAGTGAGAACATGTGGTATTTGGTGACTTTTTTTTGGTGAGAACATGTGGTATTTGGTTTTCTGTTCCTGCATTAGTTCATTTAGGATAATGGCCTCCAGCTGCATGCAGGTTGCTGCAAAGGACATAATTTCACTCTTTTTCTTTTTTTTGATGGCTGTGTAGTAGTTCTATTTTTGTGGCTGGTGTATATGTACATTTTACTTATCCAGTCCACTACTGATGGGTGTCTTTGTTGGTTTCATGTCTTTGCTATTGCAAATGGTGCTGCGATGAACATGCAAGTGCATGTCTTTTTGGTAGAACCATTTATTTTGTTTTAGTTGCCAGGTGAAATGGTAATTCTGTTTTAAGTTCTTTAAGAAATCTCCAAATTGCTTTCTACAGTTGTTGAACTAATTTACATTCCCACCAGCAGTATGTAAGCATTCTTGTTTCTCCACAGCTTCACCAACATCTGTTGTTTTTTGACTTTTTATTAATAGCCATTCTGACTGGTGTGAGATGGTATCTCATTGTGGTTTTGATTTGCATTTCTCTGATGATTAGTGATGTCGAGCATTTTCTCATGTTTGTTAGCCATATGTATGTCTTGGTTTGAGAAGTATCTGTTTATGTCCTTTCCCCATTTTTTAAATGAGATTATTTTATTTTTGCTTGTGGAATTGTTTAAGTGACAGATTCTGGATATTAGAACTTGGTTTGTTGCAGTTTACAAATATTTTCTCTCATTCTGTAGGCTGTGTGTTTACTCTCTTGATAGTTTCTTTTGCTGTGCAGGAGTGCTTTAATTTAATTAGGTCCCACTTGTCAATTTTTGTTTTCGTTGCAATGGCTTTTGAGGAATTAGTCATGAATCCTTTCCCAGGGCCAATGTTCAGAATGTTGTTGTTTGGAAGGTGATTGAGCTACAGTGGCAAGTGCCAGCCCTGTGTTCTTCTCTGAGAGCACACATTTTCTCCTCTGAGGATGGAGACCCTGAGTTGGGGCTGTGACCAGGGTGAGGCAAGTAAGGCATTTACAGGGCTGCCCCAAAACCCCAATTATCAAGACATACAAGATTTTAATACAGTTGTTTTAAAAATAAAAATTAATGACAAAAAAGTCCACGTGAATCAATTATCAAAATTCTCAATAAGGATAGGCTCAATGTTTCTAATTTTTCTTTGGTGCCTTTGGCTTAAGTGTACAACTCAACTGGGCAATTACTCTGACTACACCATTCTGAGGACAGAGACTTTCTCCTATATCCTCTCCTGGGACAGAGGAGAATATAATCATGTACTAGCTGAGCCAAGGCTGGAGGTGAGAGCTTATGCCCCCAGAGATCGGTTGTACTAACTAAGCCTACTGCTGAGAACAACTTTTTAATTAGTTGATCATGCCCTACTCTACCTCACAACTGTGTAGTTCTTAACTGTGTGTAAAAGGGACTAGCTAACCTGGAACATACTGATGCAGCTAAAAATAGTTTTAAGGTCATTATTGAAGGAGCATTCTCAGCTGTCCCAGGTGGCAGTGTCACCTCCTTTGGTAGGACTTTGAGCATGACCCAAACAAGATTCCTGTGTCTATCAGGTTTTCACCATTGAGGCTATTCTCTGGGACAAAGGTTTGAGTTCCCGAGAAAGACATTTAATGGGGCCTGGTAGATTCTTTGCATTGCACCTTAGATGGGGCTCTGACCCTTAATACCCAATATTTTTTTCTGGTACAGGATCTGAAGCTCTTTTAAGTTAAAAGTGTAAATGATGAGTAATCTACAAGTACTCCTGGGTAACAGCATTAGCTTAAGGCTTTAATTTCTGCCAATAGTAATGGTAAAATTATAGGTATTGCCCAAGGAATATGAAGCAAAACAGTTGTTCTTTCCATTGATATAAAAAATAGCCATGTTTTGATTAACTGATTTTATTTTATTTTTTGAGGAGGGTTACACTGTCATTTGTTGAATTTGTTGGTTCTCCTCAATGCTTTATATCAAGAAATGCCTTTGGCAGCCAAAAAAAAAAAAAAAAAAAAAAAACCTATATACAGTTAATCCTTGAATAATATGAATTTAAACTGCATGAATTCCATTCTACATTTTTTTTTCCAGTAGAAGTTACACAGAGTATGCCTGCCTCTCCTGTCTCCCCTCCTTCACCTCTTCCACCTCTGGCACCCTGAGACAGCAAGAAAAACTCCCCCCTTTTCTCCTCTTCCTGAGCACAACGTAAGGATGATGGGAATGAAGATTTTATGATGATCCACATCTACTAAGTGAATAGTAAGTATTCTTTTCCTTATAATTTTCTTAATAACATTCTCTTTTCTCCACCTTCTTTGTGAGAATGCAATACATAACACATATAACATATCAAATATGTGTCAGTGATTGTTTGTGTTATTGGTTGTGTTATTGGTTAGGTTTCCAGTCTACACTAGGCTATTAGTAGTTAAGTTTTTGGGGGAGTCAGAAGTTACACAAAGAGTTTTGACTGCATGAGAGGTTAGTGCTCCTAACCCCTGTATTGTTCAAGGGTCTGTTGTAGTAGGTGGTCTCAAATTTTCTTACTGTAACAATAAGGAAATGAAAAGTGCTTTGGAAATTGTGGATTATTTCACACGTTTCTCTCAGACCTTGAAATAACTCTGTGAGGTAGGAAACATCATTCCTACTCTATGGATGAGAAAACTGAGGTTGAGAAAGGATAAGCTATTTATTCAAAATCATACAGCTAATATTCAAGTGATAGCATTGGGACTTAAATCTAGGTAAGCTAGCTCCATGCTCAGGGCTTCTTAAAAAAACCTGGACTTCTTAAAAGACTCTGATATCTTCCGAGTTCATTTATCCCCACGATGCCCCATCTCCATCCGAAAAGCTATTGGATATGACTCCTTCTGTAAATGGTAGCCCATTGAGACAGGAATGGTTAAATAATACCCTGCATCAAATGTGGTTTGCCCCGAGCCTTCAGCTTTATTCAGCATATTGGAAATATTTGCATAGATTTTCTTCCTCTGGCACTACTGAAGAGTGGTATTTCTGTTACGAAAATGGCATGTCATACTCAGGAGAATGAGTCTGATGAGAATCTGCCCTTGAGGTACTTTTCTGTATTCAACTTCTGAGTATGGTGAGGCTGACCCTTGAGACCCTTGCAAATTCCCACAAAGCTGGAGTCATACTGCATTCTTGCCTGGACAGCAGCAAATGCGCTGTGTGCACTCAGCAAATGTCGGAGCTATGAGAAAAATAAACCTGATAGACTCTGGCTAGTGTGTAAAGTAGCTACCATATTTTTGGAAGCATCATTTGCCCTGAAGCATTTCTCTATGCACTAACAAGCTGGGTTACAACAGAATTACACTACAGTAATTAGTGGGTCCAACTCATAGCTGACCGAACATACCTTATTGGGGAGATTATCTGCTAAATTTGGTTTTCTTGCACTCAGAAGGAAACTTGTCTTTTCTACTGTCCTCCTCTTTGAAGAAATCGAATGCTAAACCCAGAATCAGACACCAAACCAAGGATTCTTGGCTTCAGTATGTTCTGATATTAACCAGAGTAGCAAATCTAGGACCAAATTACAAGTTTCTGAAAAGTAAAAACAGAGTAATATAAAAGGTGAAAATGTAAAAGAAACAGAGATGAGACAGAGAGAAAATTGCAGAAGAAACAGAAGAAAAAGAGAGGATTATAACTTAGAAATCAACTAACTGGGGGAGGAGAAAGGAAGGAATTACCTCATGCTTTATTGTTGATGTCCATTAACAAATAAAGGATAAGCGTGTGGCATTCCTGCAATGTACACAGGGGCACCTTCCTCTGAAGGACACACTCAGAGAGAGGAAGAAAATTCACAGGAAAAAGACCAAACACCAAGACACTGAAGATTTGAATCCTCCTACTCTACAGTAGGTGGAGACACTGTGCCTTTAACATGTTTGATAAATAAATTCTTCATCTCTTTAGAATTATATTGTGCATTTCTCCCTCATAACACAGTCCTTTTTGTGCTATAGATTTTGCCATTATTCTCTGTGTGTATATGGGGTTAGTTATTGGCTGAATTATTTTCTAAGATTTCAAAAGAAAACAGGTTTTTAAAAAGCAGAGGAACATTATTGGAGCTATACCGCAGAGTAATTAGTGGTAATAGCAAACTGTGCTTCTACCATATTTCACCCCCCATATTTCTTAGTTGTGTGGAGTTCTACTTAAATCCTAATGATGCGTGAACAACTTGAATTGTTTTCTCTTTTCGTTATTTAAAGAAATGAAGAAAGTCTCCTCCTTGTATTATCTAAAGGAAAAGTGCATTAATTGATCACTACCAATTGATGATCTCAACTGTTACATTTTGAATATGTGTGTGTGTGCACATATGTGCATGTAGGTACACACATACCACATTAAGAACAGTCACCCTTACCTATTTCCAGAGCATGATTTTCTCTTGTTTCTAAAACTTTGTTTGTGGATCTCCTGTTTCTTGCTCTTTTCTACCATTACCTGTCTTTCTGATTTGTCTAACCTTCAGACTTGGTTGTATACATTTTCTGTTAAAAGTGACTGCTTGCCCCTGTCTTCAGAGTCCTCCATCTGCATTTCAGCTGGCTGGATCAAGTGGCTGTACCAGGCTGACTTAGTTTGAGATATTTCGGTTCCCATCAACTCAAGGCTTTGTTTTTTTGAGACTTGGGAAAGTATCTGGTTAGAAACAGAAGCAAATTGACAGCAACACTCAACACATACTGTGTTATTATAAAAACTTGCTTACAACAACTGTCATAGAGTTTGTCTTTTTTCTTAAAGTGCTTAGTGCATTTCTTAAAAAACATAAAATTGTAATGTTATTCTTAAGCCTCTGCCTGTCCAAAGAAAGATCTTTTCAGTATTAATAGTAGAAGGATGAAAGGAATCTCTTACATTCACTAAAAGTCTTTCACTGTTTCCTATCTTTGGATTTTTGTTATTGCTTATTTTTAAATACAGACAGAAAGGCATTGCTTGGGTAAGAGGTAGCAATTTGGCTTAGAAGCATTTTCCTGGAAACCTGATTTCTATAACAGGTTCCTGTGTTTAATAAGCTAGGTTAGACTTCAGCCTCAGAACAGGCGGTAAATGAAATGTCTCTCCTTTTCTCTCTCCTCCTCCTCCTTCCATACTTTTCACCCTCTTTCCCTATCAACTTCTTATTTATCCTTTCTGGTTACCAATTATTTATCTAGTTCATTTCTTACACTGTTCTTTTTCTTGTGATAACAGGTTTCTTCAATCCACCTGCCTGAAAAAGGGGATTCTGGAAGCCTTTCCAGACACAATAGAAAAAACAAAACAAACAAAGAAAAAAAGACACAGTCACAAACAATTATGTCTTACCTGTCTTTAACCAGCCAGGCCACAGAACTGCCAGCTCATTTACATCCTTTTTTGGTTCCGCATGAGGCCTGAGAGACATGCATTGGGTGAGTAAAAGGAGCACAGACGTGGACCATCATGATTTATTCCTCCCCTAGACTGTCTTCTTGCTGTTGATGCCATCACTTTTATATATTCCGGTCACTTCTTCAGCTGTTGAAGTTTGTATTACCATTATTTGATAAGATGGCAAGCATTTAGACTTAACTATACTAACAAGGCAATTGACATCTGAGTACCATAAATTTTTACCAGAATTACTGGTAAGGTTATTTGAGATTGTTACATTTGAAAGATATAATCACTTTAAATATGGTTTCTTTAAGATTTAAATATAAAATGTAACATGATAATTCTCAAAAGAGCCTTTTAAGCAAATAAAATCAGTAGTGTGCTGCAACAGGGTCATACCAGCTAGCAAGAGCTGCTTGTCACATTTTTCAGGAGTTCTGAGAGCTGGTTGTAAAATACAGACATTATTCAAAATTAAATTATAGAAACAATGAAATATATTAAAATGGTAGTAAAAACTCAAACTTATTAATTCATAGTTATTTTTCTATATTTACTAATATCTATGCTTCTGAGGTTATTTAAAGCTATTGTTTTTGTATAGTGAAAACATTATGCAATGTACTAGAGCAAATCTCTTCCCAACTCTGTGTTCAATTATGTCACATTATGGTTTCAAATTGGCCATTGTGGGTCTATTTATAATACACCACAGAAATAGGAAAGTGTTACAATCAAGGCTTTTTTATTCCTCGTAGAGTTGGT
Organism: Macaca thibetana thibetana; assembly: GCF_024542745.1. Taxonomy (NCBI): domain Eukaryota; kingdom Metazoa; phylum Chordata; class Mammalia; order Primates; family Cercopithecidae; genus Macaca; species Macaca thibetana. The sequence continues at coordinate 109,327,959 of NC_065585.1, read as the reverse complement.
TGTTAAACATTTACCAGCACGCCACTGTGTATAATTATAGTTGTCCTATAGATGAGAAATCAGAGGCTCAGAAAGTGAAGAAAAGTTGCAAGATGTAGAGGGGTTCAATGTTCTGCCATTATTGGTACGGGGACACCTAAAGCAGAATGAACATTTGAGGAAGAGAAATTCCTTAGTAACTCGAATCTCTCTTTTATCCTCCCCACGAAAACCTATAAACATGTCATTTCCACTTTCACCATCTTTAGTCCAGTTCAGTCCCCAGTTCCCCAGCTAGTGCAGTGTATTTTGGGATCTTCTGCTCACAAACATCACGCCCCAACAAAGAGCCACGATGTCTTAAGTTACATCACCCCTAGACAGTCACATGCTAATTTCAAGGGTGACTCTAGCTTTCAGATAGATGAGCCTCAGAGCATTGTGAGAAATTTGGGCACATTCGAGTTTGTGTGGGTATAGAATGAGTATGGAGGGAAAAAAAGGTAAATAGGGCAAAACATGAAATACATTTGTTAAGCCTGGGTGCAAGTCCATATGCGTTGAGGGTTGCTTATGATGACAAACTTTACATCTGTATTCTTGTTCAGGATGGATCCTGGCTTGGACTTTTAATTTAGTAACAATAATATGTAAGGGCATCCTTCAAAAGGACATTTAAGGTATGCTTGCTGAGAGTCCTGTAGAAGACTCACAAATAATTACCAAGTAAATGTCATTATTATAAACAGTTTTCACAATTATGATCACAATCACCATTAACCTTCTTCTCATTTGTAGTATACCTTATATTTTTTAAAAAATGCTTTACATATTTTTACATTTAAACTAGATAATGCTTTCTTTAAAAAACTATTGTTCAACAATGGATACACTAAGGTCCAGAGTGAATAATTTACCCAGAATTGCACAGATAACTAGCTTGATAAGAAACCTGACATTGGTTTTAAATGTCAGCTCTGAAACAAGCATTTAGTGAACAATTACTCTGCACTAAACACTGTACTAGGTGCTTTGCATACACAATATTATTCGGGTCCCTCCAGATAAGTATTATTTCATATATTTTATAGATGAGGAAATGGGGCATAATATTAGTAAATAATTTTTCCAAAATCTTGTAGCACATTAGTGTTACAGCCTGTGCTAAACCCCAACTCTGCCCGAATATAGCATGGATGTTCTGCACCATCTACTTTAAGCTAATAGGTCCAAACCTACATGACATGCCCATGCCTAAAGTTAGTTCCGTTAGTGAGCAAATTCCCAAGAGCATTGCCTGCTATGAAGAATATACCTGTCTTTCTAGTAAAGTGCTTTTGGAATTTTTTTTTCCCTAGTGAGAGATTTGGAAACATCATCACAAGAGGAAAAAAAAAAAAAAAAAAAAAAAAAAAAAAAGCAAGGGAAATATCAAGTGACCTTACTTCTCTACCCTCAAATGCTGATGTTTGGTCACCAATATTTCTCGGTCATGAAAAAGTGACCTACAGACATATGCTTTATTGAATTAGATGAAGTTTAAAATGCAAACACCAGTGTGTCTCTGCATGACATTTAGTGTTTCATTTTCTACTCCATGGATCCTTGCTTCCCAAGAGAACTCTTCAGGCAGGTTTCTATGGAAATACAAGGCAAACACTTTGAGGGTATAATAAAAAAAAAGTACTTCCACTTTAGCCCATGGGACCCAAATGTGTTTGTTGCTGTAAAATATAGAACTTTAAAGACAAGCACAAATCAGAGGACAATATGGACCCAGTTCTATATGACTACAAGGTCTTCAGCTCCAAGTTACCTTGGGGAAGAGTATTCATAATCCTAAATCTTGATTGTTTTCAAAAGAAGTAGGTACCTTCTGCTGTTCAAAGTAACTTTCTTAGAATTTAGCAGTAGGAACTGTCAGGGAATGGTGAGCTTGTGGGTAAAGGACCAGGTAATTTTCCAGCTTCATGTATTGTTGATAAACCTGCATTTATTTCTGAGTATTTTGAGGGATCATTTTGATTTTTGAATTTTCTAATGGGAAAGTACATCCTCCAAACACCACTTGATTTTTCTAATAGGAATCAGTCACACCATAGTGATGTTCTGGTTCCTGTTGCTGCATAAATTCTTACTCCAAAACTTAGCAACTTAAAGCAATCATTTAATTTTGCTGACTGATTTCTGGGTCAGGAATTCTAGAAAGACTTGACTGATAATTTTTACTTGGCATCTCCTGTGAAGTTGTAGTCAGATTTCAGTTGGGGCTGGTGTCATCTAAAGTCTTTTTTTTTTTTTTTTTTTGAGTCAGGGTCTTGTTCTACTTGCTTTGGCTAGCAGAGGTAATAACTTGCCAACTTTGAGCCTCACTGCACAGTGGTGCAAACAGCGCTCACTGTAGCCTTGACTTCCTGGACTCAAATGATTCTCTCACCTCAGTCGCCCCTGTAACTGGGACCACAGGCATGAGCCACCACATCTGGCTAAGTTTTCATTTTTTGTGGAGACAGGGTCTCACCATCTTGCTCAGGCTAGTCTCAAACACCTGAACACAAACAGTCCTTCCACCTCAGCCTCCCAAAGTGCTGGAATTGCAGGTGTGAGCTACCATGCCTGGGCTGGATGCATGAGATGGCTTAATCACATGACTGGGAATCAATACTGACTGTCATCTGGGAGCTCAGCTGGAGCCATTGAACAGAACACTTATATGTGACCTCTCCAGCACAACGACCTTAGTATAGTGAGGCAGCTTATTTGATGTCTGACTTCCCCTAGAGTTCATGTTCCGAGAGAATTGGGGGGCTACTGCCTGGTCTTTTTTTAACCTGGTGGTCATACAGCATCACTAATGGTGTGTTCTCTTACTCAGTCACAAGCCCACCCAGATTCAAAAGGAAGGGGCACAGATCCTCCTTCTTGATTGGAGGAACATTAAAGGAGCATCTTCCCCCATCTTCTTGAGAGAAGAATCAAAGAATTTTCGATAACATTAAAATGTATATTATAGTAGTAATACTTATATCAGTTTGCTATTGTGGCACAATAAACTATCATAAAGTTAAAAATAAGAGGGGCCATGAATGATGGCTTATACCTGTAAGCTAAACACTTGGAGAGCCTGAGGCTGGAAGACTGCTTGAAGCCAGGAACTGAAGACCAGCCTTGGTAACAAAAACAAAAAGAAAAAAATTAGCTACAGTGGTGGTGCACCCCTGTAGTCCCAGCTACTTTAGAGACAGAGGCAAGAGGATCACCTGAACCCAGACAGAGGTTCCAGACTGCAGTAAGCTATGATGGCATCCCTGTCTCTAAAAAATAAATAAAATATGAATAAGAGCCATTTGTTTAGCTCACCATTCTGTGGTTAGTAATTTAGGCTGGGCTCAGCTAGGTGAGTGTTGCTCCCTCATGCGTCTGCAGTCAGTTTTATGTCAGTTTTGCCTATCTTATCTGGTCTTTCTGGGGCCTCAGTTTGGGGGGCCTTGGCTCTGGTCTGTGTCATCTCCCAACCTCCTGAAGGTTTTCCCTAGCCTGTTTCTATGGTGAAAAATTCTGAGAGAGTGCAGAAGCACAGACAGCCACTTCAGGGGTAGGCTCAAAGTTGGCAAGTTATTACTTCTGCTAGCCAAAGCAAATAGCAAGGCCAGGTTGGGTTTCAGAGAGTTGCTGTACAGTCACTTTGTAATGGGCATTGGGGATAGAGAAGGGAGTAATTGCAGTCAATTAAAAAATAATCTTTTGGTACCTCTAGTTCTAGATCCTTGAGGAATCGCCATACTGTTTTCCATAATGGTTGAACTAATTTACAATCCCACCAACAGTGTAAAAGTGTTCCTATTTCTCCACATCCTCTCCAGCATCTGTTGTTTCCTGACTTTTTAATGATCGCCATTCTGACTGGTGTGAGATGAGGAGAACATCACACACCGGGGCCTATCATGGGGAGGGGGGAAGGGGGAGGGATTGCATTGGGAGTTATACCTGATGTAAATGATGAGTTGATGGGTGCTGACGAGTTGATGGTTGCAGCACACCAACATGGCACAAGTATACATATGTAACAAACCTGCACGTTATGCACATGTACCCTAGAACTCAAAGTATAATAATAATAATAATAATAAAAGTAAAAAAAATCTTTTATGATAGCTAATCTTTACGTAGTATGTATTTGATTCCAGAAATTCTTCTAAGCATTCTACCTGTATAGTTCATGTGATCTTCAAAACAACCCTGCATGTGGTTACTATTGCTATTCAGATTTTATAGATGAGGAAACAAGCACAGAGCATAAGTGACTTGCTCAAAGTCACGGAAGTATTGAAGAAGTAAAATAATATTCATACCCAGGCAATCTGGCTCCAGAGTCTGTGTTTATAACTATGAAATTATACTGTTAATTTTTTCAATGTAAGTTGCATCATGGTAGGTATTAAGGAATACTTATTTTGAGATATGAACTGAGGGTTAAATATTCCCAGTATATCAATATTTGGTTATTACTGGGTCTTTGGACCACTGAACACAATCTTTGAAGCTGTTTTTCACATAAGTGATGCTCAAGTGAATTCAGCTTGTATTCTTAAAGCTATAAGCAGATTTTATTACATCTAAAGGTAGTATGGAGGATTGGCGTGATCACTGAGTTTCAAAATAGAAGAACTTGTTGCTTGCTTTTGTAGTTTTATTTCCTCATTTACCAAATAAGGGAGTTAGCCTGAATAATCTCTGGTCACATAACATCATAACATCCTAAAAGCTAAATCTTATCAGCATCATAGTTATGTATTGATCTAAAGCTATTAAGGATGATCCATAGTAAGGATAACAAATGTACCGTGAATTGACAGTATTTCTTTTTTTCTGATTTTCTGTAAGTTCTTCATATGTCTTGAACCATGGACTTTTCTGGTTTTTAGGTCAGATACATTTCTTGCTGATAATGAAAAATCTGTTTCCTTACAATATGCAGCGTTTGGAAAACAGTATGTTCAGAAAGCATGTTAATGGATGTTTGGATAGGCATTTCAATGATGATTGCTTTAGTAAAGCAATAATAATGGGACAATGTAATGAAGAGAGGTACAAAGACAAAGCAATAAAAAGAAAGGCAAGGGCAAAGATAGAGAATGAGAAAAAATAAAACAGGCTCAATGTGACATCTGTTTGGCTCTGGAAAGCTTTAATGACTCAGGAGTCTGGGGTCTCTCATTGGCCTGGGGGCTGTTTGACAAATGGTGTCCTGTGGGGAAACATGAAATGAAATCTGTGTTTCAGGGGTGGTTTTTTGATTGATCCAGCCAGAGACCCTCAAGGGAGATACCAGTGCCTGGATAGCTGTTGGTGGTGCCTTCCAACACCATGCCGCCTGGAACCAAGAGGCTCGGCATCTAGATCCTTTCATTGGAGCTCTTTTAGAAGAAAAATGGGGAAATAATCTTTCAGCCAAACAAGCACTGGCAGAACACTGGATGAAATAGAGCAGTTCTGCGATAAGGAGTGGGGAAAACCCTCACACGGGCTCTTGCCATTTGATCTCATTTGATCTCAGTGAGCCTTAGTTATCTCATCTCTTAAGTGGGGTTGGGGGTGGGGTAAGTGGGTGGGTGGAAGGGTATTGCCCTGAATGAAAAGTAAAATCATTTTCTAAGTAATTTCTAGTTTTGTTAAATCAAGGACAAGATTCTAATTTCACCATCATGACATTCTGAACACAGAACCTCCAACATGAAAAACATTTATATATCCATGTTTTAATCAGCATGTTCATAGTAGCTCATAAATTTCTGAACATTTAACCATTAACTCTTGCCAGCCTATACAAGCTGGCTTCAGCACACATTACTGTAATTTTGAGGTACCAGAAATAATTTACACCTAGACTAATGAAAGACATCAAGCTGGACCCAAAGGCATGCAAATAGATATAGGTCTTAGCGAATAGTGGCTGAGATTTTAATGTCCACTCAGAATAAGATATATGGCTATAAAGGAGAGGGGTATAAAGGAGAGTGGGCACTGCTGTGAGCCTAATTGCTGAAACCAGACACCAGCAAAAAGCTGAGACCCCTTAAGAGCTGCCCTGTTTGTCAAATAGGTAGGAAAACATCGTAAGTACTAAGAATTAACAAAGAAGCATGTCTTTCCTTTATGTTTTGGGAAAAAAAAATCCAATTAAGAGCTGAAACTGAAAGCTTATGCCATGCCTAGGTATGGAATACCAATTCACACTCTGTATACAGGCATGAATTCTAAGCTGATAAATTAGAAATGTAAATACTGATCTTGGACAAGTGAATTCTCAAAGGTGCCCAACAGAAGCAAAAGAAAACAGCTCTTTAGGGCTTCTGCAATACAGAAGGAAAGGGACACACACAGGAAAAAATATATTCAAGTTGAAGATAAAAACTCTTTCAAAAACTACAAGTCATAGGAGGAAATGAACTATAATGGAAAGACATCAGCAGATACGAAGTGCAGGATAAAAAATGTTATAAAGATAAGATAGATAAAAAGATGCAACAATGGAATAGATATTAACAATTAGAGAAAATGAATAAAAAATGTTGGAAGAGAAAAATAATAATAACTGAAATTTAAAACTCAACAGAGACTTTTACTTCTTAAAAGGTGGAGTAGATGTATGATATAGTTTGGCTGTGTCCCCACCCCTATCTCATCTTGAATTGTAGCTCCCATAATTCCCACATGTTGTAGGAGGGACCTGGTGGGAGATAATTGAATCATGGGGGCAGTTTCCCTCATACTGTTCTCATGGTAGTGAATAAGTCTCATGAGATCTGATGGTTTATAAGGGGAAATCTCTTTCACTTGGCTCTCATTTCTCTCTTGCCTGCTGCCATGTAAGATGTGCCTTTCACCTTCCACCATGATTGTGAGGTCTTTTCAGTCATGTGGAACCGTGAGTCTTTTAAACCTCTTTTTCCTTATAAATTACCCAGTCTCAGGCATGTCTTTATCAGCAGCACGAAAACAAACTAATAAGTATGAACTAAACACTCTGGATTATGTCATAGTACAATTCTGAAAGGTAGAGAGAAGAAAGCAGATGAGCTTGGATCCTTTGGAACTTGAGGAATTACTTGGTGGTAAATTCCCTAGGAGTCCTTTCTTTTCACCTTCTGTATCCCAGACTTAAGGCTGAAGAAATCAGCAACCTGCAAATATCAATGATCACAGACAAAAAAACTTCAACAAGAGCTTGCTTTCTATAGGCAAAGGATGAGGAAAGGGGGGAGACTACCAAATATAAAACTTTTAGACAATAACAACTCTACTCCAGCAAACACCGCATAGTAAAACTGTCTATATCCCTGCCCCACCTGTAAAGGGCTCATAAAGATCCTAGACTTCCATCCTTACCAGGGTAAACTGAGGTACCTTAATCACTCATCTGGGTTGTATTAGAGAAGTCTGAGTTGGAACTTTTATCCTCAGTTAATAAACCCTCACCTTTTTATAATGTCAGTGGAGCCCAAATGGGGAAACTAAATTCCCACCACTGCCAGCAGTAATGAGGTATCCCTCCCAATCACTGTTGGGATTATGTCAGAGAGAACTACTGGAGAATCTGGGTTTTTAACACCACAAAATAGTACTAAAGTCATCTTCCTCCTCACTGTCATGCAGTAGAAGCCTCCTGAGGAACTAGAACTCCCACTCTATGAAGCAGTAACCTTAAACAAAGTGCTTACCTCTGCCCCAAGTCAATGGAAGCTAAGTAGGAAATCCGGACTTCTGCAAGCACCTGACAGTAGTGAGGCAGTGCCTACCACTTGTTTATTAGAGCCATGTCAGAGAAAGCAAGATAAAACAGAAGGTTTAAGTAAGACTCACAGTTTCATTACATAGTACCCCAAAGCTCCAGATTTCAATTTTAAAAAATCGGTTGTTATACCAAAAACAGAAAGATTTCAAACTGACTGAACCAACAACAAAGAATGCCAACACAGACATGAAAAAGATGTTAGAATTATCTGGCAAAGATTTTAAAGTAGTCATCATAAAAGATGCATTACAAGCAAATACAGATACACTTGAAATAAGTGAAAAAAATCAAAGTCTCAGCCAAAAAAAAGGAAATATAAAAAATAACCAAATGATAATTTTAGTACTAAAAATATAATACCTAAAAAGAAAAAAAACCAGTGGACGTGCTCAGCAGCAGAATGGAGGAAAGAACTAGTGAACTGGAAGATGGAACAACAGAAATAATCTCATCTGAACAATAGAAAATAGACTGGGAAAAAAAAAAACACACACACACACACCACAACACAGCCTCAGGTACCTATGGGAGTATAACAAAATATCTAATATTTATTTTATCAGAGCTCTGAAATGAGAAGAGAAAGAGTTGGGGTTGAAAAGTACTCAAAGAAATGGTGTCTAAAATTTCTCGAATGTGGCAAAAGATATTAATCTGCAGAGTCAAAAAACTAAGCAAATCCAAACAGGATAAACCTAAATAAATTTACATCAAAACATATCATAGTCAAACTTCAGAAAACTAAAGACAAAGAAAAAAATAATCTTAAAAACAATGGTTAAAGAGAAATACACCTTACTTATCTGGGGGGAAAACATTCAAGTGACAACCTATCCTATTTCTCATTAGAAATCACAGAGGCCAGAAAGTAGTAGTGTGACATTTTTCAAGTGCTGAAAGTAAAGAACTGTCAACCCAGAATCCTATATCCAGTGAAAATATCCTTCAGAAATGACAGAAAAATAAAGCCATTCTCACGTGAAGGGAAACTAAGAAATTTTGTCACCAACAGGCCTCACCTAAAAAGAATGGCTAAAAGAAATTTTCTGAAAAGGAAGGAAAATAGTAAAAGAAAGAAGATAAGGAAGATCAAGATGAGAAAAGAGCAATAGAAAGAGTAAATATATGAATAAATACATTTTCCTTCTCCTCTTGAATTTTCTCTGTGATTGATGGTTGAAGTGAAAATTATAACAGTGTTTGATGTGGTTATAAATGTATATGGAGAAACATTTAGGGGGAGTAAAGGAGTGTAAATCAGGAACAGCTTTTTATACTTCACTGAAACTGGTGAAATTGTGATACCAATAGACTGTGATAAGTTATGTATGCATAAGGTAATACCCAGAGTAATCATGAAAAAGTTATTCAAAGAGCATCTCTTAAATACCATGATAGATTTTCAAGTAGCCTATAGGAAAGCAGGAAAAATTAAACAGAGAAACAAAAACTAGACAGAACAAACAGAAAACAAAATTAAAATGTCAGCTGTAAGCCCTAACCGGTCAATAATTACATTAAATTTAAATAGTCTAAATATACCAATTAAAAAACATAAACAGTGCATTATAAAATATGATTCAACTATATGCTGACTATGGGAAATTCACCTCAAATATAATGGTATACACGGGTTGAATGAAAAAAAAATGAAAAAAGGTTTATGCAAACAAAAAGTAGGAATGGCTATGTTAATATCAGACAGAGTAGGCTTCAGCACAAAGAAAATGACTGGAGACATAGAGGGACATTATATAATGATTAAAGGGTCAACTCACCATGAATACATAACAATCCTGCAACAACAGAGCTACAAAATGTGTGAAGAAAAATGGATAGACTTGAAAAAAGAAAAAGAGAAGTCTATAATTATACTCCTTCAACTGATAGAATAGAATGGTTACACGAAAATCACTAACATGAATGAATTCAACAATACCATCAACGAACAGTACACAATGGTCAAGTATTTTTCCCCACCAACAGAGGTCCAATTGCTGCGGCACCATTTGCTGAAAAGACTATCTTTCCTCCATTGAATTACTATTTTACTTTTGTCAAAAATTCAGTTCAGCAATTGTGTGGATCTATTCCTGCATTCAATTGATCTATATGTCTACCCCCCTGCCAATGCCACAGTCTGATCACTGTCACTATACAATATGTCTTGAAATTAAGTAGACAGATTCCTCACATTTTATTTTTCTTTTTCAATCTTGTTTCAGATATTCTAGTTTATTTTTGCCTTTCATATATGTAAATTTATAATAATGTCTATATAGGCAAAAATGTTGCTTTGATCTTGGTAGGAATTATACTGAACCTGTAATCAACTCCAGGAGATTTGACATCTTTACTATGTTGAGTCTTCCAATTGATGAAAATGGCATGTATCTCCATTTATTTAGATTTTACTTTATTTCTTTTATAAGTATTTTGTGGTGTTAAGCATGTAAACCCTGTAAATGTTCTCTTAGATTTACACCCAAATAAAATTTTTTGAGAGATTTTAAATAGTATTGTATATTTAATATCAGAGTTTGTGTGTTCTCTGATAGTATACAGGAATAAAGTTGATTTTTCTGTCTTATATATTTGGTTACTGATAGTATATAGGAATAAAGTTGATTTTTCTGTCTTATATATTTTGTTACCTTGTGGAACTCACTTATTATTTGTGGGATACTTTCATAGATTCCTTAACATTTTCTACATAAACCAACATGTCATGTAGAAGACGAACCATTTTACTTCTTGCTTTCTTATCTATATGATTTTATTCTCTATATTCTTTATTGTGCTGGCTATAACTTCTTAGCATTGTTAAGAGTGATGAGAGTGGACATCCTTTCCTTGTTCTAAGACTTAGGGGGAAAGCATTTAGTCTTTATCCATTAAGTATAATTTTAGTTTCAAGTTTTTTTCTAAACGTACTTTATCAAGTTGAGGTAAATGCGTCTATTCCTGAGTTTTTATTATTTAACAACATGTGCATACGAGAATTTTTTCAAAGTAGTGATAATATTTATTTTTGTGTTTAATATATACTTTTACCTTCAGATTATTTCAGCAAATATTTACAGAACACCTGTTCTTAAGAGCTCTTTTTTTCTTCTGAATGTTTTTTTCTCTTGTCTGTAAATCACCCATTCTTTTGTAAATAGGGTATCTTCTCTTTAATTTTTTTAGTTTTTATTTTTATTTTTTTTAGTTTTCTAATACTGGCATTTTATTTCCTTTGAGTTCCTTTTTTCTTATCTGTGTTTTTGCTTTTAAAAAATGTGTTAGACTTCAGTGTCTGATGATCCTTGGTTGTCTGTTGGTATTTAAGGATGAGACACTAAAAAGTAGATTGGTGATAGATGCTGGTGTGGATATAGAGAAAAGGGAACTTTATATACTTTTGGTGAGAAGGTAAATTACCACAGACATTGTGAAAATTGATATTGAGATTTTTCAAATAACTAAAAATTGAACTACCGTATGAGTTGGCAATACCACCACTGGGTATTTATTCCAGAGGAAAGAAAATCAGTATATCAAAGGAATATCTGCACCTCTATGTTTGTTGCAGCATGATTCACAATAACAAAGCTTTGAAATCAACCTAAGTGTCCATTAATAAATGAATACATCAATGAAATATGGTATATATACCCAATAAAATACTATTCAGTCATAAAAAAGAATGAAAACCTGTCATTTGCAGCAACATGAATGGAACTGAAGGTCCTTATGTTAAGTGAAATAGACAAGGCACAGAAAGACAAATATCACTTGTTCTCACTCCTATATGGGAGCTAAAAAAGTTGGTCTTGGGGAGGCAGACAGAATGTTAGTTACCAGAGGCTGGAAAGGGAGTGTGTGTTGTGGAGATAAAGAGAGTTTGGCCAATGGGTACAAAGATACAGTTAGATATAAGGAATAAGTTCTAATGTTCAATAACAGAGTAGGGCGACTATAGTTAACAATATCTCGTATATTTCAAAATAGAATAGAGAACTTGAAATGTTCCTGACAAGTGAAATGATAAATGCTCAAGATGATGGATATCTTAAATACCCTGATATGATCATTACATGTTCTATGAATGTAACAAACATCACATGCACCCCATAAGTATGTACAAATATGCATCCATTTTTTTAAAAGTAGATCAGAAGCACTATGCTCACTGTCAGGGCTAATCAGAATTGTTAATAAACAAAACTAAAAGGAAAGTTTCAGAAATGAAAATAAGCATAAGTAAAGGTAGATTTGAAAATGTTTTTAAAAGAGTTATTGTTTCCAGTGATTCTCCTCTTTACAGGATTTTATATTTTCACCCATTGCGTGTGATTGTCCTGCTTATTTGTGTTCACTACCCTCTGCCCCTGTGACTTTCAGCATGTGACATACCTTTGTGACATTTGCCATATCTGAACAGATTAACTGTGTTTGTGTTATTTGACTATGGCTGTCTTCCTTCTAACCTTGCCTTTTTAAGATTATGGATTCTTCTTTACTCTGGGTCCTGAAATGAGAAAATACATTGGGGACTGGGTGCGGTGGCTCACGCCTGTAATCCCAGCACTTTGGGAGGCCGAGGCGAGCAGATAACCTGAGGTCAGGAGTTGATGACCAACCTGGCCAACGTGGTAAAATCCCATCTCTACTAAAAATACAAAAATTAGCTGGGCGCAGTGGTGGGCGCCTATAATCCCAGCTACTTGGGAGGCTGAGGCAAGAGAATCGCTTGAGCCTGGGAGGCAGAGGTTGCAGTGAGCCAAGATCATGCCACTGCACTCCAGCCTGGGCAACAGAGTGAGATTCTGTCACAAAACAAAAACAGAAACAAAAAACGTGGGGCCCAACCAAGACCAGCCCAGCCCAGTAATGACCAACAGAGTCAGGTCAACCACAGGCTTCATTACAAAGTGAGTAAGCAAGAAAGAAGTTCCTTTTTCTGTGAGTTACAAGTATCTTAGAGTTATTTGTTACAACAGGAAAAGTTGCCTAATAAACAAATAATCTAACCCGGGGTTATTTTTCTTCTCTTTCTACGCACTGATCTTGAGCAACCTTATGCATACTCTTGCCTCTAGAACACTGAGGACTCCAAGTACGTATTTCAAACTTCTACCTTTCTTCTGAGCTTTAGATGTTTATTTCCATCTTCTAACCCTAACTCAAAAGTCATTCCATCTCAGGAAGATTTCTAAATCTTCCCCTCTGCACTTGAGCAAAGTTACATGCTCTATGTTCTTCAATATCACTGTTGCATACCTTTATTTATAATGTTCACCTCATTGTGATGAAACTGTTGATCTATGAATCCTTTTTATGACTGGACCAGGATCTAGTTAAGAACAGGGACCTTATGGTCTCCAGATTGTGATACAGCTTGGGCCCTACAGTCATGTTCTTTCAGTATTTGCTGAAATAATACAAAGGTAAAAATACATAGAGAATTTAATTTTTTATTTTTATTTTTTGCTTATAAACAACAGATTTTTATTTTTCATAGTCCTAGAGCTGGGAAGTCCAAGATCAAAATGCGAACAAATTTAGCATCTGGTGAGGGCCTATTCACTGGTTCATGGACAGCCATCTTTTCACTGTGTCCTCAACTGGCTAAAGGGCCACAAATAAATATTATCAGAGTTTTGGAAAAAATTCCCACTTATACTCTTTGGAAATGTACTAAATGTGCTATAAGAAAAAAAATGTAGCCAAAAGTAAGAAAAGGTTGGGCATGGTGGCTAATGCCTGTGATCCTAGCACTTTGGGAGGCCAAGGAAGGCAGATCACCTGAGGTAAGGAGTTTGAGACAAGCCTGGCCAACATGGCAAAACCTCATCTTTACTAAAAGTACAAAAATTAGCCAGGCTTCATGTAATCCCAGCTACTCGGGAGGCTGAGGCAGGAGAATCACTTGAACCCAGGAGGCAGAGGTTGCAGTGAGCCGAGATCGCACCACTGCACTCCAACTTGGGTGACAGAGCGAGATTGTCTCAACAATAAATAAGCAAATAAATAAAGTCTGGGTGCAGTGGCTCACACCTGCAATCCCAGCACTTTGGAGGCTGAGGCAGGTAGATCACCTGAAGGCAGGAGTTCAAGACCAGCCTGACTAACATGGTGAAACCTCATATCTCCTAAAACTACAAAAATTAGCCTGACATGGAGGCGGGCACCTGCAATCCCAGCTACTCGGGAGGCTGAGGCAGGAGAATTGCTTGAACAGAGGAGGCGGAGGTTGCAGTGAGCCGAGATCATGCCATTGCACTCCAGCCTGGGCAATAGAGTGAGTCTCTGCCTCAAAAAACAAATGAACAAAAAAGTAAGAAAAAACAACTATAATTTTAAGATATGACATTTATTTTCTACTTAGGTAAAAGCAGATAATTGAATTATAAGAAGTACAGCTCTAACTGTTCAACACCAATTTCTAAAATTCTATTCATTTTCCACATATTGTTTTAAATCCCCAATTTTACATTAACTCCATAGAATCTATTTTTTGAAGAAGACATGGAAAGAAAGGGGGAAAAAAGAGAAAGGAGCCTCTTGTTGACAATATGTTTACAAGACTATGTTAGGTAGTTTACTTTTATTTTATTTTCTTTAGAACTCTTCATAATATATCTGTAGAAACAGACTAGTTTTAGCGCAGTTAAATCACTCATTCTGGGCTACTCATCTAATCATTAGTAGAGCCAAATTTGAACCTGTGTCTCCCGATTTCACATCCAGCACTCTTTTGGTGATTTACTCTGCCATCTCTTTGAGTCCTTATTCATGTGTGTACCAAGAGGTCATCATCAATACATAGACACACATATGAGAAAGGAAGACAGAATGCTGTGTTTTTTAAAACTAACCATCCCCATTCCGGAGAGAAATCATCAGGGACCCACGGAGAATATTGTGGCGGCTTCTTCAATGACCTGCTTGTTGATGTGATGCTTCCTAATGTTTTCAGCAATCACTCCATGGTTTATCACCCTGATGTGAAGATGGGTTTGAGTGTTTGAAGTGTGAGAGAAGTTTCTCACGCAGACAGAGTGAACTAATTTTCAGTCATTAATAACGTGTCTATTTCTATTTTCTTTCTGGCATCTCCAGGACTACATTAAAGGCTCACTGACCTGTTACATTTAATTTGAGAAAAAAACTAATCCACTTTTGAAATCATGGAAACCAGAAACATTAGAAAGAACAGAACTCTATTTTCAGCCCTGGAACTGAAAATAGTGGTTATGGTTTGAAATGCTTTACAATAGGAACATGATAGGATTGTTATTAGAATAGAAATGTCTTCTGAGTTTTGAAATATGGGTTGTTTTTATTTACTCTTAAAGCAATGACATGCTGACATATTTTAAAATTAAGTTTTAATATTTTAAACACATTTTAAAAATATGTAATTCAGGTATTGCATTTTGTTTCTCACACGTGTCTTTTGGTTATGAGCTTTCCAAAAGGGAGTGCAAAAGAAGGTGAAAAGGGAAGGGAACCACTTGGCCCAGTGCTGCCGTGGCTGCTTTAGCTTCATCCATCAGGATCTGTGTTTTTGTACCTAGCAGTTCACTTCTTCTTAAAGGTATCGTTATCCTGTGCTTATCCATTTCCATTTATTGGAAATAATGTTTGTTTAAAGGGAATATTAAAATTTGTTACTGGGTGCATTGACTTAATTTGATATTTATTGAATATCCACTATCTGCCTATTGCTGTTATTAAAAAGAAAGATAAGGTTTTTGCTTTTGTATAGCTTACATTCATATGTGTGTGTGTGTGTGTGTGTGTGTTTGTGTGTGTGTGAGAGAGAGACCAGTGCCATTAGTGACATGAAATATGAAAAAAGAGGTGGAGACCAAGTAGGGGCTGAGAACAAAAATGGTTTTAGACAGGGTCATCAAAGAAAGATGAAATTACATTTGAGCTGAGTTCTGAGTTGTAAGAAAAATTACAGAAGGGCAAGGAGCAGGTGCTGGAAGCAGAGGGAACACCAGATGCCTTTAGAATATTTGAGCAAAAGAATGAAAACCAGCATTGCTAGGATAGACAAAACAGGGGAAGAAGGGCTCAAAATGAGGTCAACCATTTAGAGGAATGCAGTCACAGTTGCATTTTATTCTAATTCCAATGGGAAATTATTGAAGAGTTTTAACCATGGGAATAATGTGATCTGATAAAAATGAAGAGTTAATGTCTAAAAATGGAGGATTTAAACTTTGCGTTTTAGCATCATTTTAAAGGTAAATTATGAAGAAGGCAGCACAACAATTTTGCACATCTTCTTTTCCGCTTGCCCTTTTCCCTCTAGAAAACCCATGATTTGACTTCATGTTTTTGTTATGGCAAAAATCAAGCTTGCGTGGAGCCCCTCTGGCCTGATGGTTTTCCCACATATGTCAGTTGAGTCTGATGCCAGGTGGAAATTGAAATAAACACAGAATATTAGTTCAATCATTGGAGCATTTTCTATCTTACTAGGAGGAAGTGAACATCAAGTGAATTTGATGAATTGTGAAGTTATTCACTAACCGGCAGCTGTGGCTGGAATGGAAACTAAGACATAGACCAAAAAGGTGACAGCTCTTTGAGTGGGAGTTGCTGGAAACACAGCACATGAACTTCCCCTGCAGCCTGTGTTCCTTGGCAATAACATGTGCTCTCGGGCGTGCTGGCAGAGACCATGTGGCCATCTGTCCTAGAGCAACGGGTTTCCGTGGTTTACTGTCATTCAGTTAAAACTGTTCACAGATTAAAAAAAAAGATGAAATGTTTCTGTATTCCTCACCTCTTCTTCTAAAGAAAGAATGATGTCTGGCAAACCTATGGACAGAATACAGGGTACCATCCTTTGGAGATTGCCTGGAAGCAGCAGTCTGGAAAGTTAAGTGCAGATTCTAAGTGCGGAACATCCGACGTGTAGTTGCTACATTTCTGTGGTTATTCAGCAAACGGTTGGGCTACTGATAATGTCTATTGAGGATATTTGCATATCTATCTTATCTGAAAGTAATTTTCTGGTTAGTGTTGTATAACACTGGGAGACAGAGAAATGTTATCAGTCTAAGTATGCTATATTAAAAGTTTAAATCTAAGGGACGAGCCTTTCCTTTTTAGTCTCTGTGTATGATTTTGGAAATTCTGATACCTTAACAGTACAAGGTTCTACATATTTTAGCCAATATTCTTCCTCCTAAGATGGGTAGGAGGCAGGTGTGCTTACTAAATCCTTTCTGCAGTTATAGAACTTAATGTTTAGACAGATTTTTCTGAGAGTCTCACTAGAAGGCATTGGATGAGTTGTTTATAAAAAAACTAACTTTACTTCAACAAAGTGTCTTTTAATACCTACTGATATGGTTTGGCTCTGTGTTTCTACCCAAATCTCATAGCTCCCATAATTCCCAGGTATTGTGGGAAGGACCTGGTAGGAGATGATTAAATTATGGGGCAGGTCTTTCCTGTGCTGTTCTCATGATAGTGAATGGGTCTCACGAGATCTGATGGTTTAAAAAATAGGAGTTGCCCTGCCCAAGCTCTGTTTTTTTGCTTGCTGCCAAGTCACATAAGCTGTGACTTGCTCCCCCTTGCCTTCTGCCATGATTGTGAGGCCTCCCCAGCCATGTGGAAATGTAAGTTCAATAAACTTCTTTCTTTAGTAAGTTACCTACTCTTGGGTATGTCTTTGTCAGTAACATGAAAATTGACTAGTACAGTAAGTTGGTAACGGGAGTGTGGACCGGCTGAAAAGATACCTGAAAATATGGAAGTGACTTTGGAACTGGGTAACAGGCAGGAGTTGGAACAATTTGGAGGGCTCAGAAGAAGAAAGGAGAATGTGGGAAAGTTTGGAAATTCCTAGAGACTTGTTGAATGGCTTTGACCAAAATGCTGATAATGATATGGACTATGTAATCCAGGCTCAGGTGGTCTCAGATGGAGATGAGGAACTTGTTGGGAACTGGAGCAAAGGTGACTCTTGTTATGTTTTAGCAAAGAGACTGGTGGCATTTTGCCCCTGCCCTAGAGATTTGTAGAACTTTGAACTTGAGAGAGATGATTTAGGGTGTCTGGTGGGAGAAATTTCTAAGCAGTAAAGCATTTAAGAGGTAAGTTGGGTGCTGTTAAAGACATTCAGTTTCAAAAAGGAAACAGAACATAATAACTTGGAAAATTTGCAACCTGGCAATGCAATAGGAAAGAAAATCCCATTTTCTGAGGAGAAATTTAAGCTTGACCACAGAAATTTGCATGAGGAGGAGCCTAATGTTAATCCCCAGTACAATGGGGAAAACGTCTCCAAGGCATTTTGGGGCTCTTCATGGCAGTCCCTCCCATCACAGGCCTGGAGGCCTAGGAGGAAAAAGTGGTTTCATGCATGGGGTCCTGGATCCCTGTGCTGTGTGCAGCCTAGGCACTTGGTGCCCGGTGTCCCAGCCACTCCAGTCATGGTTGAAAGTGGCCAACATAGAGCTTGGGCCAAGGGTTCAGAGAGTGCAAGCCTTAAGCCTTGGCAGCTTCCATGTCATGTTGAGACTGCCAGTGCATGGAAGTCAAGATTTGGGGTTTGGGATTTCAGAGGAAGTATGGATTTCAGAGGAAGTATGGAAACACCTGGATGTCCAGGCAGAAGTTTGCCGCAGGGGCAGGGCTTTCATGGAGAACCCCTGCTAGGGCAGTGCAGAAGGGAAATGTGGAGTGGGCACCCCCACACAGACTCCTACTGGGGTACTGCCTAGTAGAGCTGTGACGAGAGGGCCACCATTCTCCAGACTCCAGAATGGTGGATCCACCGGCAGCTTGCACTGTGCACCTGGAAATGCTGCAGAAAATACCAGCCCATGAAGGCAGATGGAAAGGAGGCTGTGCCCTGCAAAGCCACAGGGGTGGATCTGCCCAAGACTATGGGAACCTACCCATTGCATCAGCATGACCTGGATGTGAGACATGGAGTCAAAGAAGATCATTTTGGATCTGTAAAATGTGACTGCCCTGCTGGATTTTGGACTTAAATGGGGCCTGTAGCCCCTCCACTTTGGCCAATTTCTCCCATTTCGAATGGCTGTACGTACCCAATGCCTGTACTCTCATTGTATCTAGGAAGTAACTTGCTTTTGATTTTACAGGCTCATGGGTGGAAGGGACTTGCCGTGTCTCAGATGAGACTTTGGACTATGGACTTTTGAGTTAATGCTGAAATGAGCTGAAACTTTGGGGGACTGTTGGGAAGGCATGATTGATTTTGAAATGTGAAGATATGAGATATGGGAGGGGCCAGAGGCTGAATGATATGGTTTGGCTCTGTGTCCCCACCCAAATCTCACCCTGTAGCTCCCATAATTACCGGGTGTTATGGGAGGGACCCAGTGGGGAATTATGGGGTAGGTCTTTCCTGTGCTGTTCTCGTGATAGTGAATGGGTCTCATGAGCTCTGATGGCTTTAAAAATAGGAGTTGCCCTGCCCAAGCTCTCTTTTTTTGCCTGCTGCCATCCACATAAGATGTGACTTGCTCCCCTTTGCCTTCTACCATGATTGTGAGGCTGCCCCAGCCATGTGGAACCATAAGTCCAATAAACCTCTTTTTTTTTTGTAAATTGCCTAGTCTCAGGTATGTCTTTAACAGCATGAAAACAGACTAACAATACACCTACCTACTGTATATGCAAACCTGCTATGTGAAGCTTCTGTCCTTTCTCTCATGGAGCATATATTCTTCCTGGAACAATATGGTATATAATTAAGTTTGATAAAATTTAAACTGAAAAATGCATATTGGGGGATAATCTAACAAGTGTCTAGAACATTTATATAAGAAGGAGAATACTATATTATGAATCTAGACTTTGTGTTGTGGAGCTAATGACAAATTTTAAATAGAAACATAATCCATTTGTGTTTTAGAAAGATTAATTTGGCAATGTGTGTAAAATATATATACAGTCATCCCTCTATATCAGCAAGGAATTTGTTCCAGAACCTCCCCTTCCAACCCAAAATCTGTAGATGTTTAAGTCCCTTATATAAAAGTACGCAAGTATGCACATCCTCCCATATATTTTAAATCATATCTAGATTGCCTTTTAAATCATATCTAGATTGCCTTTGGGGTTTTTTTTTTTTTGACAGAGTCTCAGTCTGTTGGCCAGACTGGAGTGTAGTGGTGCAATCTTGGCTCGGTGCAATCTTGGCTCACTACAATCTCCACCTCCCAGGCTCAAGCGATTCTCTTGCCTCAGCCTTCCAAGTAGCTGGGATTACAGGGATGAACCACCACACCCAGCTAATTTTTGTATTTTTAAGAGAGATGAGGTTTCAGCATGTTGGCTAGGCTGGTCCTAAACTCCTACTCTCAAATGATCCACCTGCCTCGGTCTCCCAAAGTGCTGGGAATACAATTGTGAGCCACCGTGCCCAGCCTACATTGCTTAATACCTAATGCCATTTAAAATGCTGTGTAAATAATTTTTATATTATATTATTTTTAATTTGTGTTTTTGTTGAATTATTGTTTTTTAATCATTTTTTTCCTGGATATTTTCAATCTGCAGTTGGTTGAATCTGCCATGCAGAACCTGCCATGCAGACAGGGAGAAGATGACTGTATTGGAAGAGGCTGATAATGGATGTAGAGAAACAAAACTACTTGATAAATTCAACCAAGTCAGATAAATTCAGGTCTACTTCCTGGGTCTCAAAAATCTCAGCCAATTGCTTAATACACCATTGTGTGTTTTCCATGTGTTTCATTTACACTTCCACATTACAACTATGTGTATTGGTACTGAATGAGAAATGACTGCTGGAGTCAAATGATCCCGGGAGAATTCCATTAATGGTACTAGGATAGCTGAGTAGCTATCTGTAGAAATAAAATAAGATCTTAACCTCACAACTTATACCACAAAATTTACAGATTGATCATAGATTTAAGGTAAAAAACTGAAATCAAGTCTTTAGAAGGTACTGTGGAAGAATTGCATGTAGATAAATATATAGGAATATTTTATATATGTAAGATAAATTTGCATATAAACTATATATGTAAAAATTTGTATATGAAAAATAAAGCCCCAATCCATAAGGAAAAAGATTGATAACCTCTACTAGATCAGCAGCAGCGGCAGCAGCACCATCATGATCTACATGTAAAACCCACAATAGGAAAAATGCAAAAGACAAATGACAGATGAAGAGAACATACTTGGAAAAACTGATATTTTTAACATTGCTCTTTTAATAAAAAATTCCAATAACCCAGTAGGAAAACAGTGAGCAAAAGACATAAAAGGATGTTTCACAGAAAAAAAAAATGGCTCAAATATATGAGAAGATGCTCAACTTCACTCATAATAAGAGAAATATAAACCAAACTATACAAAGATACCGATTTCACACAGTGGTTTGGCATGCATACTGCTGTGGGCAAGGGGTTGAGGGAGCAGGCACTCTCGGATGTTTTGGATAAGAATGTAAGTTGCTGTAATCTGTGTGGCGGTGGGGTGGGGTGTGTTAAAAGGAAAACTTTAGCTGAATTAAATTTAAAGGAGTTTAATTGAACAATGACCGATTTGTGAATCGGGCAGCCCCCAGGATCACAGCAGATTCAGGGAGACTCCAGGGATACCTCATGGTCAGAACAAATTTATAGACGATAAAAGGGAAGTGAGGTACAGAAATAAGTGGATTGGTTACAGCTCAGCATTGGCCTTATTTGAAGAGTTTGAACACTCAGTAGTATATGAGTGGTTGAAGTATGGCTGCTGGGCTTGGCCAAGACTTAACTATTTTTATAGGTGCACACTCCTAAGTTAGGTTTTCTACCATGCCTACCTATTAAGTTAGGTTGCAGTTCGTCCACAAGGACTCAATATAGAAGTACAGAGTCCTTCTCAGGCCATATTTAGTTTGCTTTAATGGAGCAATTTGAAAACAGCTATTAAAATAGACAGAAAATAACAAAATCCCCTTTGAGTGGGCAATTCTACCTCTAAGAAATTATCTTGGCCAGGCACAGTGACTCACACCTGTAATCCTGGCACTTTGGGAGGCCAAAGTGGGTGGATCACCCGAGGTCAGGAGTTTGAGACCAGCCTGACCAACATTGGTGAAACCCCATCTCTACTAAAAATACAAAAATTAGCCAGGCATGATGGTGCATGCCTGTAATCCCAGCTACTCAGAAGGCTGAGGCAGGAAAATCACTTGAATCCAGGAGGCAGAGGTTGCAGTGAGCCGAGATCACGGCACTGCACACCAGCCTGGGCAACAGAGCAAGACTCTGTCTCAAAAAATAAAATAAAAAATATATATTTTAAATATATACTTTGCCTATATAAACTTTTATACGTGTGTGTGTTTATTATACAGGGCATTTTTTTTTGAAGTAGCAAAATTTTAGAAACAATCTAAATATCCATTATCCATTAATGGGAAGTGATTAAATTATAGAATGTCCTACAATGGAGCACTATGCAACAATATATAAAGGAATGAGCCAAGGTTCTCATGGTGTGATATGGAAAGGCTCCCATATTAATGGTTTAAAAAGTCCAAATGGGTGCACTGGTACCCTAATATTTGTGTAATATGAGATAAAAAAGTAAATGTATATATACCCATATGTATTCAGAGTTAATTACATATGCATGAAATACCTCTGTAGGAATGTAAACTATAGTGATAAAATTTGTCGACCCAGAGTGGGGAAACTGGGAATCTAGAGTTTAGGATTGGGAGAGATCATTTCTACGTTCTACTCTTCCTTTTATACCTTTTTCGTTTTGTACCATGTGAATGTATAATCTACAAAAAAAAAAATATTAAAGAGAAGAACAGAACCAACCATCAGAAGTCAAAAATAATCCACAATAAAGGACTATATAGACTATAAGACATTAATTTTTCCCCATCTAGTTTCTTATTTAATGTTTATCTGCGATCATTTCTTTTCACAAATGAAGAAACTGCATTGTAAAGATAAGTAACTTTTCCAAAATGACGTAGCTAGGAAGTCGACCTTAGATCTGGCTTCATATCTCATTCATTTAGTCCTGTTTGCATTTCAATTTCCAATGCTTTGCTTGTTTCAACACTTTTTTTATTTTAACATAACAGACATAGCGAAAATGTATTGGTGCCCACTTCTCTGCTGCGCAGAACTTTCTGTTGTTTTTTTCTCTTTTAGAGTTTTAGGAAGCTTAGGAGTAAGGATGAGTTCAAAAATGCCTTGAAACACAAGGACAAGAGACAAAGTCTGAGTGCACAGTTAGTGGCCTCAAAGTTAGACTTCAGACTGACACTCAGAAATAGGTATAACGGGCAACTCTACCTTATAGAAACTTGAAGAACATGATAAATCATTCATCCTTGTTTGAGAGGTCACTTTATTACAGGCTGCATGAGTGGCAGGAGGAAGAAAAATACTTAGAAGGGTACCAGGAGAATGGTTTTGTCTGTGTACCCTGTGGATATCATGTTTATTAAGTCCTATCTTACTTTTGAGGACAAAATTGTGCCCAGTAATTAGGTGTCTCTTACTTGTCAGTCCTAAGAGATCCGCTGACAGATAGGGTGCCAATTATATTGACAGATCCTGCACCCTGAATTCCACAGTGGTGTGGCTTAGCTTTGCCCTCTCCCACCTGCTAAGAGCAGATCATTAAAGTAGGTAGAGAAACACCATCAGGAAAGGAACACAGCCAACAAGGTGGAGGGGCCAAGTTTTCTTTTAATCATAACTCTCCCTCCAACTGAGCAAGTTCCAAGGATGAGAGTCATGTAAAACAAGAAGTCTCAGAAGCACAAAAGTGTGAGAACACAGAAGGAAAGAATCCATGCGGTCTCACTGAAATGAGATGGGCTGTGAGGCAAGCCTTCATGGCTTGGTTTTGTTGTTATTTGATTTAAAAAAGAAATCAAATGGTTTTTCTAGCAGGGTTAATTAAAGTCTGGATTTGAGTATAAAGATTGCTGAAGGATCTGATGCTGGTGTTGTCCTTCATAATTAGAGGCACTTGTGATATTAACGTGGCTAAACAACTGTGACAAAATTAAAATGGCCAGAAGAGACTATTTGTTCAATACCAAGATATTAAATTTAGAGTTAATATTCAGTGGTAGTGAGGAACAAATGGGCAGTTTACCTGTTAGTGGGTGTTAACTTAGTGCAGTTCTTCCAAAGAGTTTTAACAATGTTTCAGATATGGTTAAAATGTTCATACATGTTCAATCAACATTCCACATGAAATTATTTCTCTTAAAGAAATATTTGAACACATATGTAAAGGTGTGTGTATAAGGATGTTCATAGCAGTGCTGTTATAATAGTCAAAAGCTGTGAGCCTTCTAAATGTTTAGGGAAAAGATTGGATAAATATTCAGTCTTTATAATGTCAATCTGTATTTATCAATATGGGGAGATGTTCATGTGTTATCTGAGAAAGATAGTTTACAAAACCACATTTGTAGTGTGATTATGGTTTTTGCACATTTAGACATCATACATGCATAGTGTAAAATATACAATAACATGTGCCCAGCAATTCTCTTTGTGTGATAGGCCTAATAATGCCTTTCTTTTTTTGTACTTTTTGTTTGTATTTTCTATTTTTTCCACTACAAACATGAATTACTTGTGAGATGAAAAAAAGAAAAAATATCTACTAAGGGATCTACCATCCAAAGCATTTTATCTAAATTTTAAGTTGAAATGATAATAAAAATAATATGTGCTCTAATAAGTAAAACTAGTGTACTAGTATTCAGTATACAGCAGATTTGGAGAGTGACAACCAGTTTGGTTTACCTATAACATAATTTGCAAGTAGATGAGTAGTGGATCCTAAGCTAAGAAGCCTGCACTCTGTTCAATAGTCTTTCAACAAGTTGAGGAAACTGTACCATTTGAATAGGGTGATGACCTGATTAATTGTGCCATAAGACAATTCATATGGTGATATCTCATAAGATGAACTGGAGGAAGAAGATATCTCTTTTAAAATATCTTGACTGATCAACAGAAATTTGTCAGAGGCAAATTACTCATTTCCATCCATGTTTATAACACTACTATCTTTTGTTCATCAAGTTGATATACATTCAGAGTTATATTGATGAGAGACATGCTTGTGGAGGGAAAGCAAAGAAGGTCGCATTTAAACCTCAGCAAGGCTCTATTTTTGTCTCATGTAGCTTTCTCATCACAGAAGTAGTACTAGGCCCAAAGAAGTTATTCATATACTGGTTAAGCACTTATTCTCTAGAATTAGAATGTTTGGTTCTAAAGTCATTCTACCACTTAATAGATGTGTGACTTGGAACAAGTTACTTATACTTTCTGTGCCTTAATTTACTTACCTATTAAATAGGAAATTTACAGAGTCTGCTCCACAGGGCAGCTGTCAAGAGTAAATTAAATAATACCAATAAAGTGTTTAGAACAGTAGCTGGCTCATAGCCTTCAATAAATATTTGAGGATATTACGTTTTCTCCTTTTGAAAAAAGAAAAATAAGACTCAGTATTTTGTCTGGACTTGAATTTGTTGTAGTTTGCAAATCTGCAAGGAGAGAACCAGACCCAGTGGTCTGCATTTTGTTTGTTTATTCCTTGCTTGCTTCTTTTTGCTAGAAAGAGAATCTATTTGGTATGTCGAGTAGAAATAAATTAACCCAAAGCTAGGGAATTCATTTCAAAGCTTAAATGAAAAAATTTAATTCTTACAGAACACATTTTTTACTTTAAGTGCACAAACACAATTTCTAACAACAAAACTGTTTATAAATTTAAGTGGTTAAATTATTTTATTTATAAAGTTTTCTTCTCGCTATCAGGCAATATAGCGAAAGAATCATATAACTGAGCTTAGAGAGTTTGTGTAGTTCAATCTTATAGGACTTGTCCCACCTTATTCTTTGTATATGATACTGATGTGGACACTGAAATATAAATAGTGCATAAACAGTTTTCTCTCCCCTTTAATTTATGGTTAGTAACACACTTCGAATTCCATGTCTCACGATTAGTTAAATTACAGTGTATTCATGTATTTAAAGTCAAAGACTTTTAAGTCCACGGTTTCTCATTTATACATACCATTTACAAAATGTGAATCCTAAACTTCATGGTATTTTAGGACATGCCCACGTTTGAAGTTCTATGACAATAAATATGTGGCTGGGAGTCAATATTCCTGGATGGGTACATAGGATGAAATGGTTAGTGGTTTGGTTTCAACTTGTGTGGGCATGTAATTTAATATTTCAAATGATTTTAGAGTTCATTTATCCAATTAACATCTAATGGATAGCTACTAAGTGTCAGACACTCTTCAAACTACAGGATTAAAGCTCCATCAGACAAGGGACCTCATTTTATGGAGCTTACATTCCACTTTACAAGACAGAATATTTGAGAGTGGTAAATAAACAAGGTTTTCAGGCAGTACTAAGTTCTGAGAAGAGAAGAAAATGAGATACGGTGGCAACCAGTAACTCTGGAGACTGTGTTAGATCAAATCATCAGGGAAATTCTCACTAAGAGCTTGACATTTGAGCTGTACCTGATCCCAGAGACCTCTCTCCAGGTCCTTTGTCAAGACATTCAATGATCACTTTGGAGGGTTTTTTGTTGTTGTTGTTTATTTTAAATAGACCTTGTATTTTAGAATAGTTTCTGATTTACAGAAAAAAATTGTGAAGATAATAGAGTTCCCTTACACCTCACCAGTTTCTGATATTGTTAATGTCTTACATTAATATGGTATGTCACAATTAATGACCCAATATTGACACATTATTGATTAAATCCCTTACTTCATTCCTTTTAAACTTATCTCCCTTTTCTGTTTCAGGTTAAACTTCTGTCCTTTTTCTGTTTCAGGATTCCATCCAGAATACCAAATTACATTCGGTTGTCATGTCTCCTAGAGACCTCTTGGTTTTGCCAGTTTCTCAGACTTTCCTTGTTTTTAATGACCTTGACAATTTTATAGAGTACTGATCAGGTATTTTGTTGAATGGCCCTCAATTAGGATTTGTTTGATGATTTTTTAAATGATTAGACTGGGGTTATGTGTTTTGGGGATGAAGGTCACAGAGGTAAAGTGCCCTTTACAGTGCATCATTATCAAGGGTACATATGAGCAACATTAGCTGTCACTGTTGATGTTCCCTTGATTACCTGACTGAGTTAGTGTTTGTCAGGTTTCTCTGCTGTAAAGTATATACATAAACTGGTCATTGGAGAAAATGAATGAGAGGAGAAGGCAGAGGAGTCTAGAGCTAAGAACCTAGAAAGTTTGCTTGGTAATAACAGCGGTGCTCAAAGGCAATTCATTTGCTGTCAATAGGTGGAGAAATTTAGAGGAAAAAGAAATGAGGCAATTTCCTTCTGTAGCCCCAGCATATTAAGATATTCTCTAATATTTCATGTAAAATTTTGCATTTTACAGTTAGAGTTTTATTTTACAAGCAATTATGGTATAATAAAGGAATCCATTTTTTATCTGGATAAGCAAATGTCTCAGCATGTTTTGTTGAATTTTTTCACTGATCTGTATTGTCACCCTTTTCATATATCAAGCTTGCTTATATGTGTGAGTCTGGTTCTAAGCTCCCTATTCTTCTTCATTAGTCTACTTCTGTATAACTGTGCTGATTCCACATTGTCTTAATTATTAGTCTTATAATAATTTGATATTTGATTAAACCTAATCTTCTGACTTGTTGTTTTTCAAAATTTCCAGGATTCATGTCATGATAGTGTCATGACCATTCTTGGCTTATGGGTGGTCAAATTACATGGCAAACCTTATGGGTAATTTATTCTGAATTGCATTGAATTTATAGATTAATCTAAATGATATTGAGTTAGTGTAACTATGAACTGAGTTACATATGAAATTCTTTGCGTTAATTCGGGAGCGTTTGCTCATTTATTCATTCACCACCAACATGGCATATGGTAAGAACACAGGATGGTGCAGCTGAGCTTGGGTGAAAGAAAAAGATCATTGAAGGACAGAACACCAAGGAATTATACTGCTGCACTTGCACTGAAGATTATCTATGTTTTATTTGAAGTCATAAAGAATTATGATTGGGGCAGGGCTGACAGGGTTAGAGAAAGTGAAAACAAGCCACTAGCTAAAATCTTTAAGGAATCCTGAAAAAATCCAGGGATGTATATATGACTTGAAAAATAAATGAGTGTGTATAGAATAATGTAATGATTTGAGATTCAAATTTGAGAGACTTTTATGACGAAGAGGGACACCATGGTTTGGAAGAAGTTTTGACAGTTGTTCAAACAAACCTTAAACTCATGTGAGGGCAGACCTGTGGTTACTTGGAGGAGTTCGTGGTCATTGTTTTTGCACCCGAACTCCAGGTGAAGTCAGGCAATCTTGTTTATAATTTCTTGTGCTGGTATGTTTTTAAAAAATATATAGTTCACTTTTTCCTTGAGAACATAGCTCTTCAGGCTTGGCTTTGTAGGGAGGATTTTCGGTTCTTACTTTACTTTGACCAGTCTCAAGGCCTTTTCTCTTGACACGGTTGGCAACTAGAACCCAAGTCCCTTTGTTCCTGAGTCTGCTCTGCTTTCATCCCTATTCCAGCAGAATTATCAATTTCCTGTTTATAATGTGGTTCTCAATATCATCTTTATTTGACTTCTGAGATATGCTTTCTTTCCTTTAGGCCTTATTCCTCAAATATGTATTTAAAAAGATGTCTTATATATTTTTCCAGCCTTTTAAGCTGCTTTGAATTAGTTAGTCATGGTGCTAAAAATAGGAGTTCCTTTCACTTGATTTTTCTCCTTCAAAATAAACAAGGAAAATGTTTATGTGAAGACCAAAACTTACCATATAATATTATAAAATAAATTGAAACTGTAGCAACACATATAATCACAGCAATATTTTTGGACTTCTGTAAAAATAGCCCATTTTTCTACCACACTTTACACATCAACATATGTTGTTCAAATATTTGAAATGATGCAGTGATTTCATTTCTACTTTGTGAAACACATATTGCAAATTGCCCAATCATATACAGGCATTTATGCAGGTAGTTATTTTCTCAAGCAATAGACTAGCATATGCATGTGTACAAAAGCATAGACATTTAAATATTTGAACAAATTCACATTGTATTTTAATAAAATAGAAGTGATTTTTTTCTCTTTTTCACGCTATATGATGGCCATTAAATATCAATTGAACACAATTTGTAAAATTCTGTCATCACATATTTGAATCAAACTTCATTCATAGATTGGCCCAAAAGAGTATCCCATAGGTGAAGGCAAACAAGGCCCAGATACCAGTCCATGTGTGGGCCCCCTACTCCCTCCCACTTTTTGGAGACATTTCTAGTAATTTTCTAAGACTCACTGCTGAGCCTTCGACTGTTAGTACAGCAGGACCTTCCAGGCAAAGTATGTGAGCATAAGCTCTTTCTCCAATCCTCCACCCACCTGTGGACTCAACTAGATGCCTGGAGAAGCCCTGGAAATCAGGCAACCATGTCACTTCCTGGAGGGTAGCCTCACCAGCCCATCATTCTCTCTGCAGGTACCTAATTTCTTTCTCCAGAGAAAGCACCAACAGAAACGTGCTGAAACAGTGATTTAGAGAGAGTAAAACAGTTCTACAGACAAGCACCCCACACTAAAACATTTTCCCACATGCCTTATGGTGCGGATGAGGAAGGAGTCCATAGATGTGCTATGCAAACATCCTCCCTCCTGCTCCATCTCTCTAGTCTGCACTTTTGAGAGTAAATACCAATGAGCAACTTAACCATGGTCACTTATTCTTTTCATGAAAGTGATTCCAGTAAGATTCTCGAGGGATGAAAAACTTTAGAAGAGACACAGTAACCCTCCTGTTTACCTATTCTTAGGAGGGAACATTTACCTCCACTGTCCACTGTTGCTGTAAGAACTTGGGGAGAATAAAGCCCAGTTCACTTAGCTTGCTGGAGGTTCACAAGTGTGAAGGCGGAGCCCCAGAGGCCCCATGTGATCAGGTGCTGAGCCAAGTGCACTTGATGAAGGATGGTGGGAAAAGTGCCATATAAATCTGTGACGTTTTCTTTTTCTTATAGTCCAAATGCCAAAACATGGCAAGAGAGAGGCCATTTTCACTGATTTCTGGCCCATTCAGAAATACTAGAAATCTCCCAAGAAGTAGTTTTAGGGAAATTTACAGTTCAATTTTGCTGACCCAGTAGGTTTAGATGAGAATTGCACTGTATTATTGGTTTGTGGAATTTTTCTTTGTTTGGGGGGACAGAGGACTGACTGTGAAGGAGGCTCTGAAAACCCATCAAAATCTGTTCACAATGATGTATCGATGTGAAAATGTCCTGGAAACAAAGGCATTTGGGGGAAATCCTTCTCATTTTAAAATTTTTTATTTTTATGTTTCCTGGACTACTCCTGTCTGAGACTGAAAAGCAAATAGAGAAACATAGTGATTTAAGCACAATAGCAGTAGATACAAATCAATTCTTATCCAGTTTTACTTCATTATGAGTGGGATCTTTGGAGCTATTAATTCACTATTCACAACCTCATATGAACAAAGAATGATAGAAACATGCATTTCATTATCTACTTTCTGCTTTGGGATTAAAGAAGTCTCTGCAGTGGTCTTATTACAGAATCACCCATCAGGCCTCTGAGGAAATGACAGACAGCACAATATGGCTGACCTGGGGGCTTGTTATCTTATACTCTATGAAACAGGAAGAGGTGGGGGAAGATATGAGGGGTTCAGGAAGCCCATCCTCCATATTCCAGAAGACTTAAGAGTTACAATCAGTTTCATCACCCCTTCTGCCCCCTCTGATAACCCCATTTTGTATTTTTCATGTGAGGCCTCGGCAAGAATGGCAGCCTGTCTAAGAAACTGACTAGCTGTCTTGGAGACACGGGCTGAGTTCTCCTGAAGCACATTGCCAAAATCTTGCTGATGTAGAAACAAATTTGAAGGGTAAACTGCAAAAGGGAGAGAGAATGGGAGAAGGGGAGAAAGAGGGAATAGTAAATGGGCAGGGAGGGGTATCTATTTATTGTCTAATGGGCAGTTAATTCAGATTTCTTTGTTAAAGCCCAAGGACACAATGCTATCAACTCAAATTAATAGACTGAACCCAAAGCAACAGGGACAACAGCAAAAGACGCAGACAACAGAGTGAACATCCCTCCATTTCAACTGAAGCTCAGCCAATTAGTGAAATCAGTCTCCCTCAGCTCTGTCCTTCGTTTTGAGCATTTGACACATTCTCATGTTTGAATGAAAAACAACAACAACAAAAAACCATGCAAACAATAAATGCAGGCATTGTTTTGGTTTCCTAGGGCTGCCATGACAAAGTACTGCAACATGAGTGACTTAAACAATAGTAATTTATTAGATCACATTCTGGGGGCTCAAAGTGCAAGATGAATGTGTTGACAGGTTCCTTTTGAGGGTGGTGAGGAAAATCTGTTCCGTGCCTCTCCCCTAGCTTCTTATGGTTTGCTGGCACTCTTTATCACTCTTTGGCTATTGATCTATCACCTGTCTCTGCTTTCATCCTCACGTGGAATTCTTCCTATGGGCCTGTGTCTGTGTTCACATTTCTCCTATTATAAGGGCTTGGTCATGTTGGACTGGCAGCCATTCTAACCTCTTTTTAACTATATCATCTGCAAAGACTCTATTTCCAAGTAAAGTCACATTCACAGGTACTGGTGTTTAGGACTTTAACGTTTTTAATTTCGGGAAGTTTACAATTCATTCCACACCAGGTATGAATGTAATAAGTAATTTAAATATAGCCTTTAACCTTGGATAGTGAAACATAGATGGATTTGGGCAGCACTGCTGGCTCTCTAACTGACATTAGGTTAAGGTGTTCATTCCAAGGTCTAGGCTCAACAATAATGTAAATATAACTAGTTTTCAAATACTCCTCATCTCCACCATCCCATAAGCTTTCAGGAAGCTACCAGGCTTCATCCCCAATCCTTCAGTTATACTTCACCTTCCCAGACTACTAATCGCATCATTTACTGTTGATTGAGTGCTAACCAGGTGCCTAGCCATGAGCTTCATGTTTCACACTTACGTAACATGTTATAATCATTACATGAGGTAGAAACAGTTCTTATCTCCATTTTGCCAAATGGAAAACCTGGCTGACAGGTTAGGTGACTTTCTCGGCCTCATGGCTAGTATGAGACTGAATTCAGACTTAAGCTGTGTTTGTCAGAATCCAAAACCTGTGCTCATAATTACTGTGCTAATATTACGGTGCTAATGTTTCCCTCCTACGACATTTTAAAAATTGTGTTAAAAACTCATAAAATTACCATCTTAATCATTTTAAGTATACAGTACAGGAGTGTTAAACTATATGTGCATTGTTGCACAACAGATCTCCAGAAATTTTTCCCCTTGCAAAACTGAACTACAGATATTGAACAACTGTCTATAGACATTGAACAACTACTAATTGACCCCATTTCCCCACATCCCCTGGTGACCACATTCTATTACTGTTACTGTGAGTCTGACTACTTTAGATACCTGATATAGGTGTAATCATACAGTATTTGTCTTTTTACTTGTTTGTTGTTATTGTTTTATTTGTTTGTTTTGTTTTTGTTTTTTTACAGTCTCTCTCTGTCACCCAGGCCAGGCTGGAGTGCGGTGGCACGATCTCAGCTCACTGCAACCTCTGCCTCTCTGGTTTAAGAAATTCTTCTGCCTCAGTCTCCTGAGAAGCTGGGATTACAGGTGTGTGCCACCTGGCTCATTTTTGTATTTTTAGTAGAGATGGGGTTTCACCGTGTTGGCCAGGCTAATCTCAAACACCTGACCTCAGGTGATCTGCCTGCCTCAGCCTCCCAAAGTACTGGGATTACATGGCATGAACCACGGTGTCTGGCCCAGTATTTGTCTTTTTGCGATTGGCTTAATTCACTTGGTCTAGTGTCCTCAAGGTTCACCTATGTTGCAGTGTAGGACAGGATCTCCTACCTTTTTAAGACAGAATGGTGTCCCTCCACTTGTGTGTATCGCATTTTCTTGGTCTCATCCATTGGTATTGTATTGGTTTGTATTCCTTCCATCTCTTGGTTATTGTGAATAATGCTGAAATAAGCATGAATGTGTAAATGTCAAAAATAAATATTGCCTTTTTTTTTAAAGAAAAAAATAAAGTCATAAACTTGCATTTGAATTTAGAAAACCAAATTTGAATGTAGTTCTTGTGTCATAATTGAAGGAGGTCCTAGACATATTGAAAATGACTATCTTGTTTGCATTTTGAACATGTGGAACATAATATAATATGTACCTAGTTCTGAGGATACCTATAAAGAGTGCCCCAGGTGGAAGTGTTAATAGGTATCATGGAATATAATTTGATAACTGAAATATCTCTTGCACATAAAGCAGCATTACAACTTTTGCTAAAAATAAATAACTTTTAAAAATATGTTAAATAACTTGTGCTCTTTTTCTACTTTTATAAAATCAACTTTGGTTCTGCTGTTTCCTTTTCACCACTCCTTTCCTGACTTTCACTTTAACTGCTTTATACCTGAGATTTTTGCCTGAGATATAAATGGGCATATTCCCTATAAAAAGTTCTAGTCGGGAACAAAGTAAACATTTCTCATTGAGTATAATTTGGTGAGGAAACAGATGAGTGTACTTTTGGCATCATGTACAATTACAAACAGCTCTCTGATTTTGAAAATTATCCTTTGATTTCACGCATATTTATTACACGTTAAATATCTTAGGAATTGAATCACCATCACATGATTAAATTGTCTCTATATTTTAATTCTCAGAATTCCAGTGGGAGTAACACCCAACTCCTCTGTATGTAAAGAGGAATTGAAGAAGAGATTGGAGGTCTTAAAGAGGTAATACAAATGGATTCAGAACTCTAAAACACTAGCGACACTAAAACTGATTTCAGAATGATTTCAGAACCCTACAGAACCCTGGGCAAACATTTTTGCTGGGAGGTTGCACACATACACGCGCGTGTGCACACACACACACTCTCCTTCTGATATTGCCCCAGTATCTGGATTTTAAGGTTAGGTAATATAAATATAAATTTGCCTCATGATGTATCATTCAGAAGAAATTGACTGACTATCGAGATGTTCTCAGGTACCACATAATTTACATGGAGAAGACTATGCTGTTGAGTTGAGCCTAGGCTAGCGTTATTTCGTCCTGTTTCACTCCCGTTACAACATAAGTTTACAGAAGGTTAGAGCTGGAAAGAACCTAGAGATCACTTAGCCCTCCCCCAACCCCCCTTTAAAGATAAGGACACAGGTGAAGTAACTTGCCTAAGGTCATTTGTGATTTGCACAGCACCCTGATCTAGAATCTGGCTCACTGGGTTCCTACACCAATGTTCTTTTACCCATATCACAGTTGGCTCAGTAATTTTTAGGTCTGTGTTTGGAAAAACATGTCTCCCTTTTATTCCAGGTGCTTCAAATTTATATTCAGAGTCAGTTCCAGTGTCTCAAATATGAGAGAATATTGTTGACCATCCCTGGCTTGTTTGAGTGATGTGTGTTTGGGGGCTGGAAGGAGAGAGAGAGAGGGAGAGAGAGAAGAATCTTAGCAGTGAAGTACATTGTCAGTCATTTAGCTAAGACAAGAAGCAAGAGAAAGACTAAGAGAACTTTTCAGAGAGATCATCTGTTTATAATATGTGCTTATATGATCTGACAGTCTCACTTTTCAAAATTGTATTAATAAATCATCTATAGTACTAGTTGGAATAGTTAATACACTTTTTGTGCCCCAGCAGAGAGAAAAATGGCCCTGCTTTCCTTAGCTTTATGACACATTAAGCCTAAATAGAATTAATGATTGAGCTTTGGAATCATATTTACCATGGAGAGCTCCACTTGAAGGCCGGGTGAGCTGCAGAAATACACAAGAGACTTCCATATTATTAAAAGTAGCTTTTTAGCAGCTCAGAGAACTTTTTCCAGTTGTTGAGGTAGCATTACTTGATAACATAAACTCTTTCTGTATGTCTCTGTCTGTATGAATTTGCTATTTATGTATATCAACGCTATTAGGAAAATGTACGTGTGTATGTGTGTGTTTTTTTACTAGTGTTGGGTATTATCATATTATTTAATATCTTGAATCTTCATAAGCCGTAAATACTCTTTGGAGAGAAAGAGAGACGGAGAAAGAAAGAGTGAGAGAAAAACAGACAAAGGGAGACAGAGACAGAGTCGAAGAGAATGAATAGAAACACAATTCTTATTGTTCTTCAGGGACTATTTAAAAGAAAGAAGGAATCTTTACCTTTAAACTCAAATAATTTCTGACATTTTGTAGTCACTGGGACATTAGGAAGTAGATGAAAATGGCAAGAACAATGAAATATTTTAAAGGGTGAAAATAAATTAAAATTTTTCTATTATCGTTAGCACTATTGAAATGTTGTGTATTATAATTAATGAATAATTAAATCATAATTTTAATAAAAGATTAGGATTTTAAAGTTAGAGCAAAACATGTTAATTTTATTGCAACAACGTTGGAACATGTCTCATTTCTAGGGTCTCACCACTGCAGCCATCATCAAAAGTGGTTATTATCAAGACTAGATTGCAGCTTCGGACTGAGGAGCTGGCAGGAACTCATATTGTGAACTGCAGCTCCAGATCGACTGCAAGAACAAACCAGCAATCCCGAGAGGACCCACAGACCCTCTAAAGGAAGTGGACTGCTCCTGTGGGACCTGGGAGGCACCCCAAATACTGTGAGTACCCAATTTGCAGAAGTAGGAAAAGGAGACCCTCCTCTCCCGAACACAAACCCCTACTGTGGAGAACCTGAAGATCTCTTTGCAGGAGAAGTTTCTGACTTTACCTAGAGCTGAGTCAATCTGGAGAGCCGAGCGAAATACAGGGGTAGAGGAAGCAGCAGAAAGGCCGTGGGAGCTCGCTAGGTTCCCCAAGCAGATCATTCCTGCCTGGCACCACAGGGATCTATTGGGAAAGGAGCAGGGGGTAAAACTCCAAAGGGAGAAGGTAATCTCTAGCTGAACTTTGTAACAATTTGAACAGGGTGAGAAGCCTCCTGGCCAGAACTTGGGGAAGGGTGCCAAGCCTGTGTGCAGACTCCACAGTTGGGGGAAAACCAAGCCCTTTTCTTTTGCAGCTGGGAGGTGAGGTGGATAGCCTGGGGCAGGTTTTCTAGCCCCTATCATTCTCCGCCTGGAAATGGGCTGGGGGCTTTTGTGGGGTTCACAGTGGGAGTGACACCGGCCCTTTGGTTTCCGTGGGAGCTGGGTGAGGCCTGTGACTTCTGGCTTTCCTCTACTTCTCTGACAACCTGCATGACTCAGCAGAGGAAGCCCCAATCCTCCTAGGTACACAACTCCAGTGACCTGAGAATATCACCCCCATCCCCCACAGCAGCCACAGCAAGACCCACCCAAGTAGAGTCTGAGCTCAGACACACCTAGCCCTGACCCGCCTGAGGGTCCTTCCCGACCCACCGTGGTAGTGAAAGACAAAGAGCTTATAATCTTGGGAGTTCTAGGCCCCGCCTCTGACTAGTTCCTCCCCATAGTACCTCAGTTGATACTCTCTGGAAAGTGACACCTCCTGGCAGGGGGCCAGTCACCACAAAAACAGAGCATTAAACCACCAAAGCTAGGAACCTTTACAGAGTCCATTGTACCCACCCCACCACCTCCACTGGAACAGGTGCTGGTATCCATGGCTCAGACCCATAGACAGTTCACATCACAGGACTCTGTGCAGACAACCCTCAGTACCAGCCCAGAGCTAGGTAGACTCGCTGGGTGACTAGACCCTGAAGTGAGACAACAATCACTGCAGTTTGGCTCATAGGAGGTCATATCCATAGGGAAAGGGGAGAGTACTACATCAAGGGAATACCCCATGGGACAAGAGAATCTGAACAATAGCCTTCAGCCCTAGACCTTCCCTCTGACAAAGCCTACCCAAATGAGAAGGAACCAGAAAACCAACCCTGGTAATATGACAAAACAAGGCTCATCAACACTCCCAAAAAATCACACTAATTCACCAGCAATGGATCCAAACCAAGAAGAAATTCCTGATTTACCTGAAAAAGAATTCAGGAGGTTAGTTATTAAGCTAATCAGGAGGGACCAGAGAAAGGCGGAGCTAATCAGGAGGGACCAGAGAAAGGCGGAGCCCAGTGCAAGGAAATACAAAAAATGATACAAGAAGTGAAAGAAGAAATATTCAAGAAAATGGATAGCTTAAAGAAAAAACAATAAAAAAATTCAAGAATCTTTGGACACAGTTTTAGAAATGCAAAATGCTCTGGAAAGTCTCAGCACTAGAATTGAACAAGTAGATGAAAGAAATTCAGAGCTCAAAGACAGAGTCTTCAAATTAACCCAATCTAACAAAGACAAAAAAGAATAAAATATGAACAAAGCCTCCAAGATTTCTGGGATTATGTTAAACTACCAAACCCAAGAATAATTGGTGTTCCTGAGTAAGAAGAGAATTCTAAAATGTTGGAAAACATATTTGAAAGAATCATCTAGGAAAATTTCTGCAGCCTTGCTAGAGCCGTAAACATCCAAATAAAAGAAGCACAAAGAACACCTGGGAAATTCATTGCAAAAAAGATCATTGCCTAGGCACATTGTCATCAGGTTATCCAAAATTAAGTTGATGGAAAGAATCGTAAGAGCTGTGAGACAAAAGCATCAGGTAACCTATGGAAGAAAACCTATCAAGTTAACAGCAGATTTCTCAGCAGAAACCCTACAAGCTACAAGGAATTGGGACTCTATCTTCATCTTTCTCAAACAAAACAAGCATCAGCCAAGACTTTTGTATCCAGTGAAACTAAGCATCATATATGAAGGAAAAATGCAGTCTTTTTCAAACAAACAAATGCCGAAAGAATTCACCATTACCAAGGTACCACTACAAGGACTGCTAAAAGGAGCTCTAAATCTTGAAAAAAAATCCTGGAAACACATCAAAATAGAGCCTCTTTAAAGCATAAATCACACAGGACCTATAAAACAAAAATACAGTTTAAAAAGCAAACACCAAAATCAAAACCCAAAATACACAGGCAACAAATAGCACAATGAATGCAATGACACCTCACATCTCAATAGAAACATTGAATGTAAATGGCCTAAATGCTCCACTTAAAAGATACAGAACTGCTGAATGGAAAAGAACTCATCAACCATCTATCTGCTGCCTTTGGGAGATTCACCTGGCACATAAACACTCACATAAACTAAAAGTAAAGGGGTGGAAAAAGGCATTTTATGCAAATGGACACCAAAAGTGAGCAGAGGTAGCTATTCTTATATCAGACAAAACAAACTTTAAAGCAACAGCAGTTAAAGGAGACAAAGAGGGACATTATGTAACGGTAAAAGGCTTTGTCCAACAGGAAAATATCACAATCCTAAACATATAGGCACCTATCACTGGAGCTCCCAAATTTACAAAACAATTACTAACAGACTTAAGAAATGAGATAGACAGCAATGCAATAATAGTGGGGGACTTCAATATACTCCACTGAATGCATTAGACAGGTCATCAAGATAGGAAGTCAACAAAGAAACAATGGATTTAAACTATACCTGGGAACAAATGGATTTAACAGATATGTATAGAACATTTCATCCAACAACCACAGAATACACATTCTATCCAAGAGCACATGGAACTTTCTCCAAAACAGACCATATGATGGACCATAAAATGAGCATCAATAAATTTAAGAAAACTGAAATTATATCGAGTACTCTATCAGACCACAGTGGAATAAAACTGAAAATTAACTCCAAAAGGAACCTTCAAAACAGTGCAAATACACAGAAATTAAATAAACTGTACCTGAATGAGCATTGGGTCAAAAAAGAAATCAAGATGAAAATTTAAAAATTATTCAAAC